>NW_025727713.1:0-300000 GCF_021461385.2 Schistocerca piceifrons | reverse complement strand
AGTGTCACAGGAAAGGTTCAAAACATAGGCAGTAAGAAGGGTCGGTCTTCTTGTACTTAAGTCGGCATTGTGCCCTTTGTACATTAATTCCGATGCAATATCTGTGTTTCATCGTCAATAAGAAGGTGAAGGGATACAGTAAACCTGAAGTGAAGCATCGGAATCTATAACTAGTGTCACAGGAATGGTTCACCAACATAGACAGTAAGAAGAGTCAGTCTTCTCCTACTTAAGTCGGCATTGTGCCTTTTGTATTTAATTCCGATGCAATCTCTGTGTTTCATCGACAATAAGAAGGTCCAAGGGATACAGAAAACCTGAAGTGAAGCATCGGAATCTATAACTAGTGTCGCAGGAATGGTTCAAATCATAGACAGTAAGAAGAGTCAGTTTTCTTGTACTTAAGTCGGCATTGTGCCTTTTGTATTTAATTCCGAAGCAATCTCTGTGTTTCATCGTCATAAATGGGGTCAGAGGGATACAGTAAACCTGAAGTGAAGCATCGGAATCTATAACTAATGTCACAGGAATCGTACAAAACATAGACAGTAAGATGAGTCAGATTTCTTGTACTTAAGTCGGCATTGTGCCTTTTGTATTTAATTCCGATGCAATCTCTGTGTTTCATCGTCATAAAGAGGGTCAGAGGGATACAGTAAACCTGAAGTGAAGCACCGGAATCTACAACTAGTGTCACACGAATGGTTCAAAGCATAGACAGTAGGAAGAGTCGGTCCTCTTGTACTTAAGTCGGCATTGTGCCTTTTCTATTTAATTCCGATGCAAATTCTGTGTTTCATCGTCAATAAGAAGGTCAGAGGGATACAGTAAACCTCAAATGAAGCATCGGAATCTTTCACTAGTGTCACAGGAATGGTTCAAAACAGTCGGTAAGAAGAGTCAGTCTTCTGGTACTTAAGTCGGCATTGTGCCTTTTGTATTTAATTCCGATGCAAATTCTGTGTTTCATCGTCAATAAGAAGGTCCAAGGGATACAGTAAACGTGAAGTGAAGCATCGGAATCTATAACTAGTGTCACAGGAATGGTTCAAAACAGTCAGTAAGAAGAGTCAGACTTCTTGTACTTAAGTCGGCATTGTGCATTTTGTATTTAAATCCGATGCAATTTCTGTGTTTCATCGTCAATAAGAAGGTCCAAGGGATACAGTATACCTGAAGTGAAGCATCGGAATCTATTACTAGTGTCACAGGAATGGTTCAAAACATAGACAGTAAGAACAGTCAGTCTTCTTGTACTTAAGTCGGCATTGTGCCTTTTGTATTTAATGCCGATACAATTTCTGTGTTTCATCGTCAAAAAGAAGGTCAGAGGGATACAGTAAACCTGAAGTGAAGCATCGGAATCTATAACTAGTGTCACAGGAATGTTCAAAACATAGACAGTAGGAAGATTCAGTCGCCATCTACTTAAGTCGGCATTGTGCCTTTTGTATCTATTTCTGATGCAATTTCTGTGTTTCATCGTCATTACGAACGTCCTAGGGATACAGTAAACCTGAAGTGAAGCATCGGAATCTATAACTAGTGTCACAGGAATGGTTCAAAGCAGAGACAGTAGGAAGAGTCAGTTTTCTTGTACTTAAGTCGGCATTGTGCCTTTTGTACTTAATTCCGATGCAATTTCTGTGTTTCATCGTCAATAAGAATGTCAGAGAGATACAGTAAACCTGAAGTGAAGCATCGGAATCTGTAACTAGCGTCACAGGAATGGTTCAAAAAATAGACAGTAAGAAGAGTCAGTCTTCTTGTACTTAATTCAGCATTGTGCCCTTTGTATTTAATTCCGATGCAATATCTGTGTTTCATCGTCAATAAAAGGTCCAAGGGATACAGTAAACCTGAAGTGAAGCATCGGAATCTATAACTAGTGTCACAGGAATGGTTCAAAACATAGACAGTAAGAAGGGTCGGTCTTCTTGTACTTAAGTCGGCATTGTGCCCTTTGTATATTAATTCCGATGCAATAACTGTGTTTCATCGTCAATAAGAAGGTGAAGGGATACAGTAAACCTGAAGTGAAACATCGGAATCCATAACTAGTGTCACAGGAATGGTTCAAAACATAGACAGTAGGAAGAGTCAGTCTTCTTGTACTTAAGTCGGCATTGTGCCTTTTTTATTTAATTCCGATGCAATTTCTGTGTTTCATCGTCAATAAGAAGGTCACAGGGATACAGTAAACCTGAAGTGAACCATCGGAATCTATAACTAGTGTCACACGAATGGTTCAAAGCACTCAGTAAGAAGAGTCAGTCTTCTTGTACTTAAGTCGGCATTGTGCCTTTTGTATTTAATTCCGATGCAATTTCTGTGTTTCATCGTCAATAAGAAGGTCAGAGGGATACAGTAAACCAGAAGTGAAGCATCCGAATCTATAACTAGTGTCACAGGAATGGTTCACAACATAGACAGTAGGAAGGGTCAGGCTTCTTGTACTGAAGTCGGCATTGTGCCTTTTGTATTTAATTCCGATGCAATTTCAGTGTTTCATCGTCAATAAGAAGGTGTAAGGGATACAGTAAACCTGAAGTGAAGCATCGGAATCTATAACTAGTGTCACAGGAATGGTTCAAATCTTAGACAGTAAGAAGAGTTAGTTTTCTTGTACTGAAGTCGACATTGTTACTTTTGAATTTACTTCCGATGCAATTTCTGTGTTTCATCGTCAATAAGAAGGTCCAAGCGATACAGTAAACCTGAAGTGAAGCATCGGAATCTATACCTAGTGTCACAGGAATGGTTCAAAATAGTCAGTAAGAAGAGTCAATCTTCTTGTACTTAAGTCGGCATTGTGCCTTTTGTATTTAATTCCGATGCAATCTCTGTGTTTCATCGTCATAAAGAGGGTCAGAGGGATACAGTAAACCTGAAGTGAAGCATCGGAATCTATAACTAGTGTCACGGGAATGGTTCAAAGCATAGACAGTAGGAAGGGTCAGTCTACTTGTACTTAAGTCGGCATTGTGCCTTTTCTATTTAATTCCGATGCAATTTCTGTGTTTCATCGTCAAAAAGAAGGTCAGAGGGATACAGTAAACCTGAAGTGAAGCATCGGTATCTATAACTAGTGTCACAGGAATGTTCAAAACTTTCACAGTAGGAAGATTCAGTCGCCATCTACTTAAGTCGGCATTGTGCCTTTTGTATTTATTTCTGAAGCAATTTCAGTGTGTCATCGTCATTAACAACGTCCTAGGGATACAGTAAACCTGAAGTGAAATATCGGAATCTATAACTAGTGTCACAGGAATGGTTCAAAACAGAGACAGTAGGAAGAGTCAGCCTTCTTGTACTTAACTCGGCATTGTGATTTTTGTCTTTAATTCCGATGCAATTTCTGTGTTTCATCGTCAATAAGAAGGTCAGAGGGATACAGTAAACCAGAAGTGAAGCATCCGAATCTATAACTAGTGTCACAGGAATGGTTCACAACATAGACAGTAAGAAGGGTCAGGCTTCTTGTACTGAAGTCGGCATTGTGCCTTTTGTATTTAATTCCGATGCAATTTCAGTGTTTCATCGTCAATAAGAAGGTGTAAGGGATAGAGTAAACCTGAAGTGAAGCATCGGAATCTATAACTAGTGTCACAGGAATGGTTCAAATCTTAGACAGTAAGAAGAGTTAGTTTTCTTGTACTGAAGTCGACATTGTTACTTTTGTATTTACTTCCGATGCAATTTCTGTGTTTCATCGTCAATAAGAAGGTCCAAGCGATACAGTAAACCTGAAGTGAAGCATCGGAATCTATAACTAGTGTCACAGGAATGGTTCAAAATAGTCAGTAAGAAGAGTCAATCTTCTTGTACTTAAGTCGGCATTGTGCCTTTTGTATTTAATTCCGATGCAATCTCTGTGTTTCATCGTCATAAAGAGGGTCAGAGGGATGCAGTAAACCTGAAGTGAAGCATCGGAATCTATGACTAGTGTCACAGGAATGTTCAAAACATACACAGTAGGAAGATTCAGTCACCATCTACTTAAGTCGGCATTGTGCCTTTTGTATTTATTTCTGATGCAATTTCTGTGTGTCAACGTCATTAACAACGTCCTAGGGATACAGTAAACCTGAAGTGAAATATCGGAATCTATAACTAGTGTCACAGGAATGGTTCAAAACAGAGACAGTAGGAAGAGTCAGCCTTCTTGTACTTAAGTCGGCATTGTGCCTTTTGTATTTAATTCCGAAGCAATTTCTGTGTTTTATCGTCAATAAGAATGTCAGAGGGATACAGTAACCCTGAAGTGAAGCATCGGAATCTGTAACTAGCGTCACAGGAATGGTTCAAAAATAGACAGTAAGAAGAGTCAGTCTTCTTGTACTTAATTCGGCATGTGCCTTTTGTATTTAATTCCGATGCAATATCTGTGTTTGATCGTCAATAAGAATGTCCAAGGGACACAGTTAACCTGAAGTGAAGCATCGGAATCTATAACTAGTGTCACAGGAATGGTTCAAAGCATAGAGATTACGAAGAGTCAGTCTTCTTGTACTTAAGTCGGCATTATGCCTATTCTATTTAATTCCGATGCAATTTCTGTATTTCGTCGCCAATAAGAAGGTCCAAAGGATACAGTAAACCTGAAGTGAAGCATCGGAATCTATAACTAATGTCACAGGAATCGTTCAAAGCATAGCCAGTAGGAAGAGTCAGTCTTCTTGCACTTAAGTCGGCAGTGTGCCTTTTGTATTTAATTTCGATGCAATTTCTGTGTTTCATCGTCAATAAGAAGGTCCTAGGGATAGAGTAAACGTGAAGTGAAAAATCAGAATCTATAACTAGTGTCACAGGAATGGTACAAAACATAGTCAGTAAGAAGTGTCAGTCTTCTTGTACTTAAGTCGGCATTGTGCATTATGTATTTAATTCCAATGCAATTTCTGTGTTTCATCGTCAATACGAAAGTCCAAGGGATACAGTAAACCTTAAGTGAAGCATCGGAATCTATAACTAGTGTCACAGGAATGGTTCAAAACATAGACAGAAGGAAGGGTCAGTCTTCTTGTACTTAAGTCGGCATTGTGCCTTTTCCATTTAATTCCGATGCAATTTCTATGTTTCATCGTCAAAAAGAAGGTCAGGGGGATACAGTTAACCTGAAGTGAAGCATCGGAATCTATAACTAGTGTCACAGGAATGTTCAAAACATAGACAGTAGGAAGATTCAGTCGCCATCTACTTAAGTCGGCATTGTGCCTTTTGTATCTATTTCTGATTTCTGATGCAATTTCTGTGTTTCATCGTCATTACGAACGTCCTAGGGATACAGTAAACCTGAAGTGAAGCATCGGAATCTATAACTAGTGTCACAGGAATGGTTCAAAACAGAGACAGTAGGAAGAGTCAGTTTTCTTGTACTTAAGTCGGCATTGTGCCGTTTGTACTTAATTCCGATGTAATTTCTGTGTTTCATCGTCAATAAGAATGTCAGAGAGATACAGTAACCCTGAAGTGAAGCATCGGAATCTGTAACTAGCGTCACAGGAATGGTTCAAAAAATAGACAGTAAGAAGAGTCAGTCTTCTTGTACTTAATTCAGCATTGTGCCTTTTGTATTTAATTCCGATGCAATATCTGTGTTTCATCGTCAATAAAAGGTCCAAGGGATACAGTAAACCTGAAGTGAAGCATCGGAATCTATAACTAGTGTCACAGGAATGGTTCAAAACATAGTCAGTAAGAAGGGTCGGTCTTCTTGTACTTAAGTCGGCATTGTGCCCTTTGTATATTAATTCCGATGCAATATCTGTGTTTCATCGTCAATAAGAAGGTGAAGGGATACAGTAAACCTGAAGTGAAACATCGGAATCCATAACTAGTGTCACAGGAATGGTTCAAAACATAGACAGTAGGAAGAGTCAGTCTTCTTGTACTTAAGTCGGCATTGTGCCTTTTCTATTTAATTCCGATGCAATTTCTGTGTTTCGTCGTCAATAAGAAGGTCACAGGGATACAGTAAACCTGAAGTGAAGCATCGGAATCTATAACTAGGGTCACACGAATGGTTCAAAGCACTCAGCAAGAAGAGTCAGTCTTCTTGTACTTAAGTCGGCATTGTGCCTTTTGTATTTAATTCTGATGCTATTTCTGTGTTTCATCGTCAATAAGAAGGTCAGAGGGATACAGTAAACCAGAAGTGAAGCATCCGAATCTATAACTAGTGTCACAGGAATGGTTCACAACATAGACAGTAAGAAGGGTCACGCTTCTTGTACTGAAGTCGGCATTGTGCCTTTTGTATTTAATTCCGATGCAATTTCAGTGTTTCATCGTCAATAAGAAGGTGTAAGGGATACAGTAAACCTGAAGTGAAGCATCGGAATCTATAACTAGTGTCACAGGAATGGTTCAAATCTTAGACAGTAATTTTCTTGTACTGAAGTCGACTTTGTTACTTTTGTATTTACTTCCGATGCAATTTCTGTGTTTCATCGTCAATAAGAAGGTCCAAGCGATACAGTAAACCTGAAGTGAAGCATCGGAATCTATAACTAGTGTCACAGGAATGGTTCAAAATAGTCAGTAAGAAGAGTCAATCGTCTTGTACTTAAGTCGGCATTGTGCATTTTGTATTTAATTCCGATGCAATCTCTGTGTTTCATCGTCATAAAGAGGGTCAGAGGGATACAGTGAACCTGAAGTGAAGCATCGGAATCTATAACTAGTGTCACGGGAATGGTTCAAAGCATAGACAGTAGGAAGGGTCAGTCTACTTGTACTTAAGTCGGCATTGTGCCTTTTCTATTTAATTCCGATGCAATTTCTGTGTTTCATCGTCAAAAAGAAGGTCAGAGGGATACAGTGAACCAGATGTGAAGCATCGGAATCTATAACTAGTGTCACAGGAATGGTTCAAAACATAGACAGTAGGAAGAGTCTGTCTTCTTGTACTTAAGTCGGCATTGTGGCTTTTCTATTTAATTCCGATGCAATCTCTGTGTTTCATCGTCAATACGTAGGTCCAAGGGATACAGAAAACCTGAAGTGAAGCACCGGAATCTACAACTAGTGTCACACGAATGGTTCAAAGCATAGACAGTAGGAAGAGTCAGTCCTCCTGTACTTAAGTCGGCATTGTGCCTTTTTCTATTTAATTCCGATGCAAATTCTGTGTTTCATCGCCAATAAGAAGGTCAGAGGGATACAGTAAACCTCAAATGAAGCATCGGAATCTATAACTAGTGTCACAGGAATGGTTCAAAACAGTCGGTAAGAAGAGTCAGTCTTCTTGTACTTATGTCGGCATTGTGCCTTTTGTATTTAATTCCGATGCAAATTCTGTGTTTCATCGTCAATAAGAAGGTCCAAGGGATACAGTAAACGTGAAGTGAAGCATCGGAATCTATAACTAGTGTCACAGGAATGGTTCAAAACACTCAGTAAGAAGAGTCAGTCTTCTTGTACTTAAGTCGGCATTGTGCATTTTGTATTTAAATCCGATGCAATTTCTGTGTTTCATCGTCAATAAGAAGGTCCAAGGGATACAGTAAACCTGAAGTGAAGCATCGGAATCTATTACTAGTGTCACAGGAATGGTTCAAAACATAGACAGTAAGAACAGTCAGTCTTCTTGTACTTAAGTCGGCATTGTGCCTTTTGTATTTAATGCCGATGCAATTTCTGTGTTTCATCGTCAAAAAGAAGGTCAGAGGGATACAGTAAACCTGAAGTGAAGCATCGGAATCTATAACTAGTGTCACAGGAATGTTCAAAACATACACAGTAGGAAGATTCAGTCGCCATCTACTTAAGTCGGCATTGTACCTTTTGTATTTATTTCTGATGCAATTTCTGTGTGTCATCGTCATTAACAACGTCCTAGGGATACAGTAAACCTGAAGTGAAATATCGGAATCTATTACTTGTGTCACAGGAATGGTTCAAAACAGAGACAGTAGGAAGAGTCAGTCTTCTGGTACTTAAGTCGGCATTGTGCCTTTTGTATTTAATTCCGATGCAATTTCTGTGTTTTATCGTCAATAAGAATGTCAGAGGGATACAGTAACCCTGAAGTGAAGCATCGGAATCTGTAACTAGCGTCACAGGAATGGTTCAAAAGATAGACAGTAAGAAGAGTCAGTCTTCTTGTACTTAATTCGGCATTGTGCCTTTTGTATTTAATTCCGATGCAATATCTGTGTTTGATCGTCAATAAGAATGTCCAAGGGACACAGTTAACCTGAAGTGAAGCATCGGAATCTATAACTAGTGTCACAGGAATGGTTCAAAACATAGAGATTACGAAGAGTCAGTCTTCTTGTACTTAAGTCGGCATTATGCCTATTCTATTTAATTCCGATGCAATTTCTGTATTTCGTCGCCAATAAGAAGGTCCAAAGGATACACTAAACCTGAAGTGAACCATCGGAATCTATAACTAATGTCACAGGAATCGTTCAAAGCATAGCCAGTAGGAAGAGTCAGTCTTCTTGCACTTAAGTCGGCATTGTGCCTTTTGTATTTAATTTCGATGCCATTTCTGTGTTTCATCGTCAATAAGAAGGTCCTAGGGATAGAGTAAACGTGAAGTGAAAAATCAGAATCTATAACTAGTGTCACAGGAATGGTACAAAACATAGTCAGTAAGAAGTATGAGTCTTCTTGTACTTAAGTCGGCATTGTGCATTTTGTATTTAATTCCAATGCAATTCTGTGTTTCATCGTCAATACGAAAGTCCAAGGGATACAGTAAACCTGAAATGAAGCATCGGAATCTATAACTAGTGTCACAGGAATGGTTCAAAACACAGACAGAAGGAAGGGTCAGTCTTCTTGTACTTAAGTCGGCATTGTGCCTTTTCTATTTAATTCCGATGAAATATCTATGTTTCATCGTCAATAAGAAGGTCAGGGGGATACAGTTAACCTGAAGTGAAGCATCGGAATCTATAACTAGTGTCACAGGAATGGTTCAAAACATAGACAGTAGGAAGAGTCAGTCTTCTTGTACTTAAGTCAGCATTGTACCTTTTCTATTTAATTCCAATGCAATATCTGTGTTTCATCGTCAAAAAGAAGGTCAGGGGGATACAGTTAACCTGAAGTGAAGCATCGGAATCTATAACTAGTGTCACACGAATGGTTCAAAGCATAGACAGTAAGAAGAGTCAGTCTTCTTGTACTTAAGTCGGCATTGTGCCTTTTGTATTTAATTCCGATGCAATTTCCGTGTTTCATCGTCAATAAGAAGGTCAGAGAGATACAGTAACTCTCAAGTGAAGCATCGGAATCTATAACTCGTGTCACGGGAATGATTCAAAACATAGACAGTAAGAAGGGTCGGTCTTCATGTACTTTAGTCGGCATTGTGCCCTTTGTATATTAATTCCGATGCAATATCTGTGTTTCATCGTCAATAAGAAGGTGCAAGGGATACAGTAAACCTGAAGTGAAGCATCGGAATCAATAACTAGTGTCACAGGAATGGTTCAAAGCATAGACAGTAAGAAGAGTCAGTCTTCTTGTACTTAAGTCGGCATTGTTCCTTTTGTATTTAATTCCGATGCAATTTCCGTGTTTCATCGTCAATAAGAAGGTCAGAGGGATACAGTAAACCTGAAGTGAAGCATTGGAATCTATAACTAGTGTCACAGGAATGGTTCAAAACAGTCAGGAAGAAGAGTCAATCTTCTTGTACTTAAGTCGGAATTGTGCCTTTTGTATTTAATTCCGATGCGTTTTCTGTGTTTCATCGTCAATAGGAAGGTCCAAGGGATACAGTTAACCTGAAGTGAAGCATCGGAATCTATAACTAGTGTCACAGGAATGGTTCAAAACATAGAGATTACGAAGAGTCAGTCTTCTTGTAGTTAAGTCGGCATTATGCCTATTCTATTTAAATCCGATGCAATTTCTGTATTTCGTCGCCAATAAGAAAGTCCAAAGGATACAGTAAACCTGAAGTGAAGCTTCGGAATCTATTACTAGTGTCACAGGAATGGTTCAAAGCATAGCCAGTAGGAAGAGTCAGTCTTCTTGTACTTAAGTCGGCATTGTGCCTTTTCTATTTAATTCCGATGCAATATCTGTGTTTCATCGTCAATAAGTAGGTCCAAGGGATACAGTAAACCTGAGGTGAAGCATCGGAATCTATAACTAGTTTCACAGGAATGGTTCAAAACATAGACAGTAGGAAGAGTCAGTCTTCTTGTACTTTAGTCGGCATTGAGCCTTTTCTATTTAATTCCGATGCAATTTCTGTGTTTCATCGTCAACAAGAAGGTCAGAGGGATACAGTAAACCTGAAGTGAAGCATCGGAATCTATTACTAGTGTCACAGGAATGGTTCAAATAATAGACAGTAGGAAGAGTCAGTCTTCTTGTACTTAAGTCGGCATTGTGCCTTTTCTATTTAATTCCGGTGAAATATCTGTGTTTCATCGTCAATAAGTAGGTCCAAGGGATACAGTAAACCTGAGGTGAAGCATCGGAATCTATAACTAGTGTCACAGGAATGGTTCAAAACATAGACAGTAAGAAGAACTAGTCTTCTTGCACTTAAGTCGGCATTGTGCTTTTTCTATTTAATTCCGATGCAATTTCTGTGTTTCATCGTCTATAAGAGGGTCAGAGGGATACAGAAAATCTGAAGTGAAGCATCGGAATCTATAACTAGTGTCACTGGAATGGTTCTAACATAGACAGTAAGAAGGGTCAGTCTTTTTGTACTTAAGTCGGAATTGTGCCTTTTGTATTTAATTCCGATGCAATTTCTGTGTTTCATCGTCAATAAGAACGTCCAAGGGATACAGTAAACCTGAAGGGTAGATCGGAATCTATAACTACTGTCACAGGAATGGTTCTAAACATAGACAGTAGGAACAGTCAGTCTTCTTGTACTTAAGTCGGCATTGTGCCTTTTGTATTTAGTTCCGATGCAATTTCTGTGTTTCATCGTCAATAAGAAGGTCCTAGGGATAGAGTAAATCTGAAGTGAAAAATCAGAATCTATAACTAGAGTCACAGGAATGGTTCAAAACATAGTCAGTTAGAAGTGTCAGTCTTCTTGTACTTAAGTCGGCATTGTGCCTTTTGTATTTAATTCCGTTGCAATTTCTGTAAGTTCATCGTCAATACGAAGGTCCAAGGGATACAGTAAACCTGAAGTGAAGCATCGGAAACTATAACTGGTGTCACAGGAATTGTTCAAAACATAGACAGTAGGAAGAGTCGCTCTTCTTGTACTTAAGTCGGCATTGTGCCTTTTCTATTTAATTCCGATGCAATTTCTGCGTTTCATCGTCAAAAAGAAGGTCAGAGGGATACAGTTAACCTGAAGTGAAGCATCGGAATCTATAACTAGTGTCACAGGAATGGTTCAAAACATAGTCATTAAGAAGAGTCAGTCTTCTTGTACTTATGTTGGCATTATGCCTTTTGTATTTAATTCCGATGCCATTTCTGTGATTCATCGTCAATTAGAAGGTCAGAGGGATACAGTAAACCTGAAGTGAAGCATCGGAATCTATAAATAGTGTCACTGGAATGGTTCAAAACAGTCAGGAAGAAGAGTCAATCTTCTTGTACTTAAGTCGGCATTGTGCCTTTTGTATTTAATTCCGATGAATTTTCTGTGTTTCATCGTCAATAGGAAGGTCCAAGGGATACAGTTAACCTGAAGTGAAGCATCGGAATCTATAACTAGTGTCACAGGAATGGTTCAAAACATAGAGATTACGAAGAGTCAGTCTTCTTGTACTTAAGTCGGCATTATGCCTATTCTATTTAAATCCGATGCAATTTCTGTGTTTGATCGTCAATAAGAACTTCAGAGGGATACAGTAAACCTGAAGTGAACATCGGAATCTATAACTAGTGTCACAAGAATGGTTCAAAACATAGACAGTAGGAAGAGTCAGTCTTCCTGTACTTAAGTCGGCATTGTGCCTTTTCTATTTATTTCCGATGCAATTTCTGTGTTTCATCGTCAATAAGTAGGTCCAAGGGATACAGTAAACCTGAGGTGAAGCATCGGAATCTATAACTAGTGTCACAGGAATGGTTCAAAACATAGACAGTAGGAAGAGTCAGTCTTCTTGTACTTAAGTCGGCATTGTGCCTTTTGTAATTAGTTCCGATGCAATTTCTGTGTTTCATCGTCAATAAGAAGGTCCTAGGGATAGAGTAAACCTGAAGTGAAAAATCAGAATCTATAACTAGAGTCACAGGAATGGTTCAAAACATAATCAGTTAGAAGTGTCAGTCTTCTTGTACTTCATTGTGCCTTTTGTACTTAATTCCGTTGCAATTTCTGTAAGTTCATCGTCAATACGAAGGTCCAAGGGATACAGTAAACCTGAAGTGAAGCATCGGAATCTATAACTAGTGTCACAGGAATGGTTCAAAACATAGACATTAGGATGAGTCGCTCTTCTTGTACTTAAGTCGGCATTGTGCCTTTTCTATTTAATTCCGATGCAATTTCTGTGTTTCATCGTCAAAAAGAAGGTCAGAGGGATACAGTTAACCTGAAGTGAAGCATCGGATTCTATAACTAGTGTCACAGGAATGGTTCAAAACATAGTCAGTAAGAAGAGTCAGTCTTCTTGTACTTATGTTGGCATTGTGCCTTTTGTATTTAATTCCGATGAAATTTCTGTGATTCATCGTCAATAAGAAGGTCAGAGGGATACAGTAAACCTGAAGTGAAGCATCGGAATCTATACCTAGTGTCACAGGAATGGTTCAAAACGGTCAGTGAGAAGAGTCAGTCTTCTTGTACTTAAGTCGGCATTGTGCATTTTGTATTTAAATCCGATGCAAATCCTGTCTTTCATCGTCAATAAGAAGGTCCAAGGGATACCGTAGACCTGAAGTGAAGGATCGGAATCTATTACTAGTGTCACAGGAATGGTTCAAAACATAGACAGTAAGAACAGTCAGTCTTCTTGTACTTAAGTCGGCATAGTGCCTTTTGTATTTAATGCCGATGCAATTTCTGTGTTTCATCGTCAAAAAGAAGGTCAGAGGGATACAGTAAACCTGAAGTGAAGCATCGGAATCTCTAACTAGTGTCACAGGAATGGTTTAAAACATAGACATTAGGAAGAAACAGTCTTCTTGTACTTAAGTCGGCATTGTGATTTTCTATCTAATTTCAATGCAATTTCTGTGTTTCATCGTCAAAAAGATGGTCAGAGTGATACAGTAAACCTAAAGTGAATCATTGGAATCTATAACTAGTGTCACAGGAATGGTTCAAAACGTAGACAGTAGGAAGAGTCATTCATCTTGTACTGAAGTCGGCATTGTGCCTTTTCTATTTAATTCCGATGTAATTTCTGTGTTTCATCTTCAATAAGTAGGTCCAACGGATACAGTAAACCTGAAGTGAAGCATCGGAAACTATAACTGGTGTCACAGGAATTGTTCAAAACATAGACAGTAGGAAGAGTCGCTCTTCTTGTACTTAAGTCGGCATTGTGCCTTTTCTATTTAATTCCGATGCAATTTCTGCGTTTCATCGTCAAAAAGAAGGTCAGAGGGATACAGTTAACCTGAAGTGAAGCATCGGAATCTATAACTAGTGTCACAGGAATGGTTCAAAACATAGTCATTAAGAAGAGTCAGTCTTCTTGTACTTATGTTGGCATTATGCCTTTTGTATTTAATTCCGATGCCATTTCTGTGATTCATCGTCAATTAGAAGGTCAGAGGGATACAGTAAACCTGAAGTGAAGCATCGGAATCTATAAATAGTGTCACTGGAATGGTTCAAAACAGTCAGGAAGAAGAGTCAATCTTCTTGTACTTAAGTCGGCATTGTGCCTTTTGTATTTATTTCCGATGAATTTTCTGTGTTTCATCGTCAATAGGAAGGTCCAAGGGATACAGTTAACCTGAAGTGAAGCATCGGAATCTATAACTAGTGTCACAGGAATGGTTCAAAACATAGAGATTACGAAGAGTCAGTCTTCTTGTACTTAAGTCGGCATTATGCCTATTCTATTTAAATCCGATGCAATTTCTGTGTTTGATCGTCAATAAGAACTTCAGAGGGATACAGTAAACCTGAAGTGAACATCGGAATCTATAACTAGTGTCACAAGAATGGTTCAAAACATAGACAGTAGGAAGAGTCAGTCTTCCTGTACTTAAGTCGGCATTGTGCCTTTTCTATTTATTTCCGATGCAATTTCTGTGTTTCATCGTCAATAAGTAGGTCCAAGGGATACAGTAAACCTGAGGTGAAGCATCGGAATCTATAACTAGTGTCACAGGAATGGTTCAAAACATAGACAGTAGGAAGAGTCAGTCTTCTTGTACTTAAGTCGGCATTGTGCCTTTTGTAATTAGTTCCGATGCAATTTCTGTGTTTCATCGTCAATAAGAAGGTCCTAGGGATAGAGTAAACCTGAAGTGAAAAATCAGAATCTATAACTAGAGTCACAGGAATGGTTCAAAACATAATCAGTTAGAAGTGTCAGTCTTCTTGTACTTCATTGTGCCTTTTGTACTTAATTCCGTTGCAATTTCTGTAAGTTCATCGTCAATACGAAGGTCCAAGGGATACAGTAAACCTGAAGTGAAGCATCGGAATCTATAACTAGTGTCACAGGAATGGTTCAAAACATAGACATTAGGATGAGTCGCTCTTCTTGTACTTAAGTCGGCATTGTGCCTTTTCTATTTAATTCCGATGCAATTTCTGTGTTTCATCGTCAAAAAGAAGGTCAGAGGGATACAGTTAACCTGAAGTGAAGCATCGGATTCTATAACTAGTGTCACAGGAATGGTTCAAAACATAGTCAGTAAGAAGAGTCAGTCTTCTTGTACTTATGTTGGCATTGTGCCTTTTGTATTTAATTCCGATGAAATTTCTGTGATTCATCGTCAATAAGAAGGTCAGAGGGATACAGTAAACCTGAAGTGAAGCATCGGAATCTATACCTAGTGTCACAGGAATGGTTCAAAACGGTCAGTGAGAAGAGTCAGTCTTCTTGTACTTAAGTCGGCATTGTGCATTTTGTATTTAAATCCGATGCAAATCCTGTCTTTCATCGTCAATAAGAAGGTCCAAGGGATACCGTAGACCTGAAGTGAAGGATCGGAATCTATTACTAGTGTCACAGGAATGGTTCAAAACATAGACAGTAAGAACAGTCAGTCTTCTTGTACTTAAGTCGGCATAGTGCCTTTTGTATTTAATGCCGATGCAATTTCTGTGTTTCATCGTCAAAAAGAAGGTCAGAGGGATACAGTAAACCTGAAGTGAAGCATCGGAATCTCTAACTAGTGTCACAGGAATGGTTTAAAACATAGACATTAGGAAGAAACAGTCTTCTTGTACTTAAGTCGGCATTGTGATTTTCTATCTAATTTCAATGCAATTTCTGTGTTTCATCGTCAAAAAGATGGTCAGAGTGATACAGTAAACCTAAAGTGAATCATTGGAATCTATAACTAGTGTCACAGGAATGGTTCAAAACGTAGACAGTAGGAAGAGTCATTCATCTTGTACTGAAGTCGGCATTGTGCCTTTTCTATTTAATTCCGATGTAATTTCTGTGTTTCATCTTCAATAAGTAGGTCCAACGGATACAGTAAACCTGAGGTGAAGCATCGGAAACTATAACTAGTGTCACACAAATGGTTCAAAACATAGACAGTAGGAAGAACCAGTCTTCTTGCACTTAAGTCGGCATTGTGCTTTTTCTATTTAATTCCGATGCAATTTCTGTGTTACATCGTCTATAAGAGGGTCAGAGGGATACAGAAAATCTGAAGTGAAGCATCGGAATCTATAACTAGTGTCACTGGAATGGTTCTACATAAACAGTAAGAAGGGTCAGTCTTTTTGTACTTAAGTCGGAATTGCGCCTTTTGTATTTAATTCCGATGATATATCTGTGTTTCATCGTCAATAAGTAGGTCCAAGGGATACAGTAAACCTGAGGTGAAGCATCGGAATCTATAACTAGTGTCACAGGAATGGTTCAAAACATAGACAGTAGGAAGAACCAGTCTTCTTGCACTTAAGTCGGCATTGTGCTTTTTCTATTTAATTCCGATGCAATTTCTGTGTTACATCGTCTATAAGAGGGTCAGAGGGATACAGAAAATCTGAAGTGAAGCATCGGAATCTATAACTAGTGTCACTGGAATGGTTCTAACATAAACAGTAAGAAGGGTCAGTCTTTTTGTACTTAAGTCGGAATTGCGCCTTTTGTATTTAATTCCGATGCAATTTCTGTGTTTCATCGTCAATAAGAATGTCCAAGGGATACAGTAAACCTGAAGTGTAGCATCGGAATCTATAACTAGTGTCACAGGAATGGTTCAAAACATAGACAGTAAGAAGAGACAGTCTTCTTGTACTTAAGTCGGCATTGTGCCCTTTGTACTTAACTCCGATCCAACTTCTGTATTTCATCGTCAATCACAAGGTCAGAGGGATACAGTAAATCTGAAGTGAAGCATCGGAATCTATAACTAGTGTCACAGAAATGGTTCAAAACAGTCAGTAAGAAGAGTCAGTCTTCTTGTAAATAAGTCGGCATTTTGCCGTTTTGTATTTAATTCCGATGCATTATCTGTGTTTCATCGTCAATAAGAAGGTCCAATGGATACAGTAAACGTGAAGTGAAGCATCGGAACCCATAACTAGTGTCACAGGAATGGTTCAAAACATAGACAGTAAGAAGAGTCAGTCTTCTTGTACCTAAGTCGGCGTTGTGCCTTTTCTATTTAATTCCGATGCAATTTCTGTGTTTCATCGTCAAAAAGAAGGTCAGAGAGATAGAGTAAACGTGAAGTGAATAATCGGAATCTATAACTAGTGTCACAGGAACGGTTCAAAGCATAGACAGTAGGAAGAGTCAGGCTTCTTGTACTTGAGTCGGCATTGTGCCTTTTGTATTTAATTCCGATGCTCTATCTAAGTTCCATCGTCAATAAGAAGATCCAAGGGATACAGTAAACCTGAAATGAAGCATCGGAATCAATAACTGGTGTCACAGGAATCGATCAAAACATAGCCAGTAGGAAGAGTCAGTCTTCTTGTACTTAAGTCGGCATGGTGCCTTTTGTATTTAGTTCCGAAGCAATTTCTGTGTTTCATCGTCAATAAGAAGGTACTAGGGATAGAGTAAACCTGAAGTGAAAAATCAGAATCTATAACTAGAGTCACAGGAATGGGTCAAAACATAGACATTAGGAAGAAACAGTCTTCTTGTGCTTAAGTCGGCATTGTGATTTTCTATTTAATTTCAATGCAATTTCTGTGTCTCATCGTCGATAAGAAGGTCAGAGGGATACAGTGAACCTGAGGTGAAGCATTGGAATCCATAACTAGTGTCACAGGAATGGTTCAAAACATAGTCAGTTAGAAGTGTCAGTCTTCTTGTACTTAAGTCGGCATTGTGCCTTTTGTACTTAATTCCGTTGCAATTTCTGTAAGTTCCTCGTCAATACGAAGGTCGAAGGGATACAGTACACCTGAAGTGAAGCATCGGAATCTATAACTAGTGTCACAGGAATGGTTCAAAACATAGACAGTAGGGAGAGTCGCTCTTCTTGTACTTAAGTCGGCATTGTGCCTTTTCTATTTACTTCCGATGCAATTTCTGTGTTTCATCGTCGAAAAGAAGGTCAGTGGGATACAGTTAACCTGAAGTGAAGCATCGGAATCTATAACTAGTGTCACAGGAATGGTTCAAAACATAGTCAGTAAGAAGAGTCAGTCTTCTTGCACTTATGTTGGCATTGTGCCTTTTGTATTTAATTCCGATGCAATTTCTGTGATTCATCGTCAATAAGAAGGTCAGAGGGATACAGTAAACCTGAAGTGAAGCATCGGAATCTCTAACTAGTGTCACAGGAATGGTTCAAAACATAGACATTAGGAAGAAGCAGTCTTCTTGTACTTAAGTCGGGATTGTGATTTTCTATTTAATTTCAATGCAATATCTGTGTCTCATCGTCGATAAGAAGGTCAGAGGGATACAGTGAACCTGAGGTGAAGCATTGGAATCCATAACTAGTGTCACAGGAATGGTTCAAAACATAGACAGTAGGAAGAGTCAGTCTTCTTTTACTTAAGTCGGCATTGTGCATTTTCTATTTAATTCCGATGCAATTTCCGTGTTTGGTCGCCAATAAGAATGTCCAAAGGATACAGTGAACCTGAAGTGAAGAATCGGAATCCATAACTAATGTCACAGGAATCTTTCATACCATAGACAGTAGGAAGAGTCAGTCTTCTTGTACTTAAGTCGGCATTGCGCCTATTGTATTTAGTTCCGATGCAATTTCTGTGTGTCATCGTCAATAAGGAGGTCCTAGGGATACAGTAAACCAGAAGTGAAGGATCGGAATCTACAATTAGTGTCACAGGAATGGTTCAAAGCATAGTCAGTAAGAATAGTCAGTCTTCTTGTACTTAAGTCGGCATTGTGCCTTTTGTATTTAATTCCGATGCAATTTCTAAGTTTCATCGTCAATAAGCAGGTCAGAGGGATACAGTAAACCTGAAGGGAAGCATCGGAATCTATAAATAGTGTCACAGGAGTGGTTTAAAACAGTCAGTAAGAAGAGTCAATCCTCTAGTACTTAAGTCGGCATTGTGGCTTTTCTATTTAATTCCGATGCAATTTCTGTATTTCATCGTCATAAAGAAGGTCAGAGGGATACAGTAAACCTGAAGTGAAGCATCGGAATCTATAACTAGTGTCACTGGAATGGTTCTAACATAGACAGTAAGAGGGGTCAGTCTTTTTGTACTTAAGTCGGCAGTGTGCCTTTTCTATTTAATTCCGATGCAATTTCTGTGTTTCATAGTCAATGAGAAGGTCCAAGGGATACAGTAAACCTGAAGTGAAGCATCGGAATCTATAACTAGTGTCACAGGGATGGTTCAAAACAGTCAGTAAGAAGAGTCAGTCTTCTTGTAATTAAGACGGCATTGTGCCTTTTGTATTTAATTCCGATGCAATGTCTGTGTTTCATCGTCAATAAGAAGGTCCAAGGGATACTGTAGACGTGAAGTGAAGCATCGGAATCCATAACTAGTGTCACAGGAATGGTTCAAAACATAGACAGTAAGAAGAGTCAGTCTTCTTGTACCTAAGTCGGCGTTGTGCCTTTTCTATTTAATTCCAATGCAATTTCTGTGTTTCATCGTCAAAAAGACGGTCAGAGGGATAGAGTAAACCTGAAGTGAATAATCGTAATCTATAACTAGTGTCACAGGAACGGTTCAAAACATAGTCAGTAAGAAGTGTCAGTCTTCTTGTACTTAAGTCGGCATTGTGCGTTTTGTATTTAATTCCGATGCAATTTCTGTGTCTCATCGTCAATAAGAAGGTCAGAGGGATACAGTGAACCTGAGGTGAAGCATTGGAATTTATAACTAGAGTCACAGGAATGGTTCAAAACATAGACAGTATGAAGAGTCAGTCTTCTTGTACTTAAGTCAGCATTGTGCCTTTTGGATTTAATTCCGATGCAATTTCTGTGTTTCGTCGTCAATAAGAAGGTCCTAGGGATGGAGTAAACCTGAAGTGAAGCATCAGAATCTATAACTAGTGTCAAAGGAATGGTTCAAAACATAGTCAATAAGAAGTGTTTGTCTTCTTGTACTTAACTCGGCATTGTGCCTTTTGTATTTAATTCCGATGCAATTTCTGTGTTTCATCGTCAATACGAAGATCCAACGGATACAGTAAACCTGATGGGAAGCATCCGAATCTGTAACTAGTGTTACAGGAATGGTTCAGAACATAGTCAGTAAGAAGAGTCAGTCTTCTTGTCCTTATGTTGGCATTGTGCCTTTTGTATTTAATTCCGATGCAATTTCTGGGATTCAACGTCAATAAGAAGGTCAGAGGGATACAGTAAACCTGAAGTGAAGCATCGGAATCTATAACTAGTGTCACAGGAATGGTTCAAACGGTCAGTAAGAAGAGTCAGTCATCTTGTACTTAAGTCGGCATTGTGCATTTTGTATTTAATTCCGATGCAATTTCTGTGTTTCATCGTCAATACGAAAGTCCAAGGGATATAGTAAACCTGAAGTGAAGCATCGGAAACTATAACTAGTGTCACAGGAATGGTTCAAATCATAGACAGAAGAAAGGGTTAGTCTTCTTGTACTTAAGTCGGCATTGTGCCTTTTCTATTAAATTCCGATGCAATTTCAGTGTTTCATCGTCAAAAAGAAGGTCAGAGGGATACAGTTAACCTGAAGTGAAGCATCAGAATATATAACCAGTGTCACAGGAATGGTTCAAAACACTGTCAGTAAGAAGAGTCAGTCTTCTTGTACTTATGTTGGCATTGTGCCTTTTGTATTTAATTCCGATGCAATTTCTGTGTTTCATCGTCAATAAGAACTTCAGAGGGCTACAGTAAACCTGAAGTGAAGCATCGGAATCTATAACTAGTGTCACTGGAATGGTTCTGACATAGACAGTAAGAAGGGGCAGTCTTCTTGTACTTAAGTCGGCATTGTGCCTTTTGTATTTAATTCCGATGCAATTTCTGTGTTTCATCGTCAATAAGAACTTCCAAGGGATACAGTAAACCTGAAGTGAAGCATCGGAATCTATAACTAGTGTCACAGGAATGGTTCAAAACATAGACAGTAGGAAGAGTCAGTCTTCTTGTACTTAAGTCGGCATTGTGCCTTTTGTATTTAATTCCGATCCAACTTCTGTATTTCATCGTCAATAAGAAGGTCAGAATGACACAGTAAATCTGAAGTGAAGCATCGGAATCTATAACTAGTGTCACAGAAATGGTTCAAAACAGTCAGTAAGAAGAGTCAGTCTTCTTGTAATTAAGTCGGCATTGTGCCTTTTCTATTTAATTCCGATGCAATTTCTGTGTTTCATCGTCAAAAAGAACGTCAGAGGGATAGAGTAAACCAGAAGTGAATAATCGGAATCAATAACTAGTGTCACAGGAACGGTTCAAAACATAGACAGTAGGAAGAGACAGCCTTCTTGTACTTGAGTCGGCATTGTGCCATTTGTATTTAATTCCTATGCACTATCTGTGTTCCATCGTCAATAAGAAGATCCAAGGGATACAGTATACCTGAAATGAAGCAACGGAACCTATAACTGGTGTCACAGGAAACGATCAAAACATAGCCAGTAGGAAGAGTCGGTCTTCTTGTACTTAAGTCGGCATTGTGCCTTTTGTATTTAGTTCCGATGCAAGTTCTGTGTTTCATCGTCAATATGAAGGTCCTAGGGATAAACCTGAAGTAAAAATCAGAATCTATAACTAGTGTCACAGGAATGGTTCAAAACATAGTCAGTAAGAAGTGTCAGTCTTCGTGTACTTAAGTCGGTATTTGTGCTTTTGTATTTAATTCCGATCCAATCTCTGTGTTTCATCGTCAATACGAAGGACCACGGGATACAGTAAACCTGAAGTGAAGCATCGGAATCTATAACTAGTGTCACAGGAATGGTTCAAAACATAGACAGTAGGAAGAGTCAGTCTTCTTGTACTTATGTCGGCATTGTGCGTTTTCTATTTAATTCCGATGCAATTTCTGTGTTTCATCGTCAAAAAGAAGGTCCGAGGGATACTGTTTACCTGAAGTGAAGCATCGGAATCTATAACTAGTGTCACAGGAATGGTTCAAAACATAGTCAGTAAGAAGAGTCAGTCTTCTTGTACTTATGTTGGAATTGTGCCTTCTGTATTTAATTCCGATGCAATTTCTGTGTTTCATCGTCAAAAAGAATGTCAGAGAGATAGAGTATACCTGAAGTGAATAATCGGAATCTATAACTAGTGTCATAGGAGCGGTTCAAAACATAGACAGTAGGAAGAGTCAGCCTTCTTGTACTTGAGTCGGCATTGTGCCTTTTGTATTTATTTCCGATGCAATCTCTGTGTTTCATCGTCAATACAAAGGTCCAAGGGATACAGTACACCTGAAGTGAAGCATCGGAATCTCTAACTAGTGTCACATTAATGGTTCAAAACATTGTCAGTAAGAAGAGTCAGTCTTCTTGTACTTATGTCGGCATTGTGCCTTTTCTAGTTAATTCCGATGCAATTTCTGTGCTTCATCGTCAATAAGAAGGTCAGAGGGATAGAGTAAACCTGAAGTAAATCATCGGAATCTATAACTAGTGTCACAGGAATGGTTTAAAGCAGTCAGTAAGAAGAGTCAATCTTCTAGTACTTAAGCCGGCATTGTGCCTTTTGTATTTAATTCCGATGCAATATCTGTGTTTCATCGTCAATAAGGAGGTCAGAGGGATACAGTAACCCAGAAGTGAAGCATCGGAATTTATAACTAGTGTCACAGGAATGGTTCAAAACATAGAGATTAAGAAGAGTCAGTCTTCTTGTACTTATATTATCATTGTGCCATTTGTATTTAATTCCGATGCAATTTCTGTGTTTCAACGTCAATAAGAAGCTCAGAGCGATACAGTAAACCTGAAGTGAAGCATCGGAATCTATAACTAGTGTCACAGGAATGGTTCAAAGCAGTCAGTAAGAAGAGTCAGTCTTCTTGTACTCAAGTCGGTATTGTGCATTTTATTTAATTCCGATGCAATTTCTATGTTTCATCGTCAATACGATGGTCATCGTCAATAAGTAGGTCCTAGAGATAGAGTAATCCTGAAGTGAAAAATCAGAATCTATAACTAGTGTCACAGGAATGGATCAAAACATAGTCAGTAAGAAGTGTCAGTCTTCTTGTACTTAAGTCGGCATTGTGCATTTTGTATTTAATTCCGATGCAATTTTATTGTTTCATCGTCAATACGAAAGTCCAAGGGATACAGTAAACCTGAAGTGAAGCATCGGAATCTATAACTAGTGTCACAGGAATGGTTCAAAACATAGACAGAAGGAAGGGTCAGTCATCTTGTACTTAATTCGGCATTGTGCCTTTTGTATTTAATTCCGATGCAATTTCTGTGTTTCATCGTCAAAAAGAAGGTCAGAGGGATACAGTTAACCCGAAGTGTAGCATCGGAATCTATAACTAGTTTCACAGGAATGGTTCAAAACACTGTCAGTAAGAAGAGTCAGTCTTCTTGTACTTATGTTGGCATTGTGCCTTTTGTATTTAATTCCGATGCAATTTCTGTGTTTCATCGTCAAGAAGAACTTCAGAGGGATACAGTAAACCTGAAGTAAAGCATCGGAATCTATAACTAGTGTCACAGGAATGGTTCAAAACGTAGACAGCAGGAAGAGTCAGTCTTCTTGTACTTCAGTCGGCATTGTGCCTTTTCTATTTAATTCCGATGCAATTTCTGTGTTTCATCGTCAAAAAGAAGGTCACAGGGATACAGTAACCCTGAAGTGAAGCATTGGAATCTATAACTAGTGTCACAGGAATGGTTCAAAACATAGACAGTAGGAAGAGTCAATCTTCTTGTACTTAAGTCGGCATTGTGCTTTTTCTATTTAATTCCGATGCAATATCTGTGTTTCATCGTCAATAAGTAGGACCAAGGGATACAGTAAACCTGAGGTGAAGCATCGAAATCTATAACTAGTGTCACAGGAATGGTTCAAAACATAGACAGTGAGAAGAATCAGTCTTCTTGTACTTAAGTCGGCATTGTGCCTTTTGTATTTAATTCCGATCCTACTTCTGTATTTCATCGTCAACACGAAGGTCAGAGGGATACAGTAAATCTGAAGTGAAGCATCGGAATCTATAACTAGTGACACAGAAATGGTTCAAAACAGGCAGTAAGAAGAGTCAGTCTTCTTGGAATTAAGTCGGCATTGTGCCTTTTGTATTTAATTCCGATGCAATATCTGTGTTTCATCGTCAATAAAAAGGTATAAGGGATACAGAAAACGTGAAGTGAAGCATCGGAATCCAAAATTAGTGTCACAGGAATGGTTCAAAACATAGACAGTAAAAAGAGTCAGTCTTCTTGTTCCTAAGTCGGCGTTGTCCTTTTCTATTTAATTCCGATGCAATTTCTGTGTTTCATCGTCAAAAAGAAGGTCAGAGGGATAGAGTAAACCTGAAGTGAATAATCGGAATCTATAACTAGTGTCATAGGAGCGGTTCAAAACATAGACAGTAGGAAGAGTCAGCCTTCTTGTACTTGAGTCGGCATTGTGCCTATTGTATTTATTTCCGATGCAATTTCTGTGTTTCATCGTCAAAAAGAAGGTCAGAGGGATACAGTTAACCCGAAGTGTAGCATCGTAATCTATAACTAGTTTCACAGGAATGGTTCAAAACACTGTCAGTAAGAAGAGTCAGTCTTCTTGTACTTATGTTGGCATTGTGCCTTTTGTATTTAATTCCGATGCAATCTCTGTGTTTCATCGTCAAGAAGAACTTCAGAGGGATACAGTAAACCTGAAGTGAAGCATCGGAATCTCTAACTAGTGTCACAGGAATGGTTCATAACATTGTCAGTAAGAAGAGTCAGTCTTCTTGTACTTAAGTCGGCATTGTGCCTTTTGTATTTATTTCCGATGCAATTTCTGTGTTTCATCGTCAATAAGAAGGTCAGAGGGATACAGTAAACCTGAAGTGAAGCATCTGAATCTTTAACTAGTGTCACAGGAATGGTTCAAAATATAGTCAGTAAGAAGAGTCAGTCTTCTTGTACTTAAGTCGGCATTGTGCCTTTTCTATTTAATTCCGATGCAATATCTGTGTTTCATCGTCAATAAGAAGGTCAGAGGGATACAGTAAAGCTGAAGTGAAGCATCGGAATCTATAACTAGTGTCACAGGAATGGTTCAAAACATAGTCAGCAAGAAGAGTCGGTCTTCTTGTACTTAAGTCGGCATTGTGACTTTTCTATATAATTCCGATGCAATTTCTGTGTTTCATCGTCAAAAAGAAGGTCAGAGGGATACAGTTAACCTGAAGTGAAGCATCGGAATCTATAACTAGTGTCACAGGAATGGTTCAAAACACTGTCAGTAAGAAGAGTCAGTCTTCTTGTACTTATGTTGGCATTGTGCCTTTTGTATTTAATTCCGATGCAATTTCTGTGTTACATCGTCAAGAAGACCTTCAGAGGGATACAGTAAACCTGAAGTAAAGCATCGGAATCTATTACTAGTGTCACAGGAATGGTTCAAAACATAGAGAGCAGGAAGAGTCAGTCTTCTTGTACTTCAGTCGGCATTGTGCCTTTTCTATTTACTTCCGATGCAATTTCTGTGTTTCATCGTCAATAAGTAGGTCAGAGGGATACAGTAACCCTGAAGTGAAGCATTGGAATCTATAACTAGTGTCACAGGAATGGTTCAAAACATAGACAGTAGGAAGAGTCAGTCTTCTTGTTCTTAAGTCGGCATTGTGCCTTTTGTATTTAATTCCGATCCTACTTCTGTATGTCATCGTCAATAAGAAGGTCAGAGGGATACAGTAAATCTGAAGCGAAGCATCGGAATCTATAACTAGTGACACAGAAATGGTTCAAAACAGTCAGTAAGAAGAGTCAGTCTTCTTGTAACTAAGTCGGCATTGTACCTTTTGTATTTAATTCCGATGCAATATCTGTGTTTCATCGTCAATAAAAAGGTCCAAGGGATACAGAAAACGTGAAGTGAAGCATCGGAATCCATAATTAGTGTCACAGGAATGGTTCAAAACATAGACAGTAAGAAGAGTCAGTCTTCTTGTACCTAAGTCGGCGTTGTCCTTTTATATTTAATTCCGATGCAATTTCTGTGTTTCATCGTCAAAAAGAAGGTCAGAGGGATAGAGTAAACCTGAAGTGAATAATCGGAATCTATAAATAGTGTCACAGGAGCGGTTGAAAACATAGACAGTAGTAAGAGTCAGCCTTCTTGTACTTGAATCGGCATTGTGCTTTTTGTATCCATTTCCGATGCAATTTCTGTGTTTCATCGTCATTACGAAGGTCCAAGGGATACAGTAAACCTGAAGTGAAGCATCGGAATCTCTAACTAGTGTCACAGGAATGGTTCAAAACATTGTCAGTAAGAAGAGTCAGTCTTCTTGTACTTAAGTCGACATTGGGCCTTTTCTATTTAATTCCGATGCAATTTCTGTGTTTCATCGTCAATAAGAAGGTCAGAGGGATACAGTAAACCTGAAGTGAAGCATCGGAATCTCTAACTAGTGTCACAGGAATGGTTCAAAACATAGACAGTAGGAAGAGTCAGTCTTCTTTTACTTAAGTCGGCATTGTGCTTTTTCCATTAAATTCCGATACAATATCTGTGTTTCATCGTCAACAAGAGGGTCAGAGGGATACAGTAAAGCTGAAGTGAAGCATCGGAATCTATAACTAGTGTCACAGGAATGGTTCAAAACATAGTCAGCAAGAAGAGTCGGTCTTCTTGTACTTAAGTTGGCAATGTGACTTTTCTATTTAATTCCGATGCAATTCCTGTGTTTCATCGTCAATAAGAAGGTCCATGGATACAGTAAACCTGAAGTGAATCATTGTAATCTGTAACTAGTGTCGCAGGAGTGGTTCAAAATATTGTCAGTACGAAGAGTCAGTCTTCTTG
This sequence comes from Schistocerca piceifrons, assembly GCF_021461385.2. NCBI lineage: Eukaryota > Metazoa > Arthropoda > Insecta > Orthoptera > Acrididae > Schistocerca > Schistocerca piceifrons. The sequence goes on along the minus strand of NW_025727713.1, from coordinate 273,531 downwards.
TACTTGAGTCGGCATTGTGCCTTTTGTATTTAATTCCGATGCAATATCTGTGTTTCATCGTCAATAAGAAGGTGCAAGGAATACAGTAAACCTGAAGTGAAGCATCGGAATCTATAACTAGTGTCACAGGAATGGTTTAAAACAGTCAGTAAGAAGAGTCAATCTTCTAGTACTTAAGTCGGCATTGTGCCTTTTGTATTTAATTCCGATGCAATTTCTGTGTTTCAACGTCAATAAGAAGGTCAGAGGGATACAGTAAACCTGAAGTGAAGCATCGGAATCTATAACTAGCGTCACAGGAATGGTTCAAAGCAGTCAGTAATAAGAGACATTCTTCTTGTACTTAAGTCGGTATTGTGCCTTTTGTATTTAATTCCGATGCAATTTCTGTGTTTCATCGTCAACACGAAGGTCATCGTCAATAAGAAGGTCCTAGGGATAGAGCAATACTGAAGTGAAAAATCAGAATCTATAACTAGTGTCACAGGAATTGTTCAAAACATAGTCAGTAAGAAGTGTCAGTCTTCTTGTACTTAAGTCGGCATTGTGCATTTTGTATTTAATTCCGATGCAATTTCTGTGTTTCATCGTCAATACGAAAGTCCAAGGGGTACAGTAAACCTGAAGTGAAGCATCGGAATCTATAACTAGTGTCACAGGAATGGTTCAAAACATAGTCAGCAAGAAGAGTCAGTCTTCTTGTACATAAGTCGGCAATGTGACTTTTCTATTTAATTCCGAAGCATTTTCTGTGTTTCATCGTCAATAAGAAGGTCCAAGGGATACAGTAAACCTGAAGTGAATCACTGAAATCTATAACTAGTGTCACAGGAATGGTTCAAAATACAGTCAGTACGAAGAGTCAGTCTTCTTGTACTTGAGTCGGCATTGTGCCTTTTGTATTTAATTCCGATGCAATATCTGTGTTTCATCGTCAATAAGAAGGTGCAAGGGATACAGTAAACCTGAAGTGAAGCATCGGAATCAATAACTAGTGTCACAGGAATGGTTGAAAACTTAGACAGTAAGAAGAGTCAGTCTTCTTGTACTTAAGTCGGCAATGTGCATTTTGTATTTAATTCCGATGCAATTTCTGTGTTTCCGCGTCAATAAGAAGGTCAGAGGAATACAGAAATCCTGAAGTGAAGCATCGGAATCTATATATAGTGTCACAGGAATGGTTCAAAACAGTCAGGGAGAAGAGTGAATCTTCTTGTACTTAAGTCGGCATTGTGACTTTTGTATTTAATTCCGATGCATTTTCTGTGTTTCATCGTCAATAAGAAGGTCCAAGGGATACAGGTAACCTGAAGTGAAGCATCGGAATCTATAACTAATGTCACAGGAATGGTTCAACACATAGTGATTATGAAGAGCCAGCCTTCTTGTACTTATGTCGGCATTGTGCCTATTCTATTTAATTCCGATGCAATATCTGTGTTTCATCGTCAATAAGAAGGTCAGAGGGATACAGTAAACCTGAAGTGAAGCATCGGAATCTATAACTAGTGTCACAGGAATGGTTCAAAACATAGTCAGCAAGAAGAGTCAGTCTTCTTGTACTTAAGTCGGCAATGTGACTTTTCTATTTAATTCCGATTCAATTTCTGAGTTTCATCGTCAATAAGAAGGTCCAAGGGATACAGTAAACCTGAAGTGAATCATTGTAATCTATAACTAGTGGCACAGGAATGGTTCAAAATACAGTCAGTACGAAGAGTCAGTCTTCTTGTACTTGAGTCGGCATTGTGCCTTTCTATTTAATTCCGATGCAATATCTCTGTTTCATCGTCAATAAGAAGGTGCAAGGGATACAGTAAACCTGAAGTGAAGCACCGGAATCTATAACTAGTGTCACAGGAATGGTTGAAAACTTAGACAGTAAGAAGAGTCAGACTTCTTGTACTTAAGTCGGCAATGTGCCTTTTGTATTTAATTCCTATGCAATTTCTGTATTTCAGCGTCAATAAGAATGTCAGAGGGATACAGAAAACCTGAAGTGAAGCATCGGAATCTATAACTAGTGTCACAGGAATGGTTCAAAACAGTCAGGGAGAAGAGTGAATCTTCTTGTACTTAAGTCGGCATTGTAACTTTTGTATTTAATTCCGATGCATTTTCTGTGTTTCATCGTCAATAAGAAGGTCCAAGGGATACAGGTAACCTTAAGTGAAGCATCGGAATCTCTAACTAGTGTCACAGGAATGGTTCAAAGCATTGTCAGTAAGAAGAGTCAGTCATCTTGTACTTAAGTCGGCATTGTGCCTTTTGTATTTATTTCCGATGCAATTTCTCTGTTTCATCGTCAATAAGAAGGTCCGAATGATACAGTGAACCTGAGGTGAAGCATCGGAATCTATAACTAGTGTCACAGGAATGGTTCAAAACAGAGACAGTGGGAAGAGTCAGTCTTCTTGTACTTAAGTCGGCATTGTGCCTTTTGTATTTAATTCTGATGCAATTTCTGTGTTTCATCGTCAATAAGAATGTCAGAGGGATACAGTAACCTTGAAGTGAAGCATCGGAATCTGTAACTAGCGTCACAGGAATGGTTCAAAACATAGACAGTAAGAAGAGTCAGTCTTCTTGTACTTAAGTCGGCATTGTCCCTTTTCTATTTAATTCCGATGCAATTTCTGTGTTTCATCGTCAATAAGAAGGTCAGAGGGATACAGTAAACCTGAAGTGAAGCATCGGAATCTTTAACTAGTGTCACAGGAATGGTTCAAAACATAGTCAGTAAGAAGAATCAGTCTTCTTGTACTTAAGTCGGCATTGTGCCTTTTCTATTTAATTCCGATGCAATATCTGTGTTTCATCGTCAATAAGAAGGTGAGAGGGATACAGTAAACCTGAAGTGAAGCATCGGAATCTATAACTAGTGTCACAGGAGTGGTTCAAAACATAGTCAGCAAGAAGAGTCAGTCTTCTTGTACTTAAGTCGGCAATGTGTCTTTTCTATTTAATTCCGAAGCATTTTCTGTGTTTCATCGTCAATAAGAAGGTCCAAGGGATACAGTAAACCTGAAGTGAATCATTGTAATCTATAACTAGTCTCACAGGAATGGTTAAAAATACAGTCAGTACGAAGAGTCAGTCTTCTTGTACTTGAGTCGGCATTGTGCCTTTTGTATTTAATTCCGATGCAATATCTGTGTTTTATCGTCAATAAGAAGGTGCAAGGGATACAGTAAACCTGAAGTGAAGCATCGGAATCTATAACTAGTGTCACAGGAATGGTTATAATCTTAGACAGTAAGAAGAGTCAGTCTTCTTGTACTTAAGTCGGCAATGTGCCTTTTGTATTTAATTCCGATGCAATTTCTGTGTTTCAGCGTCAATAAGAAGGTCAGAGGGATACAGAAAACCTGAAGTGAAGCATCGGAATCTATAACTAGTGTCACAGGAATGGTTCAAAACAGTCAGGGAGAAGAGTGAATCTTCTTGTACTTAAGTCGGCAATGTGACTTTTGTATTTAATTCCGATGCATTTTCTGTGTTTCATCGTCAATAAGAAGGTCCAAGGGATACAGGTAACCTGAAGTGAAGCATCGGAATCTATAACTAGTGTCACAGGAATGGTTCAAAACATAGTGATTAAGAAGAGTCAGCCTTCTTGTACTTAAGTCGGCATTGTGCCTATTCTATTTAATTCCAATGCAGTTTCTGTATTTCGTCGCCAATAAGAAGGTCCAAAGGATACAGTAAACCTGAAGTGAAGCATCGGAATCTATAACTAGTGTCACAGAAATGGTTCAAACAGTCAGTAAGAAGAGTCAGTCTTCTTGAAATTAAGTCGGCATTGTGCCTTTTGTATTTAATTGCGATGCAATATCTGTGTTTCATCGTCAATAAGAAAGTCCAAAGGATACAGTAAACGTGAAGTGAAGCATCGGAATCTATAACTGGTGTCACTGGAATGGTTCAAAACATATACAGTAGGAAGATTCAATCTACATGTACTTAAGTCGGCATTGTGCCTTTTGTATTTATTTCCGATGCAATTTCTGTGTTTCTTCGTCAATAAGAAGGTCAGAAGGATACAGTAAACCTGGAGTGAAGCATCGGAATCTATAACTAGTGTCACAGGAATGTTTCAAAACATAGTCAGTGAGAAGAGTCAGACTTCTTGTACTTAAGTCGGCATTGTGCCTTTTGTATTTAATTCCGATGCCATTTCTGTGTCTCATCGTCAATTAGAAGGTCAGAGGGATACAGTGAACCTGAGGTGAAGCATTGGAATCTATAACTAGTGTCACAGGAATGGTTCATAACATAGACAGTAGGAAGAGTCAGTCTTCTTTGACTTAAGTCGGCATTGTGCCTTTTCTATTTAATTCCGATGCCATTTCCGTATTTCGTCGCCAATAAGAATGTCCAAAGGATGCAGTGAACCTGATGTGAGGCATCGGAATCCATAACTAATGGCACAGGAATCGTTCAAAACACAGACAGTAGGAAGAGTAAGTCTTCTTGTACTTAAGACGGCATTGTGCCTATTGTATTTAGTTCCGATGCAATTTCTGTGTTTCATCGTCAATAAGAAGGTCCTAGGGATACAGTAAACCTGAAGCGAAGGATCGGAATCTCCAACAAGTGTCACAGGAATAGTTCAAAACATAGTCAGTAAGAATAGTCAGTCTTCTTGTACTTAAGTAGGCATTGTGCCTTTTGTATTTAATTCCGATGCAATTTCTGTGTTTCAGCGTGAATAAGAACGTCAGAGGGATACAGAAAACCCGAACTGAAGCATCGGAATCTATAACTAGTGTCACAGGAATGGTTCAAAACAGTCAGGGAGAAGAGTGAATCTTCTTGTACTTAAGTCGGCATTGTGACTTTTGTATTTAATTCCGATGCATTTTCGGTGTTTCATCGTCAATAAGAAAGTCCAAGGGATACAGGTAACCTGAAGTGAAGCATCGGAATCTATAACTAGTGTCACAGGAATGGTTCAAAACATAGGGAATAAGAAGAGTCAGTCTTCTTGTACTTAAGTCGGCATTGTGCCTTTTGTATTTAGTTCCGATGCAATTTCTGTGTTTCATCGTCAATAAGAAGGTCCTAGGGATAGAATATACCTGAAGTGAAAAATCAGAATCTATAACTAGTGTCACCAGAATGGTTCAAAACATAGTCAGTAAGAAGTGTCAGTCTTCTTGCACTTATGTTGGCATTGTGCCTTTTGTATTTTATTCCGATGCAATTTCTGTGTTTCGTCATCAATAAGAACTTCAGGGAGATACAGTAAACCTGAAGTGAAGCATCGGAATCTATAACTAGTGTCACAGGAATGGTTCAAAACACTGTCAGTAAGATGAGTCAGTCTTCTTGTACTTATTTTGGCATTGTGCCTTTTGTATTTTATTCCGATGCAATTTCTGTGTTTCGTCATCAATAAGAACTTCAGGGAGATACAGTAAACCTGAAGTGAAGCATCGGAATCTATAACTAGTGTCACAGGAATGGTTCAAAACACTGTCAGTAAGATGAGTCAGTCTTCTTGTACTTATTTTGGCATTGTGCCTTTTGTATTTAATTCCGATGCAATTTCTGTGTTTCTTCGTCAATAAGAAGGTCCGAATGATACAGTGAACCTGAGGTGAAGCATCGGAAACTATAACTAGTGTCACAGGAATGGTTCAAAACAGAGACAGTGGGAAGAGTCAGTCTTCTTGTACTTAAGTCGGCAATGTGCCTTTTGTATTTAATTCCGATGCAATTTCTGTGTCTCATCGTCAATAAGAATGTCAGAGGGATACAGTAACCCTGAAGTGAAGCATCGGAATCTGTAACTAGCGTCACAGGAATGGTTCAAACTTAGACAGTAAGAAGAGTCAGTCTTCTTGTACCTACGTCGGCGTTGTCCTTTTCTATTTAATTCCGATGCAATTTCTGTGTTTCAACGTCAAAAAGAAGGTCAGAGGGATAGAGTAATCCTGAAGTGAATAACCGGAATCTATAACTAGTGTCACAGGAGCGGTTCAAAACATAGACAGTAGGAAGAGTCAGCCTTCTTGTACTTGAGTCGGCATTGTGCCTTTTGTATTTAATTCCGATGCGATTTCTGTGTTTCATCGTCAATACGAAGGTCCAAGGGATACAGTAAACCAGAAGTGAAGCATCGGAATCTCTAACTAGTGTCACAGGAATGGTTCAAAACATTGTCAGTAAGATGAGTCAGTCTACTTGTACTTAAGTCGGCATTGTGCCTTTTCTATTTAATTCCGATGCAATTTCTGTGTTTCATCGTCAATAAGAAGGTCAGAGCGATACAGTAAACCTGAAGTGAAGCATCGGAATCTTTAACTAGTGTCACAGGAATGGTTCAAAACATAGTCGGTAAGAAGAGTCAGTCTTCTTGTACTTAAGTCGGCATTGTGCCTTTTCTATTTAATTCCGATGCGATATCTGTGTTTCATCGTCAATAAGAAGGTCAGAGGGATACAGTAAAGCTGAAGTGAAGCATCGGAATCTATTACTAGTGTCACAGGAACGGTTCCAAACATAGTCAGCAAGAAGGGTCGGTCTTCTTGTACTTAAGTCGGCAATGTGATTTTTCTATTTAATTCCGATGCAATTTCTGTGTTTCATCGTCAATAAGAAGGTCCATGGGATGCAGTAAACCTGAAGTGAATCATTGCAATCTATAACTAGTGTCACAGGAATGGTTCAAAATATAGTCAGTACGAAGAGTCAGTCTTCTTGTACTTGAGTCGGCATTGTGCCTTTTGTATTTAATTCCGATGCAATTTCTTTGTTTCATCGTCAATGCGAAAGTCCAAGGGATACAGTAAACCTGAAGTGAAGCATCGGAATCTATAACTAGTGTCACAGGAATGGTTCATAACATAGACAGAAGGAAGGGTCAGTCTTCCTGTACTTAAGTCGGCATTGTGCCTTTTCTATTTAATTCCGATGCAATTTGTGTGTTTCATCGTCAAAAAGAAGGTCAGAGGGATACAGTTAACCTGAAGTGAAGCGTCGGAATCTATAACTAGTGTCACAGGATTGGTTCAAAACACTGTCAGTAAGATAAGTCAGTCTTCTTGTACTTATGTTGGCATTGCGCCTTTTGTATTTTATTCCGATGCAATTTCTGTGTTTCGTCGTCAACAAGAAGTTCAGGGAGATATAGTAAACCTGAAGTGAAGCATCGGAATCTATAACTAGTGTCACAGGAATGGTTCAAAACACTGTCAGTAAGATGAGTCAGTCTTCTTGTACTTATGTTGGCTTTGTGCCTTTTGTATTTAATTCCGATGCAATATCTGTGTTTCATCGTCAATAAAAAGGTCCAAGGGATACAGAAAACGTGAAGTGAAGCATCGGAATCCATAATTAGTGTTACAGGAATGGTTCAAAACATAGACAGTAAGAAGAGTCAGTCTTCTTGTTATTAAGTCGGCGTTGTCCTTTTCTATTTAATTCCAATGCAATTTCTGTGTTTCATCGTCAAAAAGAAGGTCAGAGGGGTAGAGTAAACCTGAAGTGAATAATCGGAATCTATAACTAGTGTCATAGGAGCGGTTCAAAACATAGACAGTAGGAAGAGTCAGCCTTCTTGTACTTGAGTCGGCATTGTGCCTTTTGTATTTATTTCCGATGCAATTTCTGTGTTTCATCGTCAATACGAAGGTCCAAGGGATACAGTACACCTGAAGTGAAGCATCGGAATATCTAACTAGTGTCACAGGAATGGTTCAAATCATAGTCAGTAAGAAGAGTCAGTCTTCTTGTACTTAAGTCGGCATTGTACCTTTTGTATTTATTTCCGATGCAATTTCTGTGTTTCATCGTCAATAAGAAGGTCCGAATGATACAGTGAACCTGAGGTGAAGCATCGGAAACTATAACTAGTATCACAGGAATGGTTCAAAACAGAGACAGTATGAAGAGTCAGTCTTCATGTACTTAAGTCGGCATTGTGCCTTATGTATTTAATTCCGATGCAATTTCTGTGTCTCATCGTCAATAAGAATGTCAGAGGGATACAGTAACCTTGAAGTGAAGCATCGGAATCAGTAACTAGCGTCACAGGAATGGTTCAAAACTTAGACAGTAAGAAGAGTAAGTCTTCTTGTACCTATGTCGGCGTTGTCCTTTTCTATTTAATTTCGATGCAATTTCTGTGTTTCATCGTCAAAAAGAAGGTCAGAGGGATAGAGTAAACCTGAAGTGAATAATCGGAATCTATAACTAGTGTCACAGGAGCGGTTCAAATCATAGACAGTAGGAAGACTCAGCCTTCTTGTACTTGAGTCGGCATTTTGCCTTTTGTATTTAATTCCGATGCAATTACTGTGTTTCATCGTCAATACGAAGGTCCAAGGGTTACAGTATACCTGAAGTGAAGCATCGGAATCTCTAACTAGTGTCACAGGAATGGTTCAAAACATTGTCAGTAAGATGAGTCAGTCTTCTTGTACTTAAGTCGGCATTGTGCCTTTTCTATTTAATTCCGATGCAATTTCTGTGTTTCATCGTCAATAAGAAGGTCAGAGGGATACAGTAAACCTGAAGTGAAGCATCGGAATCTTTAACTAGTGTCACAGGAATGGTTTAAAACAGTCAGTAAGAAGAGTCAATCTTCTAGTACTTAAATCGGCATTGTGCCTTTTGTATTTAATTCCGATGCAATATCTGTGTTTCATCGTCAATAAGGAGGTCAGAGGGATACAGTAACCCAGAAGTGAAGCATCGGAATTTATAACTAGTGTCACAGGAATGGTTCAAAGCATAGAGATTATGAAGAGTCAGTCTTCTTGTACTTATGTTGGCATTGTGCCTTTTCTATTTAATTCCGATGCGATATCTGTGTTTCATCGTCAATAAGACAGCCAGAGGGATACAGTAAAGCTGAAGTGATGCATCGGAATCTATTACTAGTGTCACAGGAATGGTTCAAAACATAGTCAGCAAGTAGAGTCGGTCTTCTCTTGTACTTAAGTCGGCAATGTGATTTTTCTATTTAATTCCGATGCAATTTCTGTGTTTCATCGTCAATAAGAAGGTCCATGGGATACAGTAAACCTGAAGTGAATCATTGTAAACTATAACTAGTGTCACAGGAATGGTTCAAAATATTGTCAGTACGAAGAGTCAGTCATCTTGTACTTGAGTCGGCATTGTGCCTTTTGTATTTAATTCCGATGCAATATCTGTGTTTCATCGTCAATAAGAAGGTGCAAGGGATACAGTAAACCTGAAGTGAAGCATCGGGAATCTATAACTAGTGTCACAGGAATGGTTTAAAACAGTCAGTAAGAAGAGTCAATCTTCTAGTACTTAAATCGGCATTGTGCCTTTTGTATTTAATTCCGATGCAATATCTGTGTTTCATCGTCAATAAGGAGGTCAGAGGGATACAGTAACCCAGAAGTGAAGCATCGGAATTTATAACTAGTGTCACAGGAATGGTTCAAAGCATAGAGATTATGAAGAGTCAGTCTTCTTGTACTTATGTTGGCATTGTGCCTTTTGTATTTAATTCCGATGCAATTTTTGTGTTTCAACGTCAATAAGAAGGTCAGAGGGATACAGTGAACCTGAAGTGAAGCATCGGAATCTATAACTAGAGTCACAGGAATGGTTGAAAGCAGTCAGTAAGAAGAGTCTGTCTTCTTGTACTTAAGTCGGTATTGTGCATTTTGTATTTAATTCCGATGCAATTTCTGTGTTTCATCGTCAATACGAAGGTCATCGTCAATAAGAAGGTCCTAGGGATAGAGTAATCCTGAAGTGAAAAATCAGAATCTATAACTAGTGTCACAGGAATGGTTCAAAACATAGTCAGTAAGAAGTGTCAGTCTTCTTGTACTTAAGTTGGCATTGTGCATTTTGTAATTAATTCCGATGCAATTTCTGTCTTTCATCGTCAATACGAAATTCGAAGGGATACAGTAAACCTGAAGAGAAGCATCGGAATCTATAGCTAGAGTCACAGGAATGGTTCAAAACATAGACAGAAGGAAGGGACAGTCTTCTTGTACTTAAGTCGGCATTGTGCCTTTTCTATTTAATTCCGATGCAATTTCTGTGTTTCATCGTCAAAAAGAAGGCCAGAGGGATACAGTTAACCTGAAGTGAAGCATCGGAATCTATAACTAGTTTCACAGGAATGTTTCAAAACACTGTCAGTAAGAAGAGTCAGTCTTCTTGTACTTATGTTGGCATTGAGCCTTTTGTATGTAATTCCGATGCAATTTCTGTGTTTCATCGTCAAGAAGAACTTCAGAGGGATACAGTAAACCTGAAGTAAAGCATCGGCATCTATAACTAGTGTCACAGGAATGGTTCAAAACATAGACAGCAGGAAGAGTCAGTCTTCTTGTACTTAAGTCGGCATTGTGCCTTTTCTATTTGATTCCGATGCAATTTCTGTGTTTCATCGTCAAAAGAAGGTCAGAGGGATACAGTAAACCTGAAGTGAAGCATTGGAATCTATAACTAGTGTCACAGGAATGGTTCAAAACATAGACAGTAGGAAGAGTCAGTCTTCTTGTACTTAAGTCGGCATTGTGCCTACTGTATTTAATACCGATCCTACTTCTGTATTTCATCGTCAACACGAAGGTCAGAGGGATACAGTAAATCTGAAGTGAAACATCGGAATCTATAACTAGTGAGAATGGTTCAAAACATTGTCAGTAAGAAGAGTCAGTCTTCTTATATTTAAGTCGGCATTGTGCCTTTTCTATTTAATTACGATGCAATTTCTGTGTTTCATCGTCAATAAGAAGGTCAGAGGGATACAGTATACCTGAAGTGAATCATCGGAATCTATAACTAGTGTCACAGGAATGGCTTAAAACAGTCAGTAAGAAGAGTCAATCTTCTAGTACTTAAGTCGGCATTGTGCCTTTTGTATTTAATTCCGATGCAATTTCTGTGTTTCATCGTCAATAAGGAGGTCGGAGGGATACAGTAACCCAGAAGTGAAGCATCGGAATTTATAACTAGTGTCACAGGAATGGTTCAAAACATAGAGATTAAGAAGAGTCAGTCTTCTTGTACTTATGTTATCATTGTGCCTTTTGTATTTAATTCCGATGCAATTTCTGTGTTTCAACGTCAATAAGAAGGTCAGAGGGATACAGTAAACCTGAAGTGAAGCATCGGAATCTATAACTAGTGTCACAGGAATGGTTCAAAGCAGTCAGTAAGAAGAGTCAGTCTTCTTGTACTTAAGTCGGTATTGTGCGATTTTGTATTTAATTCCGATGCAATTTCTGTGTTTCATCGTCAATACGAAGGTCATCGTCAACAAGAAGGTCCTAGGGATAGAGTAATCCTGAAGTGAAAAATCAGAATCTGTAACTAGTGTCACAGGAATGGTTCAAAGCATAGTCAGTAAGAAGTGTCAGTCTTCTTGTACTTAAGTCGGCATTGTGCATTTTGTATTTAAATCCGAAGCAATTTCTGTGTTTCATCGTCAATACGAAAGTCCAAGGGATACAGTAAACCTGAAGTGAAGCATCGGAATCTATAACTAGTGTCACAGGAATGGTTCAAAACATAGACAGAAGGAAGGGTCAGTCTACTTGTACTTAAGTTGGCATTGTGACTTTTCTATTTAATTCCGATGCAATTTCTGCGTTTCATCGTCAAAAAGAAGGTCAGAGGGATACAGTTAACCTGTAGTGAAGCATCGGAATCTATAACTAGTGTCACAGGAATGGTTCAAAACACTGTCATTAAGAAGAGTCAGTCTTCTTGTACTTATGTTGGCATTGTGCCTTTTGTATTTAATTCCGATGCAATTTCTGTGTTTCATCGTCAAGAAGAACTTCAGAGGGATACAGTAAACCTGAAGTAAAGCATCGGAATCTATAACTAGTGTCACAGGAATGGTTCAAAACTTAGACAGAAGCAAGAGTCAGTCTTCTTGTACTTCAGTCGGCATTGTGCCTTTTCTATTTAATTCCGATGCAATTTCTGTGTTACATCGTCAAGAAGAAGGTCAGAGGGATATAGTAACCCTGAAGTGAAGCATTGGAATCTATAACTAGTGTCACAGGAATGGTCCAAAACATAGACAGTAGGAAGAGTCAGTCTTCTTGTACTTAAGTCGGCATTGTGCTTTTTCTATTTAATTCCGATGCAATATCTGTATTTCATCGTCAATAAGTGGGTCCAAGGGATACAGTAAACCTGAGGTAAAGCATCGAAATCTATAACTAGTGTCACAGGAATGGTTGAAAACATAGACAGTAAGAAGAGTCAGTCTCCTTGTACTTAAGTCGGCATTGTGCCTTTTGTATTTAATTCCGATCCTACTTCTGTATTTCATCGTCAACAAGAAGGTCAGAGGGATACAGTAAATCTGAAGTGAAGCATCGGAATCTAGAACTAGTGGCACAGAAATGGTTCAAAACAGTCAGTAAGAAGTGTCAGTCTTCTTGTAATTAAGTCGGCATTGTGCCTTTTGTATTTAATTCCGATGCAATATCTGTGGTCCATCGTCAATAGAAAGGTCCAAGGGATACAGAAAACGTGAAGTGAAGCATCGGAATCCATAATTAGTGTCACAGGAATGGTTCAAATCATAGACAGTAAGAAGAGTCAGTCTTCTTGTACCTAAGTCGGCGTTGTCCTTTTCTATTTAATTCCGATGCAATTTCTGTGTTTCATCGTCAAAAAGAAGGTCAGAAAGATAGAGTAAACCTGAAGTGAATAATCGGAATCTATAACTAGTGTCGTAGGAGCGGTTCAAAACATAGACAGTAGGAAGAGTCAGCCTTCTTGGACTTAAGTCGGCATTGTGCCTTTTGTATTTTTTTCCGATGCAATTTCTGTGTTTCATCGTCAATAAGAAGGTCCAAGGGATACAGTACACCTGAAGTGAAGCATCGGAAACTCTAACTAGTGTCACAGGAATGGTTCAAAACATTATCAGTAGGAAGAATCAGTCTTCTTGTACTTCAGTCGGCATTGTGCCTTTTGTATTTATTTCCGATGCAATTTCTGTGTTTCATCGTCAATAAGAAGGTCCGAATGATACAGTGAACCTGAGGTGAAGCATCGGAAACAATAACTAGTGTCACAGGAATGGTTCAAAACAGAGACAGTGGGAAGAGTCAGTCTTCTTTTACTAAAGTCGGCATTGTGCCTTTTGTATTTAATTCCGATGCAATTTCTGTGTTTCATCGTCAATAAGAATGTCAGAGGGATACAGTAACCCTGAAGTGAAGCATCGGAATCTGTAACTAGCGTCACAGGAATGGTTCAAAACTTAGACAGTAAGAAGAGTCAGTCTTCTTGTACCTAAGTCGGCGTTGTCCTTATCTATTTAATTCCGATGCAAATTCTGTGTTTCATCGTCAAAAAGAAGGTCAGAGGGATAGAGGAAACCTGAAGTGAATAATCGGAATCTATAACTAGTGTCACACAAGCGGTTCAAAACATAGACAGTAGGTAGAGTCAGCCTTCTTGTACTTGAGTCGGCATTGTGCCTTTTGTATTTAATTCCGATGCAATTTCTTTGTTTCATATTCAATACGAAGGTCCAAAGGATACAGTAAACCAGAAGTGAAGCATCGGAATCTCTAACTAGTGTCACAGGAATGGTTCAAAACATTGTCAGTAAGAAGAGTCAGTCTTCTTGTACTTAAGTCGGCATTGTGCCTTTTCTATTTAATTCCGATGCAATTTCTGTGTTTCATCGTCAATAAGAAGGTCAGAGGGATACAGTAAACCTGAAGTGAATCATCGGAATCTATGACTAGTGTCACAGGAATGGTTCAAAACATAGTCAGCAAGAAGAGTCGGTCTTCATATACTTAAGTCGGCAATGTGACTTTTCTATTTAATTCCGATGCAATTTCTGTGTTTCATCGTCAACAAGAAGGTCCATGGGATACAGAAAACCTAAAGTGAATCATTGTAATCTATAACTAGAGTCACAGGAATGGTTCAAAATATAGTCAGTACGAAGAGTCAGTCTTCTTGTACTTGAGTCGGCATTGTGCCTTTTGTATTTAATTCCGATGCAATATCTGTGTTTCATCGTGAATAAGAAGGTGCAAGGGATACAGTAAACCTGAAGTGAAGCATCGGAATCTATAACTAGTGTCACAGGAATGGTTTAAAACAGTCAGTAAGAAGAGTCAATCTTCTAGTACTTAAGTCGGCATTGTGCCTTTTGTATTTAATTCCGATGCAATATCTGTGTTTCATCGTCAATAAGGAGGTCAGAGGGATACAGTAACCCAGAAGTGAAGCATCGGAATTTATAACTAGTGTCACAGGAATGGTTCAAAACATAGAGATTAAGAAGAGTAAGTCCTCTTGTACTTATGTTGGCATTGTGCTTTTGTACTTAATTCCGATGCAATTTCTGTGTTTCAACGTCAATAAGAAGGTCAGAGGGATAAGGTAAACCTGAAGTGAAGCATCGGAATCTATAACTAGCTTCACAGGAAAGGTTCAAAGCAGTCAGTAAGAAGAGTCAGTCTTCTTGTACTTAAGTCGGTATTATGCATTTTGTATTTAATTCCGATGCAATTTCTGTGTTTCATCGTCAATACGAAGGTCATCGTCAATAAGAAGATCCTAGGGATAGAGTAATCCTGAAGTGAAAAATCAGAATCTATAACTAGTGTCACAGGAATGGTTCAAAACATAGTCAGTAAGAAGTGTCAGTCTTCTTGTACTTAAGTCGGCATTGTGCATTTTGTATTTAATTCCGATGCAATTTCTGTGTTTCGTCGTCAATAAGAAGTTCAGGGAGATATAGTAAACCTGAAGTGAAGCATCGGAATCTATAACTAGTGTCACAGGAATGGTTCAAAACACTGTCAGTAAGATGAGTCAGTCTTCTTGTACTTATGTTGGCATTGTGCCTTTTGTATTTAATTCCGATGCAATATCTGTGTTTCATCGTCAATAAAAAGGTCCAAGGGATACAGAAAACGTGAAGTGAAGCATCGGAATCCATAATTAGTGTTACAGGAATGGTTCAAACATAGACAGTAAGAAGAGTCAGTCTTCTTGTTCCTAAGTCGGCGTTGTCCTTTTCTATTTAATTCCGATGCAATTTCTGTGTTTCACCGTCAAAAAGAAGGTCAGAGGGATAGAGTAAACCTGAAGTGTATAATCGGAATCTATAACTAGTGTCATAGGAGCGGTTCAAAACATAGACAGTAGGAAGAGTCAGCCTTCTTGTACTTGAGTCGGCATTGTGCCTTTTGTATTTATTTCCGATGCAATTTCTGTGTTTCATCGTCAATACGAAGGTCCAAGGGATACAGTACACCTGAAGTGAAGCATCGGAATCTCTAACTAGTGTCACAGGAATGGTTCAAATCATTGTCAGTAAGAAGAGTCAGTCTTCTTGTACTTAAGTCGGCATTGTGCCTTATGTATTTATTTCCGATGCAATTTCTGTGTTTCATCGTCAATAAGAAGGTCCGAATGATACAGTGAACCTGAGGTAAAGCATCGGAAACTATAACTAGTATCACAGGAATGGTTCAAAACAGAGACGGTGGGAAGAGTCAGTCTTCATGTACTTAAGTCGGCATTGTGCCTTTTGTATTTAATTCCGATCCTACTTCTGTATTTCATCGTCAACAAGAAGGTCAGAGGGATACAGTAAATCTGAAGTGAAGCATCGGAATCTATAACTAGTGGCACAGAAATGGTTCAAAACAGTCAGTAAGAAGTGTCAGTCTTCTTGTAATTAAGTCGGCATTGTGCCTTTTGTATTTAATTCCGATGCAATATCTGTGGTCCATCGTCAATAAAAAGGTCCAAGGGATACAGAAAACGTGAAGTGAAGCATCGGAATCCATAATCAGTGTCACAGGAATGGTTCAAATCATAGACAGTAAGAAGAGTCAGTCTTCTTGTACCTAAGTCGGCGTTGTCCTTTTCTATTTAATTCCGATGCAATTTCTGTGTTTCATCGTCAAAAAGAAGGTCAGAAAGATAGAGTAAACCTGAAGTGAATAATCGGAATCTATAACTAGTGTCGTAGGAGCGGTTCAAAACATAGACAGTAGGTAGAGTCAGCCTTCTTGTACTTGAGTCGGCATTGTGCCTTTTGTATTTATTTCCGATGCAATTTCTGTGTTTCATCGTCACTAAGAAGGTCCAAGGGATACAGTACACCTGAAGTGAAGCATCGGAAACTCTAACTAGTGTCACAGGAATGGTTCAAAACATTATCAGAAGGAAGAATCAGTCTTCTTGTACTTCAGTCGGCATTGTGCCTTTTGTATTTAATTCCGATGCAATTTCTTTGTTTCATCGTCAATACGAAGGTCCAAAGGATACCGTTAACCAGAAGTGAAGCATCGGAATCTCTAACTAGTGTCACAGGAATGGTTCAAAACATTGTCAGTAAGAGGAGTCAGTCTTCTTGTACTTAAGTCGGCATTGTGCCTTTTCTATTTAATTCCGATGCAATTTCTGTGTTTCATCGTCAATACGAAGGTCAGAGGGATACAGTAAACCTGAAGTGAATCATCGGAATCTATGACTAGTGTCACAGTAATGGTTCAAAACATAGTCAGCAAAAAGAGTCGGTCTTCATATACTTAAGTCGGCAATGTGACTTTTCTATTTAATTCCGATGCAATTTCTGCGTTTCATCGTCAACAAGAAGGTCCATGGGATACAGAAAACCTGAAGTGATTCATTGTAATCTATAACTAGAGTCACAGGAATGGTTCAAAATATAGTCAGTACGAAGAGTCAGTCTTCTTGTACTTGAGTCGGCATTGTGCCTTTTGTATTTAATTCCGATGCAATATCTGTGTTTCATCGTGAATAAGAAGGTGCAAGGGATACAGTAAACCTGAAGTGAAGCATCGGAATCTATAACTAGTGTCACAGGAATGGTTCAAAGCAGTCAGTAAGAAGAGTCAATCTTCTAGTACTTAAGTCGGCATTGTGCCTTTTGTATTTAATTCCGATGCAATATCTGTGTTTCATCGTCAATAAGGAGGTCAGAGGGATACAGTAACCCAGAAGTGAAGCATCGGAATTTATAACTAGTGTCACAGGAATGGTTCAAAACATAGAGATTAAGAAGAGTCAGTCCTCTTGTACTTATGTTGGCATTGTGCTTTTGTACTTAATTCCTATGCAATTTCTGTGTTTCAACGTCAATAAGAAGGTCAGAGGGATAAGGTAAACCTGAAGTGAAGCATCGGAATCTATAACTAGCGTCACAGGAATGGTTCAAAGCAGTCAGTAAGAAGAGTCAGTCTTCTTGTACTTAAGTCGGTATTGTGCATTTTGTATTTAATTCCGATGCAATTTCTGTGTTTCATCGTCAATACGAAGGTCATCGTCAATAAGAAGATCCTAGGGATAGAGTAATCCTGAAGTGAAAAATCAGAATCCATAACTAGTGTCACAGGAATGGTTCAAAACATAGTCAGTAAGAAGTGTCAGTCTTCTTGTACTTAAGTCGGCATTGTGCATTTTGTATTTAATTCCGATGCAATTTCTGTGTTTCGTCGTCAACAAGAAGTTCAGGGAGATATAGTAAACCTGAAGTGAAGCATCGGAATCTATAACTAGTGTCACAGGAATGGTTCAAAACACTGTCAGTAAGATGAGTCAGTCTTCTTGTACTTATGTTGGCATTGTGCCTTTTGTATTTAATTCCGATGCAATATCTGTGTTTCATCGTCAATAAAAAGGTCCAAGGGATACAGAAAACGTGAAGTGAAGCATCGGAATCCATAATTAGTGTTACAGGAATGGTTCAAAACATAGACAGTAAGAAGAGTCAGTCTTCTTGTTCCTAAGTCGGCGTTGTCCTTTTCTATTTAATTCCGATGCATTTTCTGTGTTTCATCGTCAAAAAGAAGGTCAGAGGGATAGAGTAAACCTGAAGTGTATAATCGGAATCTATAACTAGTGTCATAGGAGCGGTTCAAAGCATAGACAGTAGGAAGAGTCAGCCTTCTTGTACTTGAGTCGGCATTGTGCCTTTTGTATTTATTTCCGATGCAATTTCTGTGTTTCATCGTCAATACGAAGGTCCAAGGGATACAGTACACCTGAAGTGAAGCATCGGAATCTCTAACTAGTGTCACAGGAATGGTTCAAATCATTGTCAGTAAGAAGAGTCAGTCTTCTTGTACTTAAGTCGGCATTGTGCCTTTTGTATTTATTTCCGATGCAATTTCTGTGTTTC
Organism: Schistocerca piceifrons; assembly: GCF_021461385.2. Lineage (NCBI taxonomy): Eukaryota > Metazoa > Arthropoda > Insecta > Orthoptera > Acrididae > Schistocerca > Schistocerca piceifrons. Next base: position 255,377 of record NW_025727713.1, on the reverse strand, counting down.
ATCGTCAATAAGAAGGTCCGAATGATACAGTGAACCTGAGGTGAAGCATCGGAAACTATAACTAGTATCACAGGAATGGTTCAAAACAGAGACAGTGGGAAGAGTCAGTCTTCATGTACTTAAGTCGGCATTGTGCCTTTTGTATTTAATTCCGATGCAATTTCTGTGTCTCATCGTCAATAAGAATGTCAGAGGGATACAGTAACCTTGAAGTAAAGCATCGGAATCAGTAACTAGCGTCACAGGAATGGTTCATAACTTAGACAGTAAGAAAAGTAAGTCTTCTTGTACCTATGTCGGCGTTGTCCTTTTCTATTTAATTTCGATGTAATTTCTGTGTTTCATCGTCAAAAAGAAGGTCAGAGGGATAGAGTAAACCTGAAGTGAATAATCGGATTCTATAACTAGTGTCACAGGAGCGGTTCAAATCATAGACAGTAGGAAGACTCAGCCTTCTTGTACTTGAGTCGGCATTGTGCCTTTTGTATTTAATTCCGATGCAATTACTGTGTTTCATCGTCAATACGAAGGTCCAAGGGATACAGTATACCTGAAGTGAAGCATCGGAATCTCTAACTAGTGTCACAGGAATGGTTCAAAACATTGAAAGTAGGATGAGTCAGTCTTCTTGTACTTAAGTCGGCATTGTGCCTTTTCTATTTCATTCCGATGCAATTTCTGTGTTTCATCGTCAATAAGAAGGTCAGAGGGATACAGTAAACCTGAAGTGAAGCATCGGAATCTTTAACTAGTGTCACAGGAATGGTTCAAAACATAGTCAGTAAGAAGAGTCAGTCTTCTTGTACTTAAGTTGGCATTGTGCCTTTTCTGTTTAATTCCGATGCGATATCTGTGTTTCATCGTCAATAAGAAAGCCAGAGGGATACAGTAAAGCTGAAGGGATGCATCGGAATCTATTACTAGTGTCACAGGAATGGTTCAAAACATAGTCAGCAAGTAGAGTCGGTCTTCTTGTACTTAAGTCGGCAATGGCGATTTTTCTATTTAATTCCGATGCAATTTCTGTGTTTCATCGTCAATAAGAAGGTCCATGGGATACAGTAAACCTGAAGTGAATCATTGTAAACTATAACTAGTGTCACAGGAATGGTTCAAAATATAGTCAGTACGAAGAGTCAGTCATCTTGTTCTTGAGTCGTCATTGTGCCTTTTGTATTTAATTCCGATGCAATATCTGTGTTTCATCGTCAATAAGAAGGTCCTAGGGATAGAGTAATCCTGAAGTGAAAAATCAGAATCTATAACTAGTGTCACAGGAATGGTTCAAAACATAGTCAGTGTGAAGTGTCAGTATTCTTTTACTTAAGTTGGCATTGTGCATTTTGTATTTAATTTCGATGCAATTTCTGTGTTTCATCGTCAATACGAAATTCCAAGGGATACAGTAAACCTGAAGTGAAGCATCGGAATCTATAGCTAGTGTCACAGGAATGGTTCAAAACATAGACAGAAGGAAGGGACAGTCTTCTTGTACTTAAGTCGGCATTGTGCCTTTTCTATTTAATTCCGATGCAATTTCTGTGTTTCATCGTCAAAAAGAAGGCCAGAGGGATACAGTTAACCTGAAGTGAAGCATCGGAATCTATAACTAGTTTCACAGGAATGTTTCAAAACACTGTCAGTAAGAAGAGTCAGTCTTCTTGTACTTATGTTGGCATTGTGCCTTTTGTATATAATTCCGATGCAATTTCTGTGTTTCATCGTCAAGAAGAACTTCAGAGGGATACAGTAAACCTGAAGTAAAGCATCGGCATCTATAACTAGTGTCTCAGGAATGGTTCAAAACATAGACAGCAGGAACAGTCAGTCTTCTTGTACTTAAGTCGGCATTGTGCCTTTTCTATTTAATTCCGATGCAATTTCTGTGTTTCATCGTCAATAAGAAGGTCCAAGGGATACAGAAAACGTGAAGTGAAGCATCGGAATCCATAATTAGTGTCACAGGAATGGTTCAAAACATAGACAGTAAGAAGAGTCAGTCTTCTTGTACAAAAGTCGGCGTTGTCCTTTTCTATTTACTTCCGATGCAATTTCTGTGTTTCATCGTCGAAAAGAAGGTCAGAGGGATAGAGTAAACCTGAACTGAATTATCGGAATCTATAACTAGTGTCACAGGAGCGGTTCAAAACATAGACAGTAGGAAGAGTCAGCCTTCTTGCACTTGAGTCGGCATTGTGCCTTTTGTATTTAATTCCGATGCAATTTCTGTGTTTCATCGTCAATACGAAGGTCCAAGGGACACAGTAAACCTGAGTGAAGCAACGGAATGTCTAACTAGTGTAACAGGAATGGTTCAAAACATTGTCAGTAAGAAGAGTCAGTCTTCTTATATTTAAGTCGGCATTGTGCCTTTTCTATTTAATTCCGATGCAATTTCTGTGTTTCATCGTCAATAAGAAGGTCAGAGGGATACAGTAAACCTGAAGTGAATCATCGGAATCTATAACTAGTGTCACAGGAATGGTTTAAAACAGTCAGTAACAAGAGTCAATCTTCTAGTACTTAAGTCGGCATTGTGCCTTTTGTATTTAATTCCGATGCAATTTCTGTGCCTCATCGTCAATAAGGAGGTCGGAGGGATACAGTAACCCAGAAGTGAAGCATCGGAATTTATAACTAGTGTCACAGGAATGGTTCAAAACATAGAGATTAAGAAGAGTCAGTCTTCTTGTACTTATGTTATCATTGTGCCTTTTGTATTTAATTCCGATGCAATTTCTGTGTTTCAACGTCAATAAGAAGGTCAGAGGGATACAGTAAACCTGAAGTGAAGCATCGGAATCTATAACTAGTGTCACAGGAATGGTTCAAAACATAGACAGCAGGAAGAGTCAGTCTTCTTGTACTTCAGTCGGCATTGTGCCTCTTCTATTTAATTCCGATGCAATTTCTGTGTTACATCGTCAAGAAGAAGGTCAGAGGGATACAGTAACCCTGAAGTGAAGCATTGGAATCTATAACTAGTGTCACAGGAATGGTTCAAAACATAGACAGTAGGAAGAGTCAGTCTTCTTGTACTTAAGTCGGCATTGTGCTTTTTCTATTTAATTCCGATGCAATATCTGTGTTTCATCGTCAATAAGTGGGTCCAAGGGATACAGTAAACCTGAGGTGAAGCATCGAAATCTATAACTAGTGTCACAGGAATGGTTGAAAACATAGACAGTAAGAAGAGTCAGTCTCCTTGTACTTAAGTCGGCATTGTGCCTTTTGTATTTAATTCCGATCCTACTTCTGTATTTCATCGTCAACAAGAAGGTCAGAGGGATACAGTAAATCTGAAGTGAAGCATCGGAATCTATAACTAGTGACACAGAAATGGTTCAAAACAGTCAGTAAGAAGTGTCAGTCTTCTTGTAATTAAGTCGGCATTGTGCCTTTTGTATTTAATTCCGATGCAATATCTTTGGTCCATCGTCAATAAAAAGGTCCAAGGGATACAGAAAACGTGAAGTGAAGCATCGGAATCCATAATTAGTGTCACAGGAATGGTTCAAATCATAGACAGTAAGAAGAGTCAGTCTTCTTGTACCTAAGTCGGCGTTGTCCTTTTCTATTTAATTCCGATGCAATTTCTGTGTTTCATCGTCAAAAAGAAGGTCAGAAAGATAGAGTAAACCTGAAGTGAATAATCGGAATCTATAACTAGTGTCGTAGGAGCGGTTCAAAACATAGACAGTAGGAAGAGTCAGCCTTCTTGGACTTGAGTCGGCATTGTGCCTTTTGTATTTATTTCCGATGCAATTTCTGTGTTTCATCGTCAATACGAAGGTCCAAGGGATACAGTACACCTGAAGTGAAGCATCGGAAACTCTAACTAGTGTCACAGGAATGGTTCAGAACATTGTCAGTAGGAAGAATCAGTCTTCTTGTACTTCAGTCGGCATTGTGCTTTTCGTATTTATTTCCGATGCAATTTCTGTGTTTCATCGTCAATAAGAAGGTCCGAATGATACAGTGAACCTGAAGTGAAGCATCGGAAACAATAACTAGTGTCACAGGAATGGTTCAAAACAGAGACAGTGGAAAGAGTCAGTCTTCTTGTACTAAAGTCGGCATTGTGCCTTTTGTATTTAATTCCGATGCAATTTCTGTGTTTCATCGTCAATAAGAATGTCAGAGGGATACAGTAACCCTGAAGTGAGGCATCGGAATCTGTAACTAGCGTCACAGGAATGGTTCAAAACTTAGACAGTAAGAAGAGTCAGTCTTCTTGTACCTAGGTCGGCGTTGTCCTTATCTATTTAATTCCGATGCAAATTCTGTGTTTCATCGTCAATAAGAAGGTCAGAGGGATACAGTAAACCTGAAGTGAAGCATCGGAATCTTTAACTAGTGTCACAGGAATGGTTCAAAACATAGTCAGTAAGAAGAGTCAGTCTTCTTGTACTTAAGTCGGCATTGTGCCTTTTCTATTTAATTCCGATGCAATATCTGTGTTTCAGCGTCAATAAGAAGGTCAGAGGGATACAGTGAACCTGAAGTGAAGCATCGGAATCTATAACTAGTGTCACAGGAATGGTTCAAAATACAGTCAGTACGAAGAGTCAGTCTACTTGTACTTGACTCGGCATTGTGAATTTTGTATTTAATTCCGATGCAATATCTGTGTTTCATCGTCAATAAGAAGGTGCAAGGGATACAGTAAACCTGAAGTGAAGCATCGGAATCTATAACTAGTGTCACAGGAATGGTTGAAAATTTAGACAGTAAGAAGAGTCAGTCTTCTTGTACTTGAGTCGGCATTGTGCCTTTTGTATTTAATTCCGATGCAATTTCTTTGTTTCATCGTCAATACGAAGGTCCAAAGGATACAGTAAACCTGAAGTGAAGCATCGGAATCTCTAACTAGTGTCACAGGAATGGTTAAAAACATTGTCAGTAAGAAGAGTCAGTCTTCTTGTTCTTGAGTCGGCATTGTGCCTTTTGTATTTAATTCCGATGCAATATCTGTGTTTCAACGTGAATAAGAAGGTGCAAGGGATACAGTAAACCTGAAGTGAAGCATCGGAATCTATAACTAGTGTCACAGGAATGGTTTAAAGCAGTCAGTAAGAAGAGTCAATCTTCTAGTACTTAAGTCGGCATTGTGCCTTTTGTATTTAATTCCGATGCAATATCTGTGTTTCATCGTCAATAAGGAGGTCAGAGGGAAACAGTAACCCAGAAGTGAAGCATCGGAATTTATAACTAGTGTCACAGGAATGGTTCAAAACATAGAGATTAAGAAGAGTCAGTCCTCTTGTACTTATGTTGGCATTGTGCTTTTGTACTTAATTCCGATGCAATTTCTGTGTTTCAACGTCAATAAGAAGGTCAGAGGGATAAGGTAAACCTGAAGTGAAGCATCGGAATCTATAACTAGCGTCACAGGAATGGTTCAAAGCAGTCAGTAAGAAGAGTCGGTCTTCTTGTACTTAAGTCGGTATTGTGCATTTTGTATTTAATTCCGATGCAATTTCTGTCTTTCATCGTCAATACGAAGGTCATCGTCAATCAGAAGGTCCTAGGGATAGAGTAATCCTGAAGTGAAAAATCAGAATCTAAAACTAGTGTCACAGGAATGGTTCAAATCATAGTCAGTAAGAAGTGTCAGTCTTCTTGTACTTAAGTCGGCATTGTGCATTTTGTATTTAATTCCGATGCAATTTCTGTGTTTCATCGTCAATACGAAAGTCCAAGGGATACAGTAAACCTGAAGTGAAGCATCGGAATCTATAACTAGTGTCACAGGAATGGTTCAAAGCATAGACAGAAGGAAGGGTCAGTCTTCTTGTACTTAAGTCGGCATTGTGCCTTTTCTATTTAATTCCGATGCAATTTCTGTGTTTCATCGTCAAAACGAAGGTCAGAGGGATACAGTTAACCTGAAGTGATGCATCGGAATCTATAACTAGTTTCACAGGAATGTTTCAAAACACTGTCAGTAAGAAGAGTCAGTCTTCTTGTACTTATGTCGGCATTGTGCCTTTTGTATTTAATTCCGATGCAATTTCTGTGTTTCATCGTCAAGAAGAACTTCAGAGGGATACAGTAAACCTGAAGTAAAGCATCGGAATCTATAACTAGTGTCACAGGAACGGTTCAAAACATAGACAGCAGGAAGAGTCTGTCTTCTTGTACTTAAGTCGGCATTGTGCCTTTTCTATTTAATTCCGATGCAATTTCTGTGTTTCATCGTCAAAAAGAAGGTCAGAGGGATACAGTTAACCTGAAGTGAAGCATCGTAATCTATAACTAGTTTCACAGGAATGATTCAAAACACTGTCAGTAAGAAGAGTCAGACTTCTTGTACTTATGTTGGCATTGTGCCTTTTGTATTTAATTCCGATGCAATTTCTGTGTTTCATCGTCAAGTAGAACTTCAGAGGGATACAGTAAACCTGAAGTAAAGCATCGGAATCTATAACTAGTGTCACAGGAATGGTTCAAACATAGTCAGTAAGAAGTGTCAGTCTTCTTGTACTAAAGTCGGCATTGTGCTTTTTCTATTTAATTCCGATGCAATATCTGTGTTTCATGGTCAATAAGTAGGTCCAAGGGATACAGTAAACCTGAGGTGAAGCATCGAAACCTATAACTAGTGTCACAGGAATGGTTCAAAACATAGACAGTAAGAAGAGTCAGTCTTCTTGTACTTAAGTCGGCATTGTGACTATTGTATTTAATTCCGATGCAATATCTGTGTTTCATCGTCAATAAGAAGGTCAAAGGGATACGGAAAACGTGAAGTGAAGCATCGGAATCCATAATTAGTGTCACAGGAATGGTTCAAAACATAGACAGTATGAAGAGTCAGTCTTCTTGTACAAAAGTCGGCGTTGTCCTTTGCTATTTAATTCCGATGCAATTTCTGTGTTTCATCGTCAATAAGAAGGTCAGAGGGATACAGTAAACCTGAAGTGAAGCATCGGAATCTTTAACTAGTGTCACAGGAATGGTTCAAAACATAGTCAGTAAGAAGAGTCAGTCTTCTTGTACTTAAGTCGGCATTGTGCCTTTTCTATTTAATTCCGATGCAATATCTGTGTTTCATCGTCAATAAGAAGGTCAGAGGGATACAGTAAACCTGAAGTGAAGCTTCGGAATCTATAACTAGTGTCACAGGAATGGTTCAAAATACAGTCAGTACGAAGAGTCAGTCTTCTTGTACTTGAGTCGGCATTGTCAATTTTGTATTTAATTCCGATGCAATATCTGCGTTTCATCGTCAATAAGAAGGTGCAAGGGATACAGTAAACCTGAAGTGAAGCATCGGAATCTATAACTAGTGTCACAGGAATGGTTGAAAACTTAGACAGTAAGAGGAGTCAGGCTTCTTGTACTTAAGTCGGATATGTGCCTTTTGTATTTAATTCCGATACAATTTCTGTGTTTCAGGGTCAATAAGAAGGTCAGAGGGATACAGAAAACCGGAAGTGAATCATCGGAATCTATAACTAGTGTCACAGGAATGGTTCTAAACAGTCAGGGAGAAGAGTGAATCTTCTTGTACTTAAGACGGCATTGTGACTTTTGTATTTAATTCCGATGCATTTTCTGTGTTTCATCGTCAATAAGAAGGTCCAAGGGATACAGGTAACCTGAAGTGAAGCATCGGAATCTATAACTAGTGTCACAGGAATGGTTCAAAACATAGAGATTAAGAAGAGTCAGTCTTCTTGTACTTAAGTCGGCATTGTGCCTTTTGTATTCAATTCCGATGCAATTTCTGTGTTTCATCGTCAATAAAAATGTCAGAGGGATACAGTAACCCTGAAGTGAGGCATCGGAATCTGTAACTAGCGTCACAGGAATGGTTCAAAACATAGACAGTAAGAAGAGTCAGTCTTCTTGTACTTAAGTCGGCATTGTGCCTTTTCTATTTAATTCCGATGCAATTTCTGTGTTTCATCGTCAATAAGAAGGTCAGAGGGATACAGTAAACCTGAAGTGAAGCATCGGAATCTATAACTAGTGTCACAGGAATGGTTTAAAGCAGTCAGTAAGAAGAGTCAATCTTCTTGTACTTAAGTCGGCATTGTGCCTTTTGTATTTAATTCCGATGCAATATCTGTGTTTCATCGTCAATAAGGAGGTCAGAGGGATACAGTAACCCAGAAGTGAAGCATCGGAATTTATAACTAGTGTCACAGGAATGGTTCAAAACATAGAGATTAAGAAGAGTCAGTCCTCTTGTACTTATGTTGGCATTGTGCTTTTGTACTTAATTCCGATGCATTTTCTGTGTTTCAACGTCAATAAGAAGGTCTGAGGGATAAGGTAAACCTGAAGCGAAGCATCGGAATCTATAACTAGCGTCACAGGAATGGTTCAAAGCAGTCAGTAAGAAGAGTCGGTCTTCTTGTACTTAAGTCGGTATTGTGCATTTTGTATTTAATTCCGATGCAATTTCTGTGTTTCATCGTCAATACGAAGGTCATCGTCAATCAGAAGGTCCTAGGGATAGAGTGATCCTGAAGTGAAAAATCAGAATCTATAACTAGTGTCACAGGAATGGTTCAAATCATAGTCAGTAAGAAGTGTCAGTCTTCTTGTACTTAAGTCGGCATTGTGCATTTTGTATTTAATTCCGATGCAATTTCTGTGTTTCATCGTCAATACGAAAGTCCAAGGGATACAGTAAACCTGAAGTGAAGCATCGGAATCTATAACTAGTGTCACAGGAATGGTTCAAAGCATAGACAGAAGGAAGGGTCAGTCTTCTTGTACTTAAGTCGGCATTGTGCCTTTTCTATTTAATTCCGATGCAATTTCTGTGTTTCATCGTCAAAACGAAGGTCAGAGGGATACAGTTAACCTGAAGTGATGCATCGGAATCTATAACTAGTTTCACAGGAATGTTTCAAAACGCTGTCAGTAAGAAGAGTCAGTCTTCTTGTACTTATGTTGGCATTGTGCCTTTTGTATTTAATTCCGATGCAATTTCTGTGTTTCATCGTCAAGAAGAACTTCAGAGGGATACAGTAAACCTGAAGTAAAGCATCGGAATCTATAACTAGTGTCACAGGAACGGTTCAAAACATAGACAGCAGGAAGAGTCAGTCTTCTTGTACTTAAGTCGGCATTGTGCCTTTTCTATTTAATTCCGATGCAATTTCTGTGTTTCATCGTCAAAAAGAAGGTCAGAGGGATACAGTTAACCGGAAGTGAAGCATCGGAATCTATAACTAGTTTCACAGGAATGATTCAAAACACTGTCAGTAAGAAGAGTCAGACTTCTTGTACTGATGTTGGCATTGTGCCTTTTGTATTTAATTCCGATGCAATTTCTGTGTTTCATCGTCAAGAAGAACTTCAGAGGGATACAGTAAACCTGAAGTAAAGCATCGGAATCTATAACTAGTGTCACAGGAATGGTTCAAAACATAGTCAGTAAGAAGTGTCAGTCTTCTTGTACTTAAGTCGGCATTGTGCTTTTACTATTTAATTCCGATGCAATATCTGTGTTTCATGGTCAATAAGTATGTCCAAGGGATACAGTAAACCTGAGGTGAAGCATCGAAACCTATAACTAGTGTCACAGGAATGGTTCAAAACATAGACAGTAAGAAGAGTCAGTCTTCTTGTACTTAAGTCGGCATTGTGACTTTTGTATTTAATTCCGATGCAATATCTGTGTTTCATCGTCAATAAGAAGGTCCAAGGGATACGGAAAACGTGAAGTGAAGCATCGGAATCCATAATTAGTGTCACAGGAATGGTTCAAAACATAGACAGTATGAAGAGTCAGTCTTCTTGTACAAAAGTCGGCGTTGTCCTTTGCTATTTAATTACGATGCACTTTCTGTGTTTCATCGTCAAAAAGAAGGTCAGAGGGATAGAGTAAACCTGAAGTGAATTATCGGAATCTATAACTAGTGTCACAGGAGCGGTTCAAAACATAGACAGTAGGAAGAGTCAGCCTTCTTGTACTTGAGTCGGCATTGTGCCTTTTGTATTTAATTCCGATGCAATTTCTGTGTTTCATCGTCAATACGAAGGTCGAAGGGATACAGTAAACCTGAAGTGAAGCATCGGAATCTCTAACTAGTGTCACAGGAATGGTTCAAAACATTGTCAGTAAGAAGAGTCAGTCTTCTTGTACTTAAGTCGGCATTGTGCCTTTTGTATTTATTTTAGATGCAATTTCTGTGTTTCATCGTCAATAAGAAGGTCCGAATGATACAGTGAACCTGAGGTGAAGCATTGGAATCTATAACTAGTGTCACAGGAATGGTTCAAAACAGAGACAGTGGGAAGAGTCAGTCTTCTTGTACTTAAGTCGGCATTGTGCCTTTTGTATTTAATTCCGATGCAATTTCTGTGTTTCATCGTCAATAAAAATGTCAGAGGGATACAGTAACCCTGAAGTGAGGCATCGGAATCTGTAACTAGCGTCACAGGAATGGTTCAAAACATAGACAGTAAGAAGAGTCAGTCTTCTTGTACTTAAGTCGGCATTGGGCCTTTTCTATTTAATTCCGATGCAATTTCTGTGTTTCATCGTCAATAAGAAGGTCAGAGGGATACAGTAAACCTGAAGTGAAGCATCGGAATCTTTAACTAGTGTCACAGGAATGGTTCAAAACATAGTCAGTAAGAAGAGTCAGTCTTCTTGTACTTAAGTCGGCATTGTGCCTTTTCTATTTAATTCCGATGCAATATCTGTGTTTCATCGTCAATAAGAAGGTCAGAGGGATACAGTAAACCTGAAGTGAATTATCGGAATCTATAACTAGTGTCACAGGAATGGTTCAAAACACTGTCAGTAAGGTGAGTCAGTCTTCTTGTACTTATGTTGGCATTGTGCCTTTTGTATTTTATTCCGATGCAATTTCTGTGTTTCGTCGTCATTAAGAACTTCAGGGGTATACAGTAAACCTGAAGTGTAGCATCGGAATCTATAACTAGTGTCACAGGAATGGTTCAAAACATAGACAGTAGGAAGTGTCAGTCTTCTTGTACTTGAGTCGTCATTGCGCCTTCTCTGTGTAATTCCGATGCAATATCTGTGTTTCATCGTCAATAAGTAGGTCCAAGGGATACAGAAAACCTGAGGTGAAGCATCGGAATCTATAACTGGTGTCACAGGAATGGTTCAAAACATAGACGGTTGGAAGAACCAGTCTTCTTGCACTTAAGTCGGCATTGTGCTTTTTCAATTGAATTCCGATGCAATTTTTTGTGTTTCATCGTCTATAGGGTCAGAGGGCTACAGTAAACCTGAAGTGAAGCATCGGAATCTATAACTAGTGTCACTGGAATGGTTCTAACATAGACAGTAAGAAGGATCAGTCTTCTTGTACTTAAGTCGGCATTGTGCCTTTTGTATTTAATTCCGATGCAATTTCTGTGTTTAATCGTCAATAAGAAGGTCCAAGGGATACAGTAAACCTGAAGTGAAGCATCGGAATCTATAACTAGTGTCACAGGTATGGTTCAAAACATAAACAGTAAGAAGAGTCAGTCTTCTTGTACTTAAGTCGGCATTGTGCCGATTGTATTTCATTCCGATCCAACTTCTGTATTTCATCGTCAATAAGAAGGTCAGAGGGATACAGTAAATCTGAAGTGAAGTATCGGAATCTATAACTAGTGTCACAGAAATGGTTCAAAACAGTCAGTAAGAAGTGTCAGTCTCCTTGTAATGAAGTCGGCATTGTGCCTTTTGTATTTAATTCCGATGCAATATCTGTGTTTCATCGTCAATAAGAAGGTCCAAAAGGATACAGTAAACGTGAAGTGAAGCATCGGAATCTATAACTGGTGTCACAGGAATGGTTCAAAACATATACAGTAGGAAGATTCAGTCTACATGTACTTAAGTCGGGATTGTGCCTTTTGTATTTATTTCCGATGCAATTTCTGTGTTTCTTCGTCAATAAGAAGGTCAGAGGGATACAGTAAACCTGAAGTGAAGCATCGGAATCTGTAACTAGTGTCACAGGAATGGTTCATAACATAGACACAAGGAAGGGTCAGTCTTCTTGTACTTAAGTCGGCATTGTGCCTTTTCTATTTAATTCCGATGCAATTTCTGTGTTTCATCGTCAAAAAGAAGGTCACAGGGATACAGTTAACCTGAAGTGAAGCGTCGGAATCTATAACTAGTGTCACAGGAATGGTTCAAAACACTGTCAGTAAGATGAGTCAGTCTTCTTGTACTTATGTTGGCATTGTGCCTTTTGTATTTTATTCCGATGCAACTTCTGTGTTTCGTCGTCAATAAGAACTTCAAGGAGATACAGTAAACCTGAAGTAAAGCATCGGAATCTATAACTAGTGTCACTGGAATGGTTCAAAACATAAACAGTAAGAAGAGTCAGTCTTCTTGTACTTAAGTCGGCATTGTGCCTTTTGTATTTAATTCCGATGCAATTTCTGTGTTTCATCGTCAATAAGAAGGTCAGAGGGATACAGAAAACCTGAAGTGAAGCATCGGAATCTATAACTAGTGTCACAGGAATGGTTTAAATCAGTCAGTAAGAAGAGTCAATCTTCTAGTACTTAAGACGGCATTGTGCCTTTTGTATTTAATTCCGATGCAATTTCTGTGTTTTATCGTCAATAAGAAGGTCAGAGGGATACAGTAACCCTGATGTGTAGCATCGGAATTTATAACTAGTGTCAAACGAATGGTTCAAAACATAGAGATTAAGAAGAGTCAGTCTTCTTGTACTTAAGTCGGCATTGTGCCTATTCTATTTAATTCCAATGCAATTTCTGTATTTCGTCGCCAATAAGAAGGTCCAAAGGATTCAGTAAACCTGAAGTGAAGCATCGGAATCTATAACTAAAGTCATAGGAATCGTTCAAAACATAGACAGAAGGAAGAGTTAGTCTTCTTGTACTTAAGTCGGCATTGTGCTTTTTGTATTTAGTTCCGATGCAATTTCTGTGTTTCATCGACAATACGAAGGTCCTAGGGATAGAGTAAACCTGAAGTGAAGCATCGGAATCTATAACTAGTGTCACAGGAATGGTTCAAAACAGTCAGTAAAAAGAGACAGTCTTCTTGTACTTAAGTCGGCATTTTGCATTTTGTATTTAATTCCGATGCAATTTCTGTGTTTCATCGTCAATACGAAGGTCCAAGGGATACAGTAAACCTGAAGTGAAGCATCGGAATCTCTAACTAGTGTCACAGGAATGTTTCAAAACATAGTCAGTAAGAAGAGTCAGACTTATTGTACTTAAGTCGGCATTGTGCCTTTTGTATTTAATTCAGATGCCATTTCTGTGCCTCATCGTCAATAGGAAGGTCAGAGGGATACAGTGAACCTGAGGTGAAGCATTGGAATCTATAACTAGTGTCACAGGAATGGTTCATAACATAGACAGTAGGAAGAGTCAGTCTTCTTTTACTTATGTCGGCATTGTGCCTTTTCTATTTAATTCCGATGCAATTTCCGTGTTTCGTCGCCAATAAGAATGTCCAAAGGATACAGTGAACCAGAAGTGAAGCATCGGAATCCATAACTAATGTCATAGGAATCGTTCAAAACATAGACACTAGGAAGAGTAAGTCTTCTTGTACTTAAGTCGGCATTGTGCCTATTGTATTTAGTTCCGATGCAATTTCTGTGTTTCATCGTCAATAAGAAAGTCCTAGGGATACAGTAAACCTGAAGTGAAGGATCGGAATCTACAACAAGTGACACAGGAATGGTTCAAAACATAGTCAGTAAGAATAGTCAGTCTTCTTGTACTTAAGTCGGCATTGAGCCTTTTGTATTTAATTCCGGTGCAATTTCTGTGTTTCATCTTCAATAAGACGGTTAGAGGGATACAGTAACCCTGAAGTGAAGCATCGGAATTTATAACTAGTGTCACAGGAATGGTTCAAAACATAGAGATTAAGAAGAATCAGTCTTCTTGTACTTAAGTCGGCATTGTGCCTATTCTATTTAATTCCAATGCAATTTCTGTATTTCGTCGCCAACAAGAAGGTCCAAAGGATTCAGTAAACGTGAAGTGAAGGATCGGAATCTATAACTAATGTCACAGGAATCGTTCAAAACATAGACAGTAGGAAGAGTCAGTCTTCTTGTACTTAAGTCGGCAATGTGCCTTTTGTATTTAGTTCCGATGCAATTTCTGTGTTTCATCGTCAATAAGAAAGTCCTAGGGATAGAGTGAACCTGAAGTTAAGCATCGGAATCTATAACTAGTGTCACAGGAATGGTTCAAAACAGTCAGTAAGAAGAGTCAGTCATCTTGTACTTAAGTCGGCATTTTGCATTCTGTATTTAATTCCGATGCAATTTCTGTGTTTCATCGTCAATACGAAGGTCCAAGGGATACAGTAAACCTGAAGTGAAGCATCGGAATCTATAACTAGTGTCACAGGAATGTTTCAAAACATAGTCAGTGAGAAGAGTCAGACTTCTTGTACTTAAGTCGGCATTGTGCCTTTTGTATTTAATTCCTATGCAATTTCTGTGTCTCATCGTCAATTAGAAGGTCAGAGGGATACAGTGAACCTGAGGTGAAGCATTGGAATCTATAACTAGTGTCACAGGAATGGTTCATAACATAGACAGTAGAAAGAGACAGTCTTCTTTGACTTAAGTCGGCATTGTGCATTTTCTATTTAATTCCGATGCAATTTCCGTGTTTCGTCGCCAATAAGAATGTCCAAAGGATACAGTGAACCTGAAGTGAAGCATCGGAATCCATAACTAATGGCACAGGAATCGTTCAAAGCATAGACAGTAGGAAGAGTAAGTCTTCTTGTACTTAAGTCGGCATTGTGCCTATTGTATTTAGTTCCGATGCAATTTCTGTGTTTCATCGTCAATAAGAAAGTCCTAGGGATACAGTAAACCTGAAGCGAAGGATCGGAATCTACAACAAGTGTCACAGGAAAAGTTCAAAACGTAGTCAGTATGAAAAGTCAGTCTTCTTGTACTTAAGTCGGCATTGTGCCTTTTGTATTTAATTCCGATGCAATTTCTGTGTTTCAGCGTCAATAAGAAGGTCAGAGGTATACAGAAAACCTGAAGT
This sequence comes from Schistocerca piceifrons, assembly GCF_021461385.2. Lineage (NCBI taxonomy): Eukaryota > Metazoa > Arthropoda > Insecta > Orthoptera > Acrididae > Schistocerca > Schistocerca piceifrons. The sequence continues at coordinate 240,368 of NW_025727713.1, read as the reverse complement.
GAAGCATCGGAATCTATAACTAGTGTCACAGGAATGGTTCAAAACAGTCAGGGAGAAGAGTGAATCTTCTTGTACTTAAGTCGTCATTGTGACTTTTGTAATTAATTCCGATGCACTTTCTGTGTTTCATCGTCAATAAGAAGGTCCAAGGGATACAGTTAACCTGAAGTGAAGCATCGGAATCTATAACTAGTGTCACAGGAATGGTTCAAACATAGAGATTAGGAAGTGTCAGTCTTCTTGTACTTAAGTCGGCATAGTGCCTATTCTATTTAATTCCGATGCAATTTCTGTATTTCGTCGCCAATAAGAAGGTCCAAAGGATACAGTAAACCTGAAGTGAAGCATCGGAATCTATAACTAATGTCACAGGAATCGTTCAAAACATAGCCAGTAAGAAGAGTCAGTCTTCATGTACTTAAGTCGGCATTGTGCCTTTTGTATTTAATTCCGTTGCACTTTCTGTGATTCATCGTCAATAAGAAGGTCAGAGGGATACAGTAAACCTGAAGTGAAGCATCGGAATCTGTACCTAGTGTCACAGGAATGGTTCATAACATAGACAGAAGGATGGGTCAGTCTTCTTGTACTTAAGTCGGCATTGTGCCTTTTCTCTTCAATTCCGATGCAATTTCTGTGTTTCATCGTCAAAAAGAAGGTCAGAGGGATACAGTTAACCTGAAGTGAAGCGTCGGAATCTATAAATAGTGTCACAGGAATGGTTCAAAACACTGTCAGTAAGATGAGTCAGTCTTCTTGTACTTATGTTGGCATTGTGCCTTTTGTATTTTATTCCGATGCTATTTCTGTGTTTCGTCGTCAATAAGAACTTCAAGGAGATACAATAAACCTGAAGTGAAGCATCGGAATCTATCACTAGTGTCACAGGAATGGTTCAAAACATAGACAGTAGGAAGAGTCAATCTTCTTGTACTTAAGTCGGCATTGTGACTTCTCTGTTTTATTCCGATGAAATATCTGTGTTTCATCGTCAATAAGTAGGTCCAAGGGATACAGAAAACCTGAGGTGAAGCATCGGAATCTATAACTAGTGTCACAGGAATGGTTCAAAACATAGACAGTAGGAAGAACCAGTCTTCTTGCACTTAAGTCAGCATTGTGCTTTCTCTATTTAATTCCAATGCAATTTCTGTGTTTCATCGTCAATAAGAAGGTCAGAGGGATACAGTAAACCTGAAGTGAAGCATCGGAATCTATAACTAGTGTCACAGGAATGGTTTACATCAGTCAGTAAGAAGAGTCAATCTTCTAGTACTTAAGTCGGCATTGTGCCTTTTGTATTTAATTCCGATGCAATTTCTGTGTTTTATCGTCAATAAGAAGGTCAGAGGGATACAGTAACCCTGATGTGAAGCATCGGAATTTATAACTAGTGTCAAAGGAATGGTTCAAATCATAGAGATTAAGAAGAGTCAGTCTTCTTGTACTTAAGTCGGCATTGTGCCTATTCTATTTAATTCCAATGCAATTTCTGTATTTCGTCGCCAATAAGAAGGTCCAAAGGATTCAGTAAACGTGCAGTTAAGGATCGAAATCTATAACTAATGTCACAGGAATCGTTCAAAACATAGACAGTAGGAAGATTCAGTCTTCTTGTACTTAAGTCGGCATTGTGCCTTTTGTATTTAGTTCCGATGCAATTTCTGTGTTTCATCGTCAATAAGATGGTCCTAGGGATAGAGTAAACCTGAAGCGAAGCATCGGAATCTATAACTAGTGTCACAGGAATGGATCAAAACAGTCAGTAAGAAGAGTCAGTCTTCTTGTACTTAAGTCGGCATTTTGCATTTTGTATTTAATTCCGATGCAATTTCTGTGTTTCATCGTCAATACGAAGGTCCAAGGGATACAGTAAACCTGAAGTGAAGCATCGGAATCTAGAACTAGTGTCGCAGGGATGGTTCAGAACATAGACAGTAGGAAGAGTCAGTCTTCTTGCACTTAAGTCGGCATTGTGCCTTTTCTATTTAATTCCGATGCAATTTCTGTGTTTCATCGTCAAAAAGATGGTCAGAGGGATACAGTTAACCTGAAGTGAAGCATCGTAATCTATAACTAGTGTCACAGCAATGGTTCAAAACATAGTCAGTAAGAAGAGTCAGTCTTCTTGTACATATGTTGGCATTGTGCCTTTTGTATTTAATTCCGATGCAATTTCTGTATTTCGTCGCCAATAAGAAGGTCCAAAGGATACAGTAAACCTGAAGTGAAGCATCGGAATCTATAACTAATGTCACAGGAATCTTTCAAAACATAGCCAGTAGGAAGAGTCAGTCTTCTTGTACTTAAGTCGGCATTGTGCCTTTTGTATTCAATTCCGATGCACTTTCTGCGATTCATCGTCAATAAGAAGGTCAGAGGGATACAGTAAACCTGAAGTGAAGCATCCGAATCTATAACTAGTGTCACAGGAATGGTTCAAAACATAGACAGCAGGAAGAGTCAGTCTTCTTGTACTTCAGTCGGCATTGTGCCTTTTCTATTTAATTCCGATGCAATTTCTGTGTTACATCGTCAAGAAGAAGGTCAGAGGGATACAGTATCCCTGAAGTGAAGCATTGGAATCTATAACTAGTGTCACAGGAATGGTTCAAAACATAGACACTAGGAAGAGTCAGTCTTCTTGTACTTAAGTCGGCATTGTGCTTTTTCTATTTAATTCCGATGCAATATCTGTGTTTCATCGTCAATATGTGGGTCCAAGGGATACAGTAAACCTGAGGTGAAGCATCGAAATCTATAACTAGTGTCACAGGAATGGTTGAAAACATAGACAGTAAGAAGAGTCAGTCTCCTTGTACTTAAGTCGGCATTGTGCCTTTTGTATTTAATTCCGATCCTACTTCTGTATTTCATCGTCAGCAAGAAGGTCAGAGGGATACAGTAAATCTGAAGTGAAGCATCGGAATCTATAACTAGTGACACAGAAATGGTTCAAAACAGTCAGGAGGAAGTGTCAGTCTTCTTGTAATTAAGTCGGCATTGTGCCTTTTGTATTTAATTCCGATGCAATATCTGTGGTCCATCGTCAATAAAAAGGTCCAAGGGATACAGAAAACGTGAAGTGAAGCATCGGAATCCATAATTAGTGTCACAGGAATGGTTCAAATCATAGACAGTAAGAAGAGTCAGTCTTCTTGTACCTAAGTCGGCGTTGTCCTTTTCTATTTAATTCCGATGCAATTTCTGTGTTTCATCGTCAAAAAGAAGGTCAGAAAGATAGAGTAAACCTGAAGTGAATAATCGGAATCTATAACTAGTGTCCTAGAAGCGGTTCAAAACATAGACAGTAGGAACAGTCAGCCTTCTTGGACTTGAGTAGGCATTGTGCCTTTTGTATTTATTTCCGATGCAATTTCTGTGTTTCATCGTCAATACGAAGGTCCAAAGGATACAGTACACCTGAAGTGAAGCATCGGAAACTCTAACTAGTGTCACAGGAATGGTTCAGAACATTGTCAGTAGGAAGAATCAGTCTTCTTGTACTTCAGTTGGCATTGTGCCTTTTGTATTTATTTCCGATGCAATTTCTGTGTTTCATCGTCAATAAGAAGGTCCGAATGATGCAGTGAACCTGAGGTGAAGCATCGGAAACAATAACTAGTGTCACAGGAATGGTTCAAAACAGAGACAGTGGGAAGAGTCAGTCTTCTTGTACTAAAGTCGGCATTGTGCCTTTTGTATTTAATTCCGAAGCAATTTCTGTGTTTCATCGTCAATAAGAATGTCAGAGGGATACAGTAACCCTGAAGTGAAGCATCGGAATCTGTAACTAGCGTCACAGGAATGGTTCAAAACTTAGACAGTAAGAAGAGTCAGTCTTCTTGTACCTAAGTCGGCGTTGTCCTTATCTATTTAATTCCGATGCAAATTCTGTGTTTCATCGTCAAAAAGAAGGTCAGAGGGATAGAGGAAACCTGAAGTGAATAATCGGAATCTAAAACTAGTGTCACACAAGCGGTTCAAAACATAGACAGTAGGAAGAGTCAGCCTTCTTGTACTTGAGTCGGCATTGTGCCTTTTGTATTTAATTCCGATGCAATTTCTTTGTTTCATCGTCAATACGAAGGTCCAAAGGATACAGTAAACCAGAAGTGAGGCATCGGAATCTCTAACTAGTGTCACAGGAATGGTTCAGAACATTGTCAGTAAGAAGAGTCAGTCTTCTTGTACTTAAGTCGGCATTGTGCCTTTTCTATTTAATTCCGATGCAATTTCTGTGTTTCATCGTCAATAAGAAGGTCAGAGGGATACAGTAAACCTGAAGTGAATCATCGGAATCTATAACTAGTGTCACAGGAATGGTTCAAAGCATAGTCAGCAAGAAGAGTCGGTCTTCATATACTTAAGTCGGCAATGTGACTTTTCTATTTAATTCCGATGCAATTTCTGTGTTTCATCGTCAATAAGAAGGTCCATGGGATACAGAAAACCTGAAGTGAATCATTGTAATCTATAACTAGAGTCACAGGAATGGTTCAAAATATAGTCAGTACGAAGACTCAGTCTTCTTGTACTTGAGTCGGCATTGTGCCTTTTTATTTAATTCCGATGCAATATCTGTGTTTCATCGTGAATAAGAAGGTGCAAGGGATACAGTAAACCTGAAGTGAAGCATCGGAATCTATAACTAGTGTCACAGGAATGGTTTAAAACAGTCAGTAAGAAGAGTCAATCTTCTAGTACTTAAGTCGGCATTGTGCCTTTTGTATTTAATTCCGATGCAATATCTGTGTTTCATCGTCAATAAGGAGATCAGAGGGATACAGTAACCCAGAAGAGAAGCATCGGAATTTATAACTAGTGTCACAGGAATGGTTCAAAACATAGAGATTAAGAAGAGTCAGTCCTCTTGTACTTATGTTGGCATTGTGCTTTTGTACTTAATTCCGATGCAATTTCTGTGTTTCAACGTCAATAAGAAGGTCAGAGGGATAAGGTAAACCTGAAGTGAAGCATCGGAATCTGTAATTAGCGTCACAGGAATGGTTCGAAGCAGTCAGTAAGTAGAGTCAGTCTTCTTGTACTTAAGTCGGTATTGTGCATTTTGTATTTAATTCCGATGCAATTTCTGTGTTTCATCGTCAATACGAAGGTCATCGTCAATAAGAAGGTCCTAGGGATACAGTAATCCTGAAGTGAAAAATCAGAATCTATGACTAGTGTCACAGGAATAGTTCAAAACATAGTCAGTAAGAAGTGTCAGTCTTCTTGTACTTAAGTCGGCTTTGTGCATTTTGTATTTAATTCCGATGCAATTTCTGTGTTTCATCGTCAATACGAAAGTCCAAGGGATACAGTAAACCTGAAGTGAAGCATCGGAATCTATAACTAGTGTCACAGGAATGGTTCAAAGCATAGACAGAAGGAAGGGTCAGTCTTCTTGTACTTAAGTCGGCATTGTGCCTTTTCTATTTAATTCCGATGCAATTTCTGTGTTTCATCGTCAATAAGAAGGTCCAAGGGATACAGAAAACGTGAAGTGAAGCATCGGAATCAATAATTAGTGTCACAGGAATGGTTCAAAACATAGACAGTATGAAGAGTCAGTCTTCTTGTACAAAAGTCGGCGTTGTCCTTTTCTATTTAATTCCGACGCAATTTCTGTGTTTCATCGTCAAAAAGAAGTTCAGAGGGATAGAGTAAACCTGAAGTGAATTATCGGAATCTATAACTAGTGTCACAGGAGCGGTTCAAAACATAGACAGTAGGAAGAGGCAGCCTTCTTGTACTTGAGTCGGCATTGTGCCTTTTGTATTTAATTCCGATGCAATTTCTGTGTCTCATCGTCAATACGAAGGTCCAAGGGATACAGTAAACCTGAAGTGAAGCATCGGAATCTCTAACTAGTGTCACAGGAATGGTTCAAAACATTGTCAGTAAGAAGAGTCAGTCTTCTTGTACTTAAGTCGGCATTGTGCCTTTTGTATTAATTTCCGATGCAATTTCTGTGTTTCATCGTCAATAAGAAGGTCCGAATGATACAGTGAACCTGAGGTGAAGCATCGGAATCTATAACTAGTGTCACAGGAATGGTTCAAAACAGAGACAGTGGGAAGAGTCAGTCTTCTTGTACTTAAGTCGGTATTGTGCCTTTTGTATTTAATTCCGATGCAATTTCTGTGTTTCATCGTCAATAAGAATGTCAGAGGGATACAGTAACCCTGAAGTGAGGCATCGGAATCTGTAACTAGCGTCACAGGAATGGTTCAAAACATAGACAGTAAGAAGAGTCAGTCTTCTTGTACTTAAGTCGGCATTGTGCCTTTTCTATTTAATTCCGATGCAATTTCTGTGTTTCATCGTCAATAAGAAGGTCAGAGGGATACAGTAAACCTGAAGTGAAGCATCGGAATCTTTAACTAGTGTCACAGGAATGGTTCAAAACATAGTCAGTAAGAAGAGTCAGTCTTCTTGTACTTAAGTCGGCATTGTGCCTTTTCTATTTAATTCCGATGCAATATCTGTGTTTCAGCGTCAATAAGAAGGTCAGAGGGATACAGTGAACCTGAAGTGAAGCATCGGAATCTATAACTAGTGTCACAGGAATGGTTCAAAATACAGACAGTTCGAAGAGTCAGTCTTCTTGTACTTGAGTCGGCATTGTGAATTTTGTATTTAATTCCGATGCAATATCTGTGTTTCATCGTCAATAAGAAGGTGCAAGGGATACAGTAAACCTGAAGTGAAGCATCGGAATCTATAACTAGTGTCACAGGAATGGTTGAAAATTTAGACAGTAAGAAGAGTCAGTCTTCTTGTACTTGAGTCGGCATTGTGCCTTTTGTATTTAATTCCGATGCAATTTCTTTGTTTCATCGTCAATACGAAGGTCCAAAGGATACAGTAAACCTGAAGTGAAGCATCGGAATCTCTAACTAGTGTCACAGGAATGGTTAAAAACATTGTCAGTAAGAAGAGTCAGTCTTCTTGTACTTAAGTCGGCATTGTGCCTTTTCTATTTAATTCCGATGCAATTTCTGTGTTTCATCGTCAATAAGAAGGTCAGAGGGATACAGTAAACCTGAAGTGAATCATCGGAATCTATAACTAGTGTCACAGGAATGGTTCAAAACATAGTCAGCAAGAAGAGTCGGTCTTCATATACTTAAGTCGGCAATGTGACTTTTCTATTTAATTCCGATGCAATTTCTGTGTTTCATCGTCAATAAGAAGGTCCATGGGATACAGAAAACCTGAAGTGAATCATTGTAATCTATAACTAGAGTCACAGGAATGGTTCAAAATATAGTCAGTACGAAGAGTCAGTCTTCTTGTTCTTGAGTCGGCATTGTGCCTTTTGTATTTAATTCCGATGCAATATCTGTGTTTCATCGTGAATAAGAAGGTGCAAGGGATACAGTAAACCTGAAGTGAAGCATCGGAATCTATAACTAGTGTCACAGGAATGGTTTAAAACAGTCAGTAAGAAGGGTCAATCTTCTAGTACTTAAGTCGGCATTGTGCCTTTTGTATTTAATTCCGATGCAATATCTGTGTTTCATCGTCAATAAGGAGGTCAGAGGGATACAGTAACCCAGAAGTGAAGCATCGGAATTTATAACTAGTGTCACAGGAATGGTTCAAAACATAGAGATTAAGAAGAGTCAGTCCTCTTGTACTTATGTTGGCATTGTGCTTATGTACTTAATTCCGATGCAATTTCTGTGTTTCAACGTCAATAAGAAGGTCAGAGGGATAAGGTAAACCTGAAGTGAAGCATCGGAATCTATAACTAGCGTCACAGGAATGGTTCAAAGCAGTCAGTAAGAAGAGTCAGTCTTCTTGTACTTAAGTCGGTATTGTGCATTTTGTATTTAATTCCGATGCAATTTCTGTGTTTCATCGTCAATACGAAGGTCATCGTCAATCAGAAGGTCCTAGGGATAGAGTAATCCTGAAGTGAAAAATCAGAATCTATAACTAGTGTCACAGGAATGGTTCAAATCATAGTCAGTAAGAAGTGTCAGTCATCTTGTACTTAAGTCGGCATTGTGCATTTTGTATTTAATTCCGATGCAATTTCTGTGTTTCATCGTCAATACGAAAGTCCAAGGGATACAGTAAACCTGAAGTGATGCATCGGAATCTATAACTAGTTTCACAGGAATGTTTCAAATCACTGTCAGTAAGAAGAGTCAGTCTTCTTGTACTTATGTTAGCATTGTGCCTTTTGTATTTAATTCCGATGCAATTTCTGTGTTTCATCGTCAAGAAGAACTTCAGAGGGATACAGTAAACCTGAAGTAAGGCATCGGAATCTATAACTAGTGTCACAGGAACGGTTCAAAACATAGACAGCAGGAAGAGTCAGTCTTCTTGTACTTAAGTCGGCATTGTGCCTTTTCTATTTAATTCCGATGCAATTTCTGTGTTTCATCGTCAAAAAGAAGGTCAGAGGGATACAGTTAACCTGAAGTGAAGCATCGGAATCTATAACTAGTTTCACAGGAATGATTCAAAACACTGTCAGTAAGAAAAGTCAGACTTCTTGTACTTATGTTGGCATTGTGCCTTTTGTATTTAATTCCGATGCAATTTCTGTGTTTCATCGTCAAGAAGAACTTCAGAGGGATACAGTAAACCTGAAGTAAAGCATCGGAATCTATAACTAGTGTCACAGGAATGGTTCAAAACATAGTCAGTAAGTAGTGTCAGTCTTCTTGTACTTAAGTCGGCATTGTGCTTTTTTTATTTAATTCCGATGCAATATCTGTGTTTCATGGTCAATAAGTAGGTCCAAGGGATACAGTAAACCTGAGGTGAAGCATCGAAACCTATAACTAGTGTCACAGGAATGGTTCAAAACATAGACAGTAAGAAGAGTCAGTCTTCTTGTACTTAAGTCAGCATTGTTACTTTTGTATTTAATTCCGATGCAATATCTGTGTTTCATCGTCAATAAGAAGGTCCAAGGGATACAGAAAACGTGAAGTGAAGCATCGGAATCCATAATTAGTGTCACAGGAATGGTTCAAAACATAGACAGTATGAAGAGTCAGTCTTCTTGTACAAAAGTCGGCGTTGTCCTTTGCTATTTAATTACGATGCAATTTCTGTGTTTCATCGTCAAAAAGAAGGTCAGAGGGATAGAGTAAACCTGAAGTGAATTATCGGAATCTATAACTAGTGTCACAGGAGCGGTTCAAATCATAGACAGTAGAAAGAGTCAGCCTTCTTGTACTAGAGTCGGCATTGTGCCTTTTGTATTTAATTCCGATGCAATTTCTGTGTTTCATCGTCAATACGAAGGTCCAAGGGATACAGTAAACCTGAAGTGAAGCATCGGAATCTCTAACTAGTGTCACAGGAATGGTTCAAAACATTGTCAGTAAGAAGAGTCAGTCTTCTTGTACTTAAGTCGGCATTGTGCCTTTTGTATTTATTTACGATGCAATTTCTGTGTTTCATCGTCAATAAGAAGGTCCGAATGATACAGTGAACCTGAGGTGAAGCATCGGAATCTATAACTAGTGTCACAGGAATGGTTCAAAACAGAGACAGTGGGAAGAGTCAGTCTTCTTGTACTTAAGTCGGCATTGTGCCTATTGTATTTAATTCCGATGCAATTTCTGTGTTTCATCGTCAATACAAATGTCAGAGGGATACAGTAACCCTGAAGTGAGGCATCGGAATCTGTAACTAGCGTCACAGGAATGGTTCAAAACATAGACAGTAAGAAGAGTCAGTCTTCTCGTACTTAAGTCGGCATTGTGCCTTTTCTATTTAATTCCGATGCAATTTCTGTGTTTCATCGTCAATAAGAAGGTCAGAGGGATACAGTAAACCTGAAGTGAAGCATCGGAATCTTTAACTAGTGTCACAGGAATGGTTCAAAACATAGTCAGTAAGAAGAGTCAGTCATCTTGTACTTAAGTCGGCATTGTGCCTTTTCTATTTAATTCCGATGCAATATCTGTGTTTCATCGTCAATAAGAAGGTCAGAGGGATACAGTAAACCTGAAGTGAAGCATCGGAATCTATAACTAGTATCACAGGAATGGTTCAAAATACAGTCAGTACGAAGAGTCAGTCTTCTTGTACTTGAGTCGGCATTGTGAATTTTGTATTTAATTCCGATGCAATATCTGTGTTTCATCGTCAATAGGAAGGTGCAAGGGATACAGTAAACCTGAAGTGAAGCATCGGAATCTATAACTAGTGTCACAGGAATGGTTGAAAACTTAGACAGTAAGAAGAGTCAGTCCTCTTGTACTTAAGTCGGCAATGTGCCTTTTGTATTTAATTCCGATGCAATTTCTGTGTTTAAGCGTCAATAAGAAGGTCAGAGGGATACAGAAAACCGGAAGTGAATCATCGGAATCTATAACTAGTGTCACAGGAACGGTTCAAAACAGTCAGGGAGAAGAGTGAATCTTGTTGTACTTAAGACGGCATTGTGACTTTTGTATTTAATTCCGATGCATTTTCTGTGTTTCATCGTCAATAAGTAGGTCCAAGGGATACAGGTAATCTGAAGTGAAGCATCGGAATCTATAACTAGTGTCACAGGAATGGTTCAAAAGATAGAGATTAAGAAGAGTCAGTCTTCTTGTACTTAAGTCGGCATTGTGCCTATTCTATTTAATTCCGATGCAATTTCTGTATTTCGTCGCCAATAAGAAGGTCCAAAGGATACAGTAAACCTGAGGTGAAGCATCGGAATCTATAACTAATGTCACAGGAATCGTTCAAAACATAGCCAGTAGGAAGAGTCAGTCTTCTTGTACTTAAGTCGGCATTGTGCCTTTTGTATTTATTTCCGATGCAATTTCTGTGTTTCATCGTCAATAAGAAGGTCCTAGGGATAGAGTATACCTGAAGTGAAAAATCAGAATCTATAACTAGTGTCACAGGAATGGTTCAAAACATAGTCAGTAAGATCTGGCAGTCTTCTTGTACTTAAGTCGGCATTGTGCCTTTTGTATTTAATTCCGATGCAATTTCTGTGTTTCATCGTCAATACTAAAGTCCAAGGGATACAGTAAACCTGAAGTGAAGCATCGGAATCTATAACTAGTGTCACAGGAATGGTTCATAACAAAGACAGAAGGAAGGGTCAGTCTTCTTGTACTTAAGTCGTCATTGCGCCTTCTCTGTTTAATTCCGATGCAATATCTGTGTTTCATCGTCAATAAGTAGGTCCAAGGGATACAGAAGCATCGGAATCTATAACTGGTGTCACAGGAATGGTTCAAAACATAGACGGTTGGAAGAACCAGTCTTCTTGCACTTAAGTCGGCATTGTGCTTTTTCTATGTAATTCCGATGCAATTTCTGTGTTTCATCGTCTATAGGGTCAGAGGGCTACAGTAAACCTGAAGTGAAGCATCGGAATCTATAACTAGTGTCACTGGAATGGTTCTAACATAGACAGTAAGAAGGATCAGTCTTCTTGTACTTAAGTCGGCATTGTGCCTTTTGTATTTAATTCCGATGCAATTTCTGTGTTTAATCGTCAATAAGAAGGTCCAAGGGATACAGTAAACCTGAAGTGAAGCATCGGAATCTATAACTAGTGTCACAGGTATGGTTCAAAACATAAACAGTAAGAAGAGTCAGTCTTCTTGTACTTAAGTCGGCATTGTGCCTTTTGTATTTAATTCCGATCCAACTTCTGTATTTCATCGTCAATAAGAAGGTCAGAGGGATACAGTAAATCTGAAGTGAAGTATCGGAATCTATAACTAGTGTCACAGAAATGGTTCAAAACAGTCAGTAAGAAGTGTCAGTCTTCTTGTAATTAAGTCGGCATTGTGCCTTTTGTATTTAATTCCGATGCAATATCTGTGTTTCATCGTCAATAAGAAGGTCCAAAGGATACAGTAAACGTGAAGTGAAGCATCGGAATCTATAAGTGGTGTCACAGGAATGGTTCAAAACATATACAGTAGGAAGATTCAGTCTACATGTACTTAAGTCGGGATTGTGATTTTTGTATTTATTTCCGATGCAATTTCTGTGTTTCTTCGTCAATAAGAAGGTCAGAGGGATACAGTAAACCTGGAGTGAAGCATTGGAATCTATAACTAGCGTCACAGGAATGTTTCAAAACATAGTCAGTGAGAAGAGTCAGACTTCTTGTACTTAAGTCGGCATTGTGCCTTTTGTATTTAATTCCGATGCAATTGCCGTGTTTCGTCGCCAATAAGAATGTCCAAAGGATACAGTGAATCTGAAGTGAAGCATCGGAATCCATAACTAATGGCATAGGAATCGTTCAAAACATAGACAGTAGGAAGAGTAAGTCTTCTTGTACTTAAGTCGGCATTGTGCCTTTTGTATTTAATTCCGATGCAATTTCTGTGTTTCATCGTCAATACTAAAGTCCAAGGGATACAGTAAACCTGAAGTGAAGCATCGGAATCTATAACTAGTGTCACAGGAATGGTTCATAACAAAGACAGAAGGAAGGGTCAGTCTTCTTGTACTTAAGTCGTCATTGCGCCTTCTCTGTTTAATTCCGATGCAATATCTGTGTTTCATCGTCAATAAGTAGGTCCAAGGGATACAGAAGCATCGGAATCTATAACTGGTGTCACAGGAATGGTTCAAAACATAGACGGTTGGAAGAACCAGTCTTCTTGCACTTAAGTCGGCATTGTGCTTTTTCTATGTAATTCCGATGCAATTTCTGTGTTTCATCGTCTATAGGGTCAGAGGGCTACAGTAAACCTGAAGTGAAGCATCGGAATCTATAACTAGTGTCACTGGAATGGTTCTAACATAGACAGTAAGAAGGATCAGTCTTCTTGTACTTAAGTCGGCATTGTGCCTTTTGTATTTAATTCCGATGCAATTTCTGTGTTTAATCGTCAATAAGAAGGTCCAAGGGATACAGTAAACCTGAAGTGAAGCATCGGAATCTATAACTAGTGTCACAGGTATGGTTCAAAACATAAACAGTAAGAAGAGTCAGTCTTCTTGTACTTAAGTCGGCATTGTGCCTTTTGTATTTAATTCCGATCCAACTTCTGTATTTCATCGTCAATAAGAAGGTCAGAGGGATACAGTAAATCTGAAGTGAAGTATCGGAATCTATAACTAGTGTCACAGAAATGGTTCAAAACAGTCAGTAAGAAGTGTCAGTCTTCTTGTAATTAAGTCGGCATTGTGCCTTTTGTATTTAATTCCGATGCAATATCTGTGTTTCATCGTCAATAAGAAGGTCCAAAGGATACAGTAAACGTGAAGTGAAGCATCGGAATCTATAACTGGTGTCACAGGAATGGTTCAAAACATATACAGTAGGAAGATTCAGTCTACATGTACTTAAGTCGGGATTGTGATTTTTGTATTTATTTCCGATGCAATTTCTGTGTTTCTTCGTCAATAAGAAGGTCAGAGGGATACAGTAAACCTGGAGTGAAGCATTGGAATCTATAACTAGCGTCACAGGAATGTTTCAAAACATAGTCAGTGAGAAGAGTCAGACTTCTTGTACTTAAGTCGGCATTGTGCCTTTTGTATTTAATTCCGATGCAATTGCCGTGTTTCGTCGCCAATAAGAATGTCCAAAGGATACAGTGAATCTGAAGTGAAGCATCGGAATCCATAACTAATGGCATAGGAATCGTTCAAAACATAGACAGTAGGAAGAGTAAGTCTTCTTGTACTTAAGTCGGCATTGTGCCTTTTGTATTTAATTCCGATGCAATTTCTGTGTTTCAGCGTCAATAAGAAGGTCAGAGGGATACAGAAAAGCTGAAGTGAAGCATCGGAATCTATAACTAGTGTCACAGGAATGGTTCAAAACAGTCAGGGAGATGAGTGAATCTTCTTGTACTTAAGTCGGCATTGTGACTTTTGTATTTAATTCCGTAGCATTTTCTGTGTTTCATCGTCAATAAGAAGGTCCAAGGGATACAGTTAACCTGAAGTGAAGCATCGGAATCTATAACTAGTGTCACAGGAATGGTTCAAAACATAGAGATTAAGAAGAGTCAGTCTTCTTGTACTTAAATCGGCATTGTGCCTATTCTATTTAATTCCGATGCACTTTCTGTGATTCATCGTCAATACGAAGGTCAGAGGGATACAGTAAACCTGAAGTGAAGCATCGGAATCTGTAACTAGTGTCACAGGAATGGTTCATAACATAGACAGAAGGAAGGGTCAATCTTCTTGTACTTAAGTCGGCATTGTGCCTTCTCTGTTTTATTCCGATGCAATATCTGTGATTCATCGTCAATAAGAAGGTCAGAGGGATACACAAAACCTGAAGTGAAGCATCGGAATCTGTAACTAGTGTCACAGGAATGGTTCAAAACACTGTCAGTAAGATGACTCAGTCTTCTTGTACTTATGTTGGCATTGTGCCTTTTGTATTTTATTCCGATGCAACTTCTGTGTTTCGTCGTCAATAAGAACTTCAAGGAGATACAGTAAACCAGAAGTGAAGCATCGGAATCTATAACTAGTGTCACAGGAATACTTCAAAACATAGACAGTAGGAAGAGTCAATCTTCTTGTACTTAAGTCGGCATTGAGCCTTCTCTGTTTTATTCCGATGCAATATCTGTGTTTCATCGTCAATAAGTAGGTCCAAGGGATACAGAAAACCTGAGGTGAAGCATCGGAATCTATAACTAGTGTCACAGGAATGGTTCAAAACATAGACAGTAAGAAGAACCAGTCTTCTTGCACTTAAGTCAGCATTGTGCTTTCTCTATTTAATTCCGATGCAATTTCTGTGTTTCATTGTCTATAAGGTCAGAGGGCTACAGTAAACCTGAAGTGAAGCATCGGAATCTATAACTAGTGTCACTGGAATGGTTCTAACATAGACAGTAAGAAGGGTCAGTCTTCTTGTACTTAAGTCGGCATTGTGCCTTTTATATTTAATTCCGATGCAGTTTCTGTGTTTAATCGTCAATAAGAAGGTCCAAGGGATGCAGTAAACCTGAAGTGAAGCATCGGAATCTATAACTAGTGTCACAGGAATGGTTCAAAACATAAACAGTAAGAAGAGTCAGTCTTCTTGTACTTAAGTCGGCATTGTGCCTTTTGTATTTAATTACGATCCAACTTCTGTATTTCATCGTCAATAAGAAGGTCAGGGGGATACAGTAAATCTGAAGTGAAGTGTCGGAATCTATAACTAGTGTCACAGAAATGGTTCAAAACAGTCAGTAAGAAGAGCCAGTCTTCTTGTACTTAAGTCGGCATTGTGCCTTTTGTATTTAATTCGAATGCAATTTCTGTGTTTCATCGTCAATAAGAAGGTCAGAGGGATACAGAAAACCTGAAGTGAAGCATCGGAATCTATAACTAGTGTCACAGGAATGGTTTAAATCAGTCAGTAAGAAGAGTCAATCTTCTAGTACTTAAGTCGGCATTGTGCCTTTTGTATTTAATTCCGATGCAATTTCTGTGTTTTATCGTCAATAAGAAGGTCAGAGGGATACAGTAACCCTGATGTGAAGCATCGGAATTTATAACTAGTGTCAAAGGAATGGTTCAAAACATAGAGATTAAGAAGAGTCAGTCTGCTTGTACTTAAGTCGGCATTTTGCATTTTGTATTTAATTCCGATGCAATTTCTGTGTTTCATCGTCAATACGAAGGTCCAAGGGATACAGTAAACCTGAAGTGAAGCATCGGAATCTCTAACTAGTGTCACAGGAATGTTTCAAAACATAGTCAGTAAGAAGAGTCAGACTTATTGTACTTAAGTCGGCATTGTGCCTTTTGTATTTAATTCAGATGCAATTTCTGTGTCTCATCGTCAATAGGAAGGTCAGAGGGATACAGTGAACCTGCTGTGAAGCATTGGAATCTATAACTAGTGTCACAGGAATGGTTCATAACATAGACAGTAGGAAGAGTCAGTCTTCTTTTACTTAAGTCGGCATTGTGCCTTTTCTATTTAATTCCGATGCAATTTCCGTGTTTCGTCGCCAATAAGAATGTCCAAAGGATACAGTGAACCAGAAGTGAAGCATCGGAATCCATAACTAATGTCATAGGAATCGTTCAAAACATAGACAGTAGGAAGAGTAAGTCTTCTTGTACTTAAGTCGGCATTGTGCCTATTGTATTTAGTTCCGATGCAATTTCTGTGTTTCATCGTCAATACGAAGGTCCAAGGGATACAGTAAACCTGAAGTGAAGCATCGGAATCTCTAACTAGTGTCACAGGAATGGTTCAAAACATTGTCAGTAAGAAGAGTCAGTCTTCTTGTACTTAAGTCGGCATTGTGCCTTTTGTATTTATTTCCGATGCAATTTCTGTGTTTCATCGTCAATAAGAAGGTCCGAATGATACAGTGAACCTGAGGTGAAGCATCGGAATCTATAACTAGTGTCACAGGAATGGTTCAAAACAGAGACAGTGGGAAGAGTCAGTCTTCTTGTACTTAAGTCGGCATTGTGCCTATTGTATTGAATTCCGATGCAATTTCTGTGTTTCATCGTCAATACAAATGTCAGAGGGATACAGTAACCCTGAAGTGAGGCATCGGAATCTGTAACTAGCGTCACAGGAATGGTTCAAAACATAGACAGTAAGAAGAGTCAGTCTTCTCGTACTTAAGTCGGCATTGTGCCTTTTCTATTTAATTCCGATGCAATTTCTGTGTTTCATCGTCAATAAGAAGGTCAGAGGGATACAGTAAACCTGAAGTGAAGCATCGGAATCTTTAACTAGTGTCACAGGAATGGTTCAAAACATAGTCAGTAAGAAGAGTCAGTCTTCTTGTACTTAAGTCGGCATTGTGCCTTTTCTATTTAATTCCGATGCAATATCTGTGTTTCATCGTCAATAAGAAGGTCAGAGGGATACAGTAAACCTGAAGTGAAGCATCGGAATCTATAACTAGTATCACAGGAATGGTTCAAAATACAGTCAGTACGAAGAGTCAGTCTTCTTGTACTTGAGTCGGCATTGTGAATTTTGTATTTAATTCCGATGCAATATCTGTGTTTCATCGTCAATAAGAAGGTGCAAGGGATACAGTAAACCTGAAGTGAAGCATCGGAATCTATAACTAGTGTCACAGGAATGGTTGAAAACTTAGACAGTAAGAAGAGTCAGTCCTCTTGTACTTAAGTCGGCAATGTGCCTTTTGTATTTAATTCCGATGCAATTTCTGTGTTTAAGCGTCAATAAGAAGGTCAGAGGGATACAGAAAACCGGAAGTGAATCATCGGAATCTATAACTAGTGTCACAGGAACGGTTCAAAACAGTCAGGGAGAAGAGTGAATCTTGTTGTACTTAAGACGGCATTGTGACTTTTGTATTTAATTCCGATGCATTTTCTGTGTTTCATCGTCAATAAGTAGGTCCAAGGGATACAGGTAATCTGAAGTGAAGCATCGGAATCTATAACTAGTGTCACAGGAATGGTTCAAAACATAGAGATTAAGAAGAGTCAGTCTTCTTGTACTTAAGTCGGCATTGTGCCTATTCTATTTAATTCCGATGCAATTTCTGTATTTCGTCGCCAATAAGAAGGTCCAAAGGATACAGTAAACCTGAGGTGAAGCATCGGAATCTATAACTAATGTCACAGGAATCGTTCAAAACATAGCCAGTAGGAAGAGTCAGTCTTCTTGTACTTAAGTCGGCATTGTGCCTTTTGTATTTATTTCCGATGCAATTTCTGTGTTTCATCGTCAATAAGAAGGTCCTAGGGATAGAGTATACCTGAAGTGAAAAATCAGAATCTATAACTAGTGTCACAGGAATGGTTCAAAACATAGTCAGTAAGATGTGGCAGTCTTCTTGTACTTAAGTCGGCATTGTGCCTTTTGTATTTAATTCCGATGCAATTTCTGTGTTTCATCGTCAATACTAAAGTCCAAGGGATACAGTAAACCTGAAGTGAAGCATCGGAATCTATAACTAGTGTCACAGGAATGGTTCATAACAAAGACAGAAGGAAGGGTCAGTCTTCTTGTACTTACGTCGTCATTGTGCCTTTTCTATTTAATTCCGATGCAATTTCTGTGTTTCATCGTCAAAAAGAAGGTCAGAGGGATACAGTTAACCTGAAGTGAAGCATCGGAATCTATAACTAGTGTCACAGGAATGGTTCAAAACACTGTCAGTAAGGTGGGTCAGTCTTCTTGTACTTATGTTGGCATTGTGCCTTTTGTATTTTATTCCGATGCAATTTCTGTGTTTCGTCGTCAATAAGAACTTCAGGGGTATACAGTAAACCTGAAGTGAAGCATCGGAATCTATAACTAGTGACACAGGAATGGTTCAAAACATAGACAGTAGGAAGAGTCACTCCTCTTGTACTTAAGTCGTCATTGCGCCTTCTCTGTTTAATTCCGATGCAATATCTGTGTTTCATCGTCAATAAGTAGGTCCAAGGGATACAGAAGCATCGGAATCTATAACTGGTGTCACAGGAATGGTTCAAAACATAGACGGTTGGAAGAACCAGTCTTCTTGCACTTAAGTCGGCATTGTGCTTTTTCTATGTAATTCCGATGCAATTTCTGTGTTTCATCGTCTATAGGGTCAGAGGGCTACAGTAAACCTGAAGTGAAGCATCGGAATCTATAACTAGTGTCACTGGAATGGTTCTAACATAGACAGTATAAAGGATCAGTCTTCTTGTACTTAAGTCGGCATTGTGCCTTTTGTATTTAATTCCGATGCAATTTCTGTGTTTAATCGTCAATAAGAAGGTCCAAGGGATACAGTAAACCTGAAGTGAAGCATCGGAATCTATAACTAGTGTCACAGGTATGGTTCAAAACATAAACAGTAAGAAGAGTCAGTCTTCTTGTACTTAAGTCGGCATTGTGCCTTTTGTATTTAATTCCGATCCAACTTCTGTATTTCATCGTCAATAAGAAGGTCAGAGGGATACAGTAAATCTGAAGTGAAGTATCGGAATCTATAACTAGTGTCACAGAAATGGTTCAAAACAGTCAGTAAGAAGTGTCAGTCTTCTTGTAATTAAGTCGGCATTGTGCCTTTTGTATTTAATTCCGATGCAATATCTGTGTTTCATCGTCAATAAGAAGGTCCAAAGGATACAGTAAACGTGAAGTGAAGCATCGGAATCTATAACTGGTGTCACAGGAAAGGTTCAAAACATATACAGTAGGAAGATTCAGTCTACATGTACTTAAGTCGGGATTGTGATTTTTGTATTTATTTCCGATGCAATTTCTGTGTTTCTTCGTCAATAAGAATTTCAGAGGGATACAGTAAACCTGGAGTGAAGCATCGGAATCTATAACTAGCGTCACAGGAATGTTTCAAAACATAGTCAGTGAGAAGAGTCAGACTTCTTGTACTTAAGTCGGCATTGTGCCTTTTGTATTTAATTCCGATGCAATTGCCGTGTTTCGTCGCCAATAAGAATGTCCAAAGGATACAGTGAATCTGAAGTGAAGCATCGGAATCCATAACTAATGGCATAGGAATCGTTCAAAACATAGACAGTAGGAAGAGTAAGTCTTCTTGTACTTAAGTCGGCATTGTGCCTTTTGTATTTAATTCCGATGCAATTTCTGTGTTTCAGCGTCAATAAGAAGGTCAGAGGGATACAGAAAAGCTGAAGTGAAGCATCGGAATCTATAACTAGTGTCACAGGAATGGTTCAAAACAGTCAGGGAGATGAGTGAATCTTCTTGTACTTAAGTCGGCATTGTGACTTTTGTATTTAATTCCGATGCATTTTCTGTGTTTCATCGTCAATAAGAAGGTCCAAGGGATACAGTTAACCTGAAGTGAAGCATCGGAATCTATAACTAGTGTCACATAAATGGTTCAAAACATAGAGATTAAGAAGAGTCAGTCTTCTTGTACTTAAATCGGCATTGTGCCTATTCTATTTAATTCCGATGCACTTTCTGTGATTCATCGTCAATAAGAAGGTCAGAGGGATACAGTAAACCTGAAGTGAAGCATCGGAATCTGTAACTAGTGTCACAGGAATGGTTCATAACATAGACAGAAGGAAGGGTCAATCTTCTTGTACTTAAGTCGGCATTGTGCCTTCTCTGTTTTATTCCGATGCAATATCTGTGATTCATCGTCAATAAGAAGGTCAGAGGGATACAGAAAACCTGAAGTGAAGCATCGGAATCTGTAACTAGTGTCACAGGAATGGTTCAAAACACTGTCAGTAAGATGACTCAGTCTTCTTGTACTTATGTTGGCATTGTGCCTTTTGTATTTTATTCCGATGCAACTTCTGTGTTTCGTCGTCAATAAGAACTTCAAGGAGATACAGTAAACTAGAAGTGAAGCATCGGAATCTATAACTAGTGTCACAGGAATACTTCAAAACATAGACAGTAGGAAGAGTCAATCTTCTTGTACTTAAGTCGGCATTGAGCCTTCTCTGTTTTATTCCGATGCAATATCTGTGTTTCATCGTCAATAAGTAGGTCCAAGGGATACAGAAAACCTGAGGTGAAGCATCGGAATCTATAACTAGTGTC
This sequence comes from Schistocerca piceifrons, assembly GCF_021461385.2. NCBI lineage: Eukaryota > Metazoa > Arthropoda > Insecta > Orthoptera > Acrididae > Schistocerca > Schistocerca piceifrons. Next base: position 219,934 of record NW_025727713.1, on the reverse strand, counting down.
ACAGGAATGGTTCAAAACATAGACAGTAAGAAGAACCAGTCTTCTTGCACTTAAGTCAGCATTGTGCTTTCTCTATTTAATTCCGATGCAATTTCTGTGTTTCATCGTCTATAAGGTCAGAGGGCTACAGTAAACCTGAAGTGAAGCATCGGAATCTATAACTAGTGTCACTGGAATGGTTCTAACATAGACAGTAAGAAGGGTCAGTCTTCTTGTACTTAAGTCGGCATTGTGCCTTTTATATTTAATTCCGATGCAGTTTCTGTGTTTAATCGTCAATAAGAAGGTCCAAGGGATGCAGTAAACCTGAAGTGAAGCATTGGAATCTATAAGTAGTGTCACAGGAATGGTTCAAAACATAAACAGTAAGAAGAGTCAGTCTTCTTGTACTTAAGTCGGCATTGTGCCTTTTGTATTTAATTACGATCCAACTTCTGTATTTCATCGTCAATAAGAAGGTCAGGGGGATACAGTAAATCTGAAGTGAAGTGTCGGAATCTATAACTAGTGTCACAGAAATGGTTCAAAACAGTCAGTAAGAAGAGCCAGTCTTCTTGTACTTAAGTCGGCATTGTGCCTTTTGTATTTAATTCCGATGCAATTTCTGTGTTTTATCGTCAATAAGAAGGTCAGAGGGATACAGAAAACCTGACGTGAAGCATCGGAATCTATAATTAGTGTCACAGGAATGGTTTAAATCAGTCAGTAAGAAGAGTCAATCTTCTAGTACTTAAGTCGGCATTGTGCCTTTTGTATTTAATTCCGATGCAATTTCTGTGTTTTATCGTCAATAAGAAGGTCAGAGGGATACAGTAACCCTGATGTGAAGCATCGGAATTTATAACTAGTGTCAAAGGAATGGTTCAAAACATAGAGATTAAGAAGAGTCAGTCTTCTTGTACTTAAGTCGGCATTTTGCATTTTGTATTTAATTCCGATGCAATTTCTGTGTTTCATCGTCAATACGAAGGTCCAAGGGATACAGTAAACCTGAAGTGAAGCATCGGAATCTCTAACTAGTGTCACAGGAATGTTTCAAAACATAGTCAGTAAGAAGAGTCAGACTTATTGTACTTAAGTCGGCATTGTGCCTTTTGTATTTAATTCAGATGCAATTTCTGTGTCTCATCGTCAATAGGAAGGTCAGAGGGATACAGTGAACCTGCTGTGAAGCATTGGAATCTATAACTAGTGTCACAGGAATGGTTCATAACATAGACAGTAGGAAGAGTCAGTCTTCTTTTACTTAAGTCGGCATTGTGCCTTTTCTATTTAATTCCGATGCAATTTCCGTGTTTCGTCGCCAATAAGAATGTCCAAAGGATACAGTGAACCAGAAGTGAAGCATCGGAATCCATAACTAATGTCATAGGAATCGTTCAAAACATAGACAGTAGGAAGAGTAAGTCTTCTTGTACTTAAGTCGGCATTGTGCCTATTGTATTTAGTTCCGATGCAATTTCTGTGTTTCATCGTCAATACGAAGGTCCAAGGGATACAGTAAACCTGAAGTGAAGCATCGGAATCTCTAACTAGTGTCACAGGAATGGTTCAAAACATTGTCAGTAAGAAGAGTCAGTCTTCTTGTACTTAAGTCGGCATTGTGCCTTTTGTATTTATTTCCGATGCAATTTCTGTGTTTCATCGTCAATAAGAAGGTCCAAGGGATACAGTTAACCTGAAGTGAAGCATCGGAATCTATAACTAGTGTCACATAAATGGTTCAAAACATAGAGATTAAGAAGAGTCAGTCTTCTTGTACTTAAATCGGCATTGTGCCTATTCTATTTAATTCCGATGCACTTTCTGTGATTCATCGTCAATAAGAAGGTCAGAGGGATACAGTAAACCTGAAGTGAAGCATCGGAATCTGTAACTAGTGTCACAGGAATGGTTCATAACATAGACAGAAGGAAGGGTCAATCTTCTTGTACTTAAGTCGGCATTGTGCCTTCTCTGTTTTATTCCGATGCAATATCTGTGATTCATCGTCAATAAGAAGGTCAGAGGGATACAGAAAACCTGAAGTGAAGCATCGGAATCTGTAACTAGTGTCACAGGAATGGTTCAAAACACTGTCAGTAAGATGACTCAGTCTTCTTGTACTTATGTTGGCATTGTGCCTTTTGTATTTTATTCCGATGCAACTTCTGTGTTTCGTCGTCAATAAGAACTTCAAGGAGATACAGTAAACTAGAAGTGAAGCATCGGAATCTATAACTAGTGTCACAGGAATACTTCAAAACATAGACAGTAGGAAGAGTCAATCTTCTTGTACTTAAGTCGGCATTGAGCCTTCTCTGTTTTATTCCGATGCAATATCTGTGTTTCATCGTCAATAAGTAGGTCCAAGGGATACAGAAAACCTGAGGTGAAGCATCGGAATCTATAACTAGTGTCACAGGAATGGTTCAAAACATAGACAGTAAGAAGAACCAGTCTTCTTGCACTTAAGTCAGCATTGTGCTTTCTCTATTTAATTCCGATGCAATTTCTGTGTTTCATCGTCTATAAGGTCAGAGGGCTACAGTAAACCTGAAGTGAAGCATCGGAATCTATAACTAGTGTCACTGGAATGGTTCTAACATAGACAGTAAGAAGGGTCAGTCTTCTTGTACTTAAGTCGGCATTGTGCCTTTTATATTTAATTCCGATGCAGTTTCTGTGTTTAATCGTCAATAAGAAGGTCCAAGGGATGCAGTAAACCTGAAGTGAAGCATTGGAATCTATAAGTAGTGTCACAGGAATGGTTCAAAACATAAACAGTAAGAAGAGTCAGTCTTCTTGTACTTAAGTCGGCATTGTGCCTTTTGTATTTAATTACGATCCAACTTCTGTATTTCATCGTCAATAAGAAGGTCAGGGGGATACAGTAAATCTGAAGTGAAGTGTCGGAATCTATAACTAGTGTCACAGAAATGGTTCAAAACAGTCAGTAAGAAGAGCCAGTCTTCTTGTACTTAAGTCGGCATTGTGCCTTTTGTATTTAATTCCGATGCAATTTCTGTGTTTTATCGTCAATAAGAAGGTCAGAGGGATACAGAAAACCTGACGTGAAGCATCGGAATCTATAATTAGTGTCACAGGAATGGTTTAAATCAGTCAGTAAGAAGAGTCAATCTTCTAGTACTTAAGTCGGCATTGTGCCTTTTGTATTTAATTCCGATGCAATTTCTGTGTTTTATCGTCAATAAGAAGGTCAGAGGGATACAGTAACCCTGATGTGAAGCATCGGAATTTATAACTAGTGTCAAAGGAATGGTTCAAAACATAGAGATTAAGAAGAGTCAGTCTTCTTGTACTTAAGTCGGCATTTTGCATTTTGTATTTAATTCCGATGCAATTTCTGTGTTTCATCGTCAATACGAAGGTCCAAGGGATACAGTAAACCTGAAGTGAAGCATCGGAATCTCTAACTAGTGTCACAGGAATGTTTCAAAACATAGTCAGTAAGAAGAGTCAGACTTATTGTACTTAAGTCGGCATTGTGCCTTTTGTATTTAATTCAGATGCAATTTCTGTGTCTCATCGTCAATAGGAAGGTCAGAGGGATACAGTGAACCTGCTGTGAAGCATTGGAATCTATAACTAGTGTCACAGGAATGGTTCATAACATAGACAGTAGGAAGAGTCAGTCTTCTTTTACTTAAGTCGGCATTGTGCCTTTTCTATTTAATTCCGATGCAATTTCCGTGTTTCGTCGCCAATAAGAATGTCCAAAGGATACAGTGAACCAGAAGTGAAGCATCGGAATCCATAACTAATGTCATAGGAATCGTTCAAAACATAGACAGTAGGAAGAGTAAGTCTTCTTGTACTTAAGTCGGCATTGTGCCTATTGTATTTAGTTCCGATGCAATTTCTGTGTTTCATCGTCAATACGAAGGTCCAAGGGATACAGTAAACCTGAAGTGAAGCATCGGAATCTCTAACTAGTGTCACAGGAATGGTTCAAAACATTGTCAGTAAGAAGAGTCAGTCTTCTTGTACTTAAGTCGGCATTGTGCCTTTTGTATTTATTTCCGATGCAATTTCTGTGTTTCATCGTCAATAAGAAGGTCCGAATGATACAGTGAACCTGAGGTGAAGCATCGGAATCTATAACTAGTGTCACAGGAATGGTTCAAAACAGAGACAGTGGGGAGAGTCAGTCTTCTTGTACTTAAGTCGGCATTGTGCCTATTGTATTTAATTCCGATGCAATTTCTGTGTTTCATCGTCAATACAAATGTCAGAGGGATACAGTAACCCTGAAGTGAGGCATCGGAATCTGTAACTAGCGTCACAGGAATGGTTCAAAACATAGACAGTAAGAAGAGTCAGTCTTCTCGTACTTAAGTCGGCATTGTGCCTTTTCTATTTAATTCCGATGCAATTTCTGTGTTTCATCGTCAATAAGAAGGTCAGAGGGATACAGTATACCTGAAGTGAAGCATCGGAATCTTTAACTAGTGTCACAGGAATGGTTCAAAACATAGTCAGTAAGAAGAGTCAGTCTTCTTGTACTTAAGTCGGCATTGTGCCTTTTCTATTTAATTCCGATGCAATATCTGTGTTTCATCGTCAATAAGAAGGTCAGAGGGATACAGTAAACCTGAAGTGAAGCATCGGGATCTATAACTAGTATCACAGGAATGGTTCAAAATACAGTCAGTACGAAGAGTCAGTCTTCTTGTACTTGAGTCGGCATTGTGAATTTTGTATTTAATTCCGATGCAATATCTGTGTTTCATCGTCAATAAGAAGGTGCAAGGGATACAGTAAACCTGAAGTGAAGCATCGGAATCTATAACTAGTGTCACAGGAATGGTTGAAAACTTAGACAGTAAGAAGAGTCAGTCCTCTTGTACTTAAGTCGGCAATGTGCCTTTTGTATTTAATTCCGATGCAATTTCTGTGTTTAAGCGTCAATAAGAAGGTCAGAGGGATACAGAAAACCGGAAGTGAATCATCGGAATCTATAACTAGTGTCACAGGAACGGTTCAAAACAGTCAGGGAGAAGAGTGAATCTTGTTGTACTTAAGACGGCATTGTGACTTTTGTATTTAATTCCGATGCATTTTCTGTGTTTCATCGTCAATAAGAAGGTCAGAGGGATACAGTAAATCTGAAGTGAAGTATCGGAATCTATAACTAGTGTCACAGAAATGGTTCAAAACAGTCAGTAAGAAGTGTCAGTCTTCTTGTAATTAAGTCGGCATTGTGCCTTTTGTATTTAATTCCGATGCAATATCTGTGTTTCATCGTCAATAAGAAGGTCCAAAGGATACAGTAAACGTGAAGTGAAGCATCGGAATCTATAACTGGTGTCACAGGAATGGTTCAAAACATATACAGTAGGAAGATTCAGTCTACATGTACTTAAGTCGGGATTGTGATTTTTGTATTTATTTCCGATGCAATTTCTGTGTTTCTTCGTCAATAAGAAGGTCAGAGGGATACAGTAAACCTGGAGTGAAGCATCGGAATCTATAACTAGCGTCACAGGAATGTTTCAAAACATAGTCAGTGAGAAGAGTCAGACTTCTTGTACTTAAGTCGGCATTGTGCCTTTTGTATTTAATTCCGATGCAATTGCCGTGTTTCGTCGCCAATAAGAATGTCCAAAGGATACAGTGAATCTGAAGTGAAGCATCGGAATCCATAACTAATGGCATAGGAATCGTTCAAAACATAGACAGTAGGAAGAGTAAGTCTTCTTGTACTTAAGTCGGCATTGTGCCTTTTGTATTTAATTCCGATGCAATTTCTGTGTTTCAGCGTCAATAAGAAGGTCAGAGGGATACAGAAAAGCTGAAGTGAAGCATCGGAATCTATAACTAGTGTCACAGGAATGGTTCAAAACAGTCAGGGAGATGAGTGAATCTTCTTGTACTTAAGTCGGCATTGTCACTTTTGTATTTAATTCCGATGCATTTTCTGTGTTTCATCGTCAATAAGAAGGTCCAAGGGATACAGTTAACCTGAAGTGAAGCATCGGAATCTATAACTAGTGTCACAGGAATGGTTCAAAACATAGCGATTAAGAAGAGTCAGTCTTCTTGTACTTAAATCGGCATTGTGCCTATTCTATTTAATTCCGATGCACTTTCTGTGATTCATCGTCAATAAGAAGCTCAGAGGGATACAGTAAACCTGAAGTGAAGCATCGGAATCTGTAACTAGTGTCACAGGAATGGTTCATAACATAGACAGAAGGAAGGGTCAATCTTCTTGTACTTAAGTCGGCATTGTGCCTTCTCTGTTTTATTCCGATGCAATATCTGTGATTCATCGTCAATAAGAAGGTCAGAGGGATACAGAAAACCTGAAGTGAAGCATCGGAATCTGTAACTAGTGTCACAGGAATGGTTCAAAACACTGTCAGTAAGATGACTCAGTCTTCTTGTACTTATGTTGGCATTGTGCATTTTGTATTTTATTCCGATGCAACTTCTGTGTTTCGTCGTCAATAAGAACTTCAAGGAGATACAGTAAACCAGAAGTGAAGCATCGGAATCTATAACTAGTGTCACAGGAATACTTCAAAACATAGACAGTAGGAAGAGTCAATCTTCTTGTACTTAAGTCGGCATTGAGCCTTCTCTGTTTTATTCCGATGCAATATCTGTGTTTCATCGTCAATAAGTAGGTCCAAGGGATACAGAAAACCTGAGGTGAAGCATCGGAATTTATAACTAGTGTCACAGGAATGGTTCAAAACATAGACAGTAAGAAGAACCAGTCTTCTTGCACTTAAGTCAGCATTGTGCTTTCTCTATTTAATTCCGATGCAATTTCTGTGTTTCATCGTCTATAAGGTCAGAGGGCTACAGTAAACCTGAAGTGAAGCATCGGAATCTATAACTAGTGTCACTGGAATGGTTCTAACATAGACAGTAAGAAGGGTCAGTCTTCTTGTACTTAAGTCGGCATTGTGCCTTTTATATTTAATTCCGATGCAGTTTCTGTGTTTAATCGTCAATAAGAAGGTCCAAGGGATGCAGTAAACCTGAAGTGAAGCATCGGAATCTATAACTAGTGTCACAGGAATGGTTCAAAACATAAACAGTAAGAAGAGTCAGTCTTCTTGTACTTAAGTCGGCATTGTGCCTTTTGTATTTAATTACGATCCAACTTCTGTATTTCGTCAATAAGAAGGTCAGGGGGATACAGTAAATCTGAAGTGAAGTGTCGGAATCTGTAACTAGTGTCACAGAAGTGGTTCAAAACAGTCAGTAAGAAGAGCCAGTCTTCTTGTACTTAAGTCGGCATTGTGCCTTTTGTATTTAATTCGAATGCAATTTCTGTGTTTCATCGTCAATAAGAAGGTCAGAGGGATACAGAAAACCTGAAGTGAAGCATCGGAATCTATAACTAGTGTCACAGGAATGGTTTAAATCAGTCAGTAAGAAGAGTCAATCTTCTAGTACTTAAGTCGGCATTGTGCCTTTTGTATTTAATTCCGATGCAATTTCTGTGTTTTATCGTCAATAAGAAGGTCAGAGGGATACAGTAACCCTGATGTGAAGCATCGGAGTTTATAACTAGTGTCAAAGGAATGGTTCAAAACATAGAGATTAAGAAGAGTCAGTCTTCTTGTACTTAAGTCGGCATTTTGCATTTTGTATTTAATTCCGATGCAATTTCTGTGTTTCATCGTCAATACGAAGGTCCAAGGGATACAGTAAACCTGAAGTGAAGCATCGGAATCTCTAACTAGTGTCACAGGAATGTTTCAAAGCATAGTCAGTAAGAAGAGTCAGACTTATTGTACTTAAGTCGGCATTGTGCATTTTGTATTTAATTCAGATGCAATTTCTGTGTCTCATCGTCAATAGGAAGGTCAGAGGGATACAGTGAACCTGCTGTGAAGCATTGGAATCTATAACTAGTGTCACAGGAATGGTTCATAACATAGACAGTAGGAAGAGTCAGTCTTCTTTTACTTAAGTCGGCATTGTGCCTTTTCTATTTAATTCCGATGCAATTTCCGTGTTTCGTCGCCAATAAGAATGTCCAAAGGATACAGTGAACCAGAAGTGAAGCATCGGAATCCATAACTAATGTCATAGGAATCGTTCAAAACATAGACAGTAGGAAGAGTAAGTCTTCTTGTACTTAAGTCGGCATTGTGCCTATTGTATTTAGTTCCGATGCAATTTCTGTGTTTCATCGTCAATAAGAAAGTCCTAGGGATACAGTAAAACTGAAGTGAAGGATCGGAATCTACAACAAGTGACACAGGAATGGTTCAAAACATAGTCAGTAAGAATAGTCAGTCTTCTTGTACTTAAGTCGGCATTGTGCCTTTTGTATTTAATTCCGACGCAATTTCTGTGTTTCATCGTCAATAAGAAGGTCAGAGGGATACAGTAAACCTGAAGTGAAGCATCGGAATCCATAACTAATGGCATAGGAATCGTTCAAAACATAGACAGTAGGAAGAGTCAGTCTTCTTGTACTTAAGTCGGCATTGTGCCTTTTGTATTTAATTCCGACGCAATTTCTGTGTTTCATCGTCAATAAGAAGGTCCAAGGGATGCAGTAAAGCTGAAGTGAAGCATCGGAATCTATAACTAGTGTCACAGGAATGGTTCAAAACATAGAGATTAAGAAGAGTCAGTCTTCTTGTACTTTAGTCGGCATTGTGCCTATTCTATATAATTCCGATGCAATTTCTGTATTTCGTCGCCAATAAGAAGGTCCAAAGGATACAGTAAACCAGAAGTGAAGCATCGGAATCTATAACTAATGTCACAGGAATCGTTCAAAACATAGCCAGTAGGAAGAGTCAGTCTTCTTGTACTTAAGTCGGCATTGTGCCTTTTGTATTTATTTCCGATGCAATTTCTGTGTTTCATCGTCAATAAGAAGGTCCTAGGGATAGAGTATACCTGAAGTGAAAAATCAGAATCTATAACTAGTGTCACAGGAATGGTTCAAAACATAGTCAGTAAGATGTGTCAGTCTTCTTGTACTTAAGTCGGCATTGTGCTTTTGGATTTAATTCCGATGCAATTTCTGTGTTTCATCGTCAATACGAAAGTCCAAGGGATACAGTAAACCTGAAGTGAAGCATCGGAATCTATAACTAGTGTCACAGGAATGGTTCATAACAAAGACAGAAGGAAGGGTCAGTCTTCTTGTTCCTAAGTCGTCATTGTGCCTTTTCTATTTAATTCCGATGCAATTTCTGTGTTTCATCGTCAAAAAGAAGGTCAGAGGGATACAGTTAACCTGAAGTGAAGCATCGGAATCTATAACTAGTGTCACAGGAATGGTTCAAACACTGTCAGTAAGGTGAGTCAGTCTTCTTGTACTTATGTTGGCATTGTGCCTTTTGTATTTTATTCCGATGCAATTTCTGTGTTTCGTCGTCAATAAGAACTTCAGGGGTATACAGTAAACCTGAAGTGTAGCATCGGAATCTATAACTAGTGTCACAGGAATGGTTCAAAACATAGACAGTAGGAAGAGTCAGTCTTCTTGTACTTAAGTCGTCATTGCGCCTTTTCTGTTTAATTCCGATGCAATATCTGTGTTTCATCGTCAATAAGTAGGTCCAAGGGATACAGAAAACCTGAGGTGAAGCATCGGAATCTATAACTGGTGTCACAGGAATGGTTCAAAACATAGACGGTTGGAAGAACCAGTCTTCTTGCACTTAAGTCGGCATTGTGCTTTTTCTATTTAATTCCGATGCAATTTCTGTGTTTCATCGTCTATAGGGTCAGAGGGCTACAGTAAACCTGAAGTGAAGCAGCGGAATCTATAACTAGTGTCACTCGAATGGTTCTAACATAGACAGTAAGAAGGATCAGTCTTCTTGTAATGAAGTCGGCATTGTGCCTTTTGTATTTAATTCCAATGCAATATCTGTGTTTCATCGTCAATAAGAAGGTCCAAAGGATACAGTAAACGTGAAGTGAAGCATCGGAATCTATAACTGGTGTCACAGGAATGGTTCAAAACATATACAGTAGGAAGATTCAGTCTACATGTACTGAAGTCGGGATTGTGCCATTTGTATTTATTTCCGATGCAATTTCTGTGTTTCTTCGTCATTAAGAATGTCAGAGGGATACAGTAAACCTGGAGTGAAGCATCGGAATCTATAACTAGCGTCACAGGAATGTTTCAAAACATAGTCAGTGAGAAGAGTCAGACTTCTTGTACTTAAGTCGGCATTGTGCCTTTTGTATTTAATTCCGATGCAATTTCCGTGTTTCGTCGCCAATAAGAATGTCCAAAGGATACAGTGAATCTGAAGTGAAGCATCGGAATCCATAACTAATGGCATAGGAATCGTTCAAAACATAGACAGTAGGAAGAGAAAGTCCTCTTGTACTTAAGTCGGCATTGTGCCGATTGTATTTAGTTCCGATGCAATTTCTGTGTTTCATCGTCAATAAGAAGGTCCTAGGGATACAGTAAAGCTGAAGCGAAGGATCGGAATCTACAACAAGTGTCACAGGAATGGTTCAAAGCATAGTCAGTAAGAATAGTCAGTCTTCTTGTACTTAAGTCGGCATTGTGCCTTTTGTATTTAATTCCGATGCAATTTCTGTGTTTCAGCGGCAATAAGAAGGTCAGAGGGATACAGAAAACCTGAAGTGAAGCATCGGAATCTATAACTAGTGTCACAGGAATGGTTCAAAACAGTCAGGGAGAAGATTGAATCTTCTTGTACTGAAGTCGGCATTGTGACTTTTGTATTTAATTCCGATGCATTTTCTGTGTTTCATCGTCAATAAGAAGGTCCAAGGGATACAGTAAACCTGAAGTGAAGCATCGGAATCTATAACTAGTGTCACTGGAATGGTTCTAACATAGACAGTAAGAAGGGTCAGTCTTCTTGTACTTAAGTCGGCATTGTGCCTTTTATATTTAATTCCGATGCAGTTTCTGTGTTTAATCGTCAATACGAAGGTCCAAGGGATGCAGTAAACCTGAAGTGAAGCATCGGAATCTATAACTAGTGTCACAGGAATCGTTCAAAACATAGACAGTAGGAAGAGTAAGTCTTCTTGTACTTAAGTCGGCATTGTGCCTATTGTATTTAGTTCCGATGCAATTTCTGTGTTTCATCGTCAATAAGAAAGTCCTAGGGATACAGTAAAACTGAAGTGAAGGATCGGAATCTACAACAAGTGACACAGGAATGGTTCAAAACATAGTCAGTAAGAAAAGTCAGTCTTCTTGTACTTAAGTCGGCATTGTGCCTTTTGTATTTAATTCCGACGCAATTTCTGTGTTTCATCGTCAATAAGGAGGTCAGGGGGATACAGTAAATCTGAAGTGAAGTGTCGGAATCTATAACTAGTGTCACAGAAATGGTTCAAAACAGTCAGTAAGAAGAGTCAGTCTTCTTGTACTTAAGTCGGCATTGTGCCTTTTGTATTTAATTCCGATGCAATTTCTGTGTTTCATCGTCAATAAGAAGGTCAGAGGGATACAGAAGACCTTAAGGGAAGCATCGGAATCCATAACTAGTGTCACAGGAATGGTTTAAAACAGTCAGTAAGAGGAGTCAATCTTCTAGTACTTAAGTCGGCATTAAGCCTTTTGTATTTAATTCCGGTGCAATTTCTGTGTTTCATCTTCAATAAGACGGTTAGAGGGATACAGTAACCCTGAAGTGAAGCATCGGAATTTATAACTAGTGTCACAGGAATGGTTCAAAACATAGAGATTAAGAAGAATCAGTCTTCTTGTACTTAAGTCGGCATTGTGCCTATTCTATTTAATTCCAATGCAATTTCTGTATTTCGTCGCCAACAAGAAGGTCCAAAGGATTCAGTAAACGTGAAGTGAAGGATCGGAATCTATAACTAATGTCACAGGAATCGTTCAAAACATAGACAGTAGGAAGAGTCAGTCTTCTTGTACTTAAGTCGGCATTGTGCCTTTTGTATTTAGTTCCGATGCAATTTCTGTGTTTCATCGTCAATAAGAAGGTCCTAGGGATAGAGCAAACCTGAAGTGAAGCATCGGAATCTGTAACTAGTGTCACAGGATTGGTTCAAAACATAGTCAGTGAGAAGAGTCAGACTTCTTGTACTTAAGTCGGCATTGTGCCTTTTGTATTTAATTCCTATGCAATTTCTGTGTCTCATCGTCAATTAGAAGGTCAGAGGGATACAGTGAACCTGAGGTGAAGCATTGGAATCTATAACTAGTGTCACAGGAATGGTTCATAACATAGACAGTAGAAAGAGTCAGTCTTCTTTGACTTAAGTCGGCATTGTGCCTTTTCTATTTAATTCCGATGCATTTTCCGTGTTTCGTCGCCAATAAGAATGTCCAAAGGATACAGTGAACCTGAAGTGAAGCATCGGAATCCATAACAAATGGCACAGGAATCGTTCAAAGCATAGACAGTAGGAAGAGTAAGTCTTCTTGTACTTAAGTCGGCATTGTGCCTATTGTATTTAGTTCCGATGCCATTTCTGTGTTTCATCGTCAATAAGAAAGTCCGTGGGATACAGTAAACCTGAAGCGAAGGATCGGAATCTACAACAAGTGTCACAGGAATGGTTCAAAACGTAGTCAGTATGAATAGACAGTCTTCTTGTACTTTAGTCGGCATTGTGCCTTTTGTATTTAATTCCGATGCTATTTCTGTGTTTCAGCGTCAATAAGAAGGTCAGAGGTATACAGAAAACCTGAAGTGAAGCATCGGAATCTATAACTAGTGTCACAGGAATGGTTCAAAACATAGACAGTAGGAAGAGTCAATCTTCTTGTACTTAAGTCGGCATTGTGCCTTCTCTGTTTTATTCCGATGCAATATCTGTGTTTCATCGTCAATAAGTAGGTGCAAGGGATACAGAAAACCTGAGGTGAAGCATCGGAATCTATAACTAGTGTCACAGGAATGGTTCAAAACATAGACAGTAGGAAGAACCAGTCTTCTTGCACTTAAGTCAGCATTGTGCTTTCTTTATTTAATTCCGATGCAATTTCTGTGTTTCATCGTCTGTAAGGTCAGAGGGCTACAGTAAACCTGAAGTGAAGCATCGGAATCTATAACTAGTGTCACTGGAATGGTTCTAACATAGACAGTAAGAAGGGTCAGTCTTCTTGTACTTAAGTCGGCATTGTGCCTTTTGTATTTAATTCCGATGCAGTTTCTGTGTTTAATCGTCAATAAGAAGGTCCAAGGGATGCAGTAAAGCTGAAGTGAAGCATCGGAATCTATAACTAGTGTCACAGGAATGGTTCAAAACATAAACAGTAAGAAGAGTCAGTCTTCTTGTACTTAAGTCGGCTTTGTGCCTTTTGTATTTAATTCCGATCCAACTTCTGTATTTCATCGTCAATAAGAAGGTCAGAGGGATACAGTAAATCTGAAGTGAAGTGTCGGAATCTATAACTAGTGTCACAGAAATGGTTCAAAACAGTCAGTAAGAATAGTCAGTCTTCTTGTACTTAAGTCGGCATTGTGCCTTTTGTATTTAATTCCGATGCAATTTCTGTGGTTCAGCGGCAATAAGAAGGTCAGAGGGATACAGAAAATCTGAAGTGAAGCATCGGAATCTATAACTAGTGTCACAGGAATGGTTCAAAACAGTCAGGGAGAAGATTGAATCTTCTTGTACTGAAGTCGGCATTGTGACTTTTGTATTTAATTCCGATGCATTTTCTGTGTTTCATCGTCAATAAGAAGGTCCAAGGGATACAGTAAACCTGAAGTGAAGCATCGGAATCTATAACTAGTGTCACTGGAATGGTTCTAACATAGACAGTAAGAAGGGTCAGTCTTCTTGTACTTAAGTCGGCATTGTGCCTTTTATATTTAATTCCGATGCAGTTTCTGTGTTTAATCGTCAATAAGAAGGTCCAAGGGATGCAGTAAACCTGAAGTTAAGCATCGGAATCTATAACTAGTGTCACAGGAATCGTTCAAAACATAGACAGTAGGAAGAGTAAGTCTTCTTGTACTTAAGTCGGCATTGTGCCTATTGTATTTAGTTCCGATGCAATTTCTGTGTTTCATCGTCAATAAGAAAGTCCTAGGGATACAGTAAAACTGAAGTGAAGGATCGGAATCCACAACAAGTGACACAGGAATGGTTCAAAACATAGTCAGTAAGAATAGTCAGTCTTCTTGTACTTAAGTCGGCATTGTGCCGTTTGTATTTAATTCCGACGCAATTTCTGTGTTTCATCGTCAATAAGAAGGTCAGGGGGATACAGTAAATCTGAAGTGAAGTGTCGGAATCTATAACTAGTGTCACAGAAATGGTTCAAAACAGTCAGTAAGAAGAGTCAGTCTTCTTGTACTTAAGTCGGCATTGTGCCTTTTGTATTTAATTCCGATGCAATTTCTGTGTTTCATCGTCAATAAGAAGGTCAGAGGGATACAGAAGACCTTAAGTGAAGCATCGGAATCCATAACTAGTGTCACAGGAATGGTTTAAATCAGTCAGTAAGAAGAGTCAATCTTCTAGTACTTAAGTCGGCATTGTGCCTTTTGTATTTAATTCCGATGCAATTTCTGTGTTTTATCGTCAATAAGAAGGTCAGAGGGATACAGTAACCCTGATGTGAAGCATCGGAATTTATAACTAGTGTCAAAGGAATGGTTCAAAACATAGAGATTAAGAAGAGTCAGTCTTCTTGTACTTAAGTCGGCATTGTGCCTATTCTATTTAATTCCAATGCAATTTCTGTATTTCGTCGCCAATAAGAAGGTCCAAAGGATTCAGTAAACCTGAAGTGAAGCATCGGAATCTATAACTAAAGTCATAGGAATCGTTCAAAACATAGACAGAAGGAAGAGTTAGTCTTCTTGTACTTAAGTCGGCATTGTGCTTTTTGTATTTAGTTCCGATGCAATTTCTGTGTTTCATCGACAATACGAAGGTCCTAGGGATAGAGTAAACCTGAAGTGAAGCATCGGAATCTATAACTAGTGTCACAGGAATGGTTCAAAACAGTCAGTAAAAAGAGTCAGTCTTCTTGTACTTAAGTCGGCATTTTGCATTTTGTATTTAATTCCGATGCAATTTCTGTGTTTCATCGTCAATACGAAGGTCCAAGGGATACAGTAAACCTGAAGTGAAGCATCGGAATCTCTAACTAGTGTCACAGGAATGTTTCAAAACATAGTCAGTAAGAAGAGTCAGACTTATTGTACTTAAGTCGGCATTGTGCCTTTTGTATTTAATTCAGATGCAATTTCTGTGTCTCATCGTCAATAGGAAGGTCAGAGGGATACAGTGAACCTGAGGTGAAGCATTATAATCTATAACTAGTGTCACAGGAATGGTTCATAACATAGACAGTAGGAAGAGTCAGTCTTCTTTTACTTAAGTCGGCATTGTGCCGTTTCTATTTAATTCCGATGCAATTTCCGTGTTTCGTCGCCAATAAGAATGTCCAAAGGATACAGTGAACCAGAAGTGAAGCATCGGAATCCAAAACTAATGTCATAGGAATCGTTCAAAACATAGACACCAGGAAGAGTAAGTCTTCTTGTACTTAAGTCGGCATTGTGCCTATTGTATTTAGTTCCGATGCAATTTCTGTGTTTCATCGTCAATAAGAAAGTCCTAGGGATACAGTAAACCTGAAGTGAAGGATCGGAATCTACAACAAGTGACACAGGAATGGTTCAAAACATAGTCAGTAAGAATAGTCAGTCTTCTTGTACTTAAGTCGGCATTGTGCCTTTTGTATTTAATTCCGACGCAATTTCTGTGTTTCATCGTCAATAAGAAGGTCAGAGGGATACAGTATACCTGAAGTGAAGCATCGGAATCTATAACAAGTGTCACAGGAATGGTTTAAAACAGTCAGTAAGAGGAGTCAATCTTCTAGTACTTAAGTCGGCATTGAGCCTTTTGTATTTAATTCCGGTGCAATTTCTGTGTTTCATCTTCAATAAGACGGTTAGAGGGATACAGTAACCCTGAAGTGAAGCATCGGAATTTATAACTAGTGTCACAGGAATGGTTCAAAACATAGAGATTAAGAAGAATCAGTCTTCTTGTACTTAAGTCGGCATTGTGCCTATTCTATTTAATTCCAATGCAATTTCTGTATTTCGTCGCCAACAAGAAGGTCCAAAGGATTCAGTAAACGTGAAGTGAAGGATCGGAATCTATAACTAATGTCACAGGAATCGTTCAAAACATAGACAGTAGGAAGAGTCAGTCTTCTTGTACTTATGTCGGCATAGTGCCTATTCTATTTAATTCCGATGCAATTTCTGTATTTCGTCGCCAATAAGAAGGTCCAAAGGATACAGTAAACCTGAAGTGAAGCATCGGAATCTATAACTAATGTCACAGGAATCGTTCAAAACATAGCCAGTAAGAAGAGTCAGTCTTCTTGTACGTAAGTCGGCATTGTGCCTTTTGTATTTAATTCCGATGCACTTTCTGTGATTCATCGTCAATAAGAAGGTCAGAGGGATACAGTAAACCTGAAGTGAAGCATCGGAATCTGTACCTAGTGTCACAGGAATGGTTCATAACATAGACAGAGGGAAGGGTCAGTCTTCTTGTGCTTAAGTCGGAACTGTGCCTTTTCTATTTAATTCCGATGCAATTTCTGTGTTTCATCGTCAAAAAGAAGGTCAGAGGGATACAGTTATCCTGATGTGAAGCGTCGGAATCTATAACTAGTGTCACAGGAATGGTTCAAAACACTGTCAGTAAGATGAGTCAGTCTTCTTGTACTTATGTTGGCATTGTGCCTTTTGTATTTTATTCCGATGCAATTTCTGTGTTTCGTCGTCAATAAGAACTTCAAGGAGATACAGTAAACCTGAAGTGAAGCATCGGAATCTATAACTAGTGTCACAGGAATGGTTCAAAACATAGGCAGTAGGAAGAGTCAATCTTCTTGTACTTAAGTCGGCATTGTGCCTTCTCTGTTTTATTCCGATGCAATATCTGTGTTTCATCGTCAATAAGTAGGTGCAAGGGATACAGAAAACCTGAGGTGAAGCATCGGAATCTATAACTAGTGTCACAGGAATGGTTCAAAACATAGACAGTAGGAAGAACCAGTCTTCTTGCACTTAAGTCAGCATTGTGCTTTCTCTATTTAATTCCGATGCAATTTCTGTGTTTCATCGTCTGTAAGGTCAGAGGGCTACAGTAAACCTGAAGTGAAGCATCGGAATCTATAACTAGTGTCACTGGAATGGTTCTATCATAGACAGTAAGAAGGGTCAGTCTTCTTGTACTTAAGTCGGCATTGTGCCTTTTGTATTTAATTCCGATGCAGTTTCTGTGTTTAATCGTCAATAAGAAGGTCCAAGGGATGCAGTAAAGCTGAAGTGAAGCATCGGAATCTATAACTAGTGTCACAGGAATGGTTCAAAACATAAACAGTAAGAAGAGTCAGTCTTCTTGTACTTAAGTCGGCTTTGTGCCTTTTGTATTTAATTCCGATCCAACTTCTGTATTTCATCGTCAATAAGAAGGTCAGAGGGATACAGTAAATCTGAAGTGAAGTGTCGGAATCTATAACTAGTGTCACAGAAATGGTTCAAAACAGTCAGTAAGAATAGTCAGTCTTCTTGTACTTAAGTCGGCATTGTGCCTTTTGAATTTAATTCCGATGCAATTTCTGTGTTTCATCGTCAATAAGAAGGTCAGAGGGATACAGTAAACCTGAAGTGAAGCATCGGAATCTATAACTAGTGTCACAGGAATGGGTTAAATCAGTCAGTAAGAAGAGTCAATCTTCTAGTACTTAAGTCGGCATTGTGCCTTTTGTATTTAATTCCGATGCAATTTCTGTGTTTTATCGTCAATAAGAAGGTAAGAGGGATACAGTAACCCTGATGTGAAGCATCGGAATTTATAACTAGTGTCACAGGAATGGTTCAAATCATAGAGATTAAGAAGAGTCAGTCTTCTTGTACTTAAGTCGGCATTGTGCCTATTCTATTTAATTCCAATGCAATTTCTGTATTTCGTCGCCAATAAGAAGGTCCAAAGGATTCAGTAAACCTGAAGTGAAGCATCGGAATCTATAACTAAAGTCACAGGAATCGTTCAAAACATAGACAGTAGGAAGAGTTAGTCTTCTTGTACTTAAGTCGGCATTGTGCTTTTTGTATTTAGTTCCGATGCAATTTCTGTGTTTCATCGTCAATACGAAGGTCCTAGGGATAGAGTAAACCTGAAGTGAAGCATCGGAATCTATAACTAGTGTCACAGGTATGGTTCAAAACAGTCAGTAAAACGAGTCAGTCTTCTTGTACTTAAGTCGGCATTTTGCATTTTGTATTTAATTCCGATGCAATTTCTGTGTTTCATCGTCAATACGAAGGTCCAAGGGATACAGTAAACCTGAAGTGAAGCATCGGAATCTCTAACTAGTGTCACAGGAATGTTTCAAAACATAGTCAGTAAGAAGAGTCAGACTTATTGTACTTAAGTCGGCATTGTGCCTTTTGTATTTAATTCAGATGCAATTTCTGTGTTTCATCGTCAATAAGAAGGTGAGAGGGATACAGTGAACCTGAGGTGAAGCATTGGAATCTATAACTAGTGTCACAGGAATGGTTCATAACATAGACTGTAGGAAGAGTCAGTCTTCTTTTACTTAAGTCGGCATTGTGCCTTTTCTATTTAATTCCGATGCAATTTCCGTATTTCGTCGCCAATAAGAATGTCCATAGGATACAGTGAACCAGAAGTGAAGCATCGGAATCCATAACTAATGTCATAGGAATCGTTCAAAACATAGACAGTAGGAAGAGTAAGTGTTCTTGTACTTAAGTCGGCATTGTGCCTATTGTATTTAGTTCCGATGCAATTTCTGTGTTTCATCGTCAATAAGAAAGTCCTAGGGATACAGTAAACCTGAAGTGAAGGATCGGAATCTACAACAAGTGTCACAGGAATGGTTCAAAGCATAGTCAGTAAGAATAGTCAGTCTTCTTGTACTTAAGTCGGCATTGTGCCTTTTGTATTTAATTCCGACGCAATTTCTGTGTTTCATCGTCAAAAAGATGGTCAGAGGGATACAGTTAACCTGAAGTTAAGCATCGGAATCTATAACTAGTGTCACAGGAATGGTTTAAAACAGTCAGTAAGAGGAGTCAATCTTCTAGTACTTAAGTCGGCATTGAGCCTTTTGTATTTAATTCCGGTGCAATTTCTGTGTTTCATCTTCAATAAGACGGTCAGAGGGATACAGTAACCCTGAAGTGAAGCATCGGAATTTATAACTAGTGTCACAGGAATGGTTCAAAACATAGAGATTAAGAAGGATCAGTCTTCTTGTACTTAAGTCGGCATTGTGCCTATTCTATTTAATTCCAATGCAATTTCTGTATTTCGTCGCCAATAAGAAGGTCCAAAGGATTCAGTAAACGTGCAGTTAAGGATCGGAATCTATAACTAATGTCACAGGAATCGTTCAAAACATAGACAGTAGGAAGAGTCAGTCTTCTTGTACTTAAGTCGGCATTGTGCCTTTTGTATTTAGTTCCGATGCAATTTCTGTGTTTCATCGTCAATAAGATGGTCCTAGGGATAGAGTAAACCTGAAGCGAAGCATCGGAATCTATAACTAGTGTCACAGGAATGGATCAAAACTGTCAGTAGGAAGAGTCAGTCTTCTTGTACTTAAGTCGGCATTTTGCATTTTGTATTTAATTCCGATGCAATTTCTGTGTTTCATCGTCAATACGAAGGTCAAGGGATACAGTAAACCTGAAGTGTAGCATCGGAATCTATAACTAGTGTCACAGGGATGGTTCAGAACATACACAGTAGGAAGAGTCAGTCTTCTTGCACTTAAGTCGGCATTGTGCCTTTTCTATTTAATTCCGATGCAATTACTGTGTTTCATCGTCAAAAAGATGGTCAGAGGGATACAGTTAACCTGAAGTGAAGCATCGTAATCTATAACTAGTGTCACAGCAATGGTTCAAACATAGTCAGTAAGAAGAGTCAGTCTTCTTGTACATATGTTGGCATTGTGCCTTTTGTATTTAATTTCCGATGCAATCTCTGTATTTCGTCGCCAATAAGAAGGTCCAAAGGATACAGTAAACCTGAAGTGAAGCATCGGAATCTATAACTAATGTCACAGGAATCTTTCAAAACATAGCCAGTAGGAAGAGTCAGTCTTCTTGTACTTAAGTCGGCATCATGCCTTTTGTATTCAATTCCGATGCACTTTCTGCGATTCATCGTCAATAAGAAGGTCAGAGGGATACAGTAAACCTGAAGTGAAGCATCGGAATCTGTAACTAGTGTCACAGGAATGGTTCATAACATAGACAGAAGGAAGGGTCAGTCTTCTTGTACTTAAGTCGGCATTGTGCCTTTTCTATTTAATTCCGATGCAATTTCTGTGTTTCATCGTCAAAAAGATGGTCAGAGGGATACAGTTAACCTGAAGTGAAGCGTCGGAATCTATAACTAGTGTCACAGGAATGGTTCAAAACACTGTCAGTAAGATGAGTCAGTCCTCTTGTACTTATGTTGGCATTGTGCCTTTTGTATTTTATTCCGATGCAATTTCTGTGTTTCGTCGTCAATAAGATCTTCAAGGAGATACAGTAAACCTGAAGTGAAGCATCGGAATCTATAACTAGTGTCACAGGAATGGTTCAAAACATAGACAGTAGGAAGAGTCAATCTTCTTGTACTTAAGTCGGCATTGTGCCTTCTCTGTTTTATTCCGATGCAATATCTGTGTTTCATCGTCAATAAGTAGGTCCAAGGGATACCGGAAACCTAAGGTGAAGCATCGGAATCTATAACTAGTGTCACAGGAATGGTTCAAAACATAGACAGTAGGAAGAACCAGTCTTCTTGCACTTAAGTCAGCATTGTGCTTTTTCTATTTAATTCCGATGCAATTTCTGTGTTTCATCGTCTATAAGGTCAGAGGGCTACAGTAAACCTGAAGTGAAGCATCGGAATCTATAACTAGTGTCACTGGAATGGTTCTAAGATAGACAGTAAGAATGGTCAGTCTTCTTGTACTTAAGTCGGCATTGTGCCTTTTGTATTTAATTCCGATGCAGTTTCTGTGTTTAATCGTCAATAAGAAGGTATAAGGGATGCAGTAAACCTGAAGTTAAGCATCGGAATCTATAACTAGTGTCACAGGAATGGTTCAAAACATAAACAGTAAGAAGAGTCAGACTTCTTGTACTTAAGTCGGCATTGTGCCTATTGTTTTTAGTTCCGATACAAATTCTGTGTTTCATCGTCAATAAGAAAGTCCTAGGGATACAGTAAACCTGAATTGAAGGATCGGAATCTACAACAAGTGTCACAGGAATGGTTCAAAACATAGTCAGTAAGAATAGTCAGTCTTCTTGTACTTAAGTCGGCATTGTGCATTTTGTATTTAATTCCGACGCAATTTCTGTGTTTCATCATCAATAAGAAGGTCAGAGGGATACAGTAAACCTGAAGTGAAGCATCGGAATCTATAACAAGTGTCACAGGAATGGTTTAAAACAGTCAGTAACAGGAGTCTATCTTCTAGTTCTTAAGTCGGCATTGAGCCTTTTGTATTTAATTCCGGTGCAATTTCTGTGTTTCATCTTCAATAAGACGGTCAGAGGGATACAGTAACCCTGAAGTGAAGCATCGGAATTTATAACTAGTGTCACAGGAATGGTTCAAAACATAGAGATTAAGAAGAATCAGTCTTCTTGTACTTAAGTCGGCATTGTGCCTATTCTATTTAATTCCAATGCAATTTCTGTATTTCGTCGCCAATAAGAAGGTCCAAAGGTTTCAGTAAACGTGAAGTGAAGGATCGGAATCTATAACTAATGTCACAGGAATCGTTTAAAACATAGACTGTAGGAAGAGTCAGTCTTCTTGTACTTAAGTCGGCATTGTGCTTTTTGTATTTAATTCCGATGCAATTTCTGTGTTTCATCGTCAATAAGAAGGTCCTAGGGATAGAGTAAACCTGAAGTGAAGCATCGGAATCTATAACTAGTGTCACCGGAATGGTTCAAAACAGTCAGTAAAAAGAGTCAGTCTTCTTGTACTTAAGTCGGCATTTTGCATTTTGTATTTAATTCCGATGCAATTTCTGTGTTACATCGTCAATACGAAGGTCCAAAGGATACAGTAAACCTGCATCGGAAACTCTAACTAGTGTCACAGGAACGTTTCAAAACATAGACAGTAAGAAGAGTCAGACTTATTGTACTTAAGTCGGCATTGTGCCTTTTGTATTTAATTCAGATGCAATTTCTGTGTCTCATCGTCAATAGGAAGGTCAGAGGGATACAGAAAACCGGAAGTGAATCATCGGAATCTATAACTAGTGTCACTGGAATGGTTCTAACATAGACAGTAAGAAGGGTCAGTCATCCGTGTACCTAAGTGGGCATTGTGCCTTTTGTATTTAATTCCGATGCAATTTCTGTGTTTCATCGTCAAGAAGAAGGTCCAAGGGATACAGTAAACCTGAAGTGAAGCATCGGAATCTATAACTAGTGTCACAGGAATGGTTCAAAACATAGACAGTAAGAAGAGTCAGTCTCCTTGTACTTAAGTCGGCATTGTGCCTTTTGTATTTAATTCCGATCCAACTTCTGTGTTTCATCGTCAATAAGAAGGTCAGAGGGACACAGTAAATCTGACGTGAAGCATCGGAATCTATAACTAGCGTCACAGGAATGGTTCAAAACAGTCAGTAAGAAGAGTCAGTCTTCTAGTAATTAAGTCGGCATTGTGCCTTTTGTATTTAATTCCGATGCAATATCTGTGTTTCATCGTCAATAAGAAGGTCCAAGGGATTCAGTAAACGTGAAGTGAAGCATCGAAATCCATAACTAGTGTCACAGGAATGGTTCAAAACATAGACAGTAAGAAGAGTCAGTCATCTTGTACTTAAGTCGGCATTGTGTCTTTTCCATTTAATTCAGATGCAATTTCTGTGTTTCATCGTCAAAAAGAAGGTCAGAGGGATAGAGTAAACCTGAAGTGAATAATCGGAATCTATAACTAGTGTCACAGGAACGGTTCAAAACATAGACAGAAGGAAGAGTCAGCCTTCTTGTACTTGAGACGGCATTGTGCCTTTAGTATCTAATTCCGATGCACTATCTGTGTTCCATCGTCCATAAGAAGATCCAAGGGATACAGTAAACCTGAAATGAAGCATCGGAATCTATAACTGGTGTCACAGGAATGGTTCAAAACATATACAGTAAGAATATTCAGTCTTCTTTAACTTAAGTCGGCATTGTGCGTTTTCTATTTAATTCCGATGCAATTTCCGTGTTTCGTCACCAATAAGAATGTCCAAAGGATACAGTGAACCTGAAGTGAAGCATCGGAATCCATAACTAATGTCACAGGAATCGTTCAAAACATAGACAGTAGGAAGTGTCAGTCTTCTTGTACTTAAGTCGGCATTGTGCCTATTGTATTTAGTTCCGATGCAATTTCTGTGCTTCATCGTCAATAAGAAGGTCCAAGGGATACAGTAAAATTGAAGTGAAGGATTGGAATCTACAACTAGTGCCACAGGAATGGTTCAAAACATTGTCAGTAAGAATAGTCAGTCTTCTTGTACTTAAGTCGGCATTGTGCCTTTTGTATTTAATTCCGATGCAATTTCTGTGTTTCATCGTCAATAAGAAGGTCAGAGGGATACAGTAAACCTGAAGTGAAAAATCGGAATCTATAACTAGTGTCACAGGAATGGTTCAAAACAGTCTGTAAGAAGAGTCAGTCTTCTTGTACTTAAGTCGGCATTGTGCATTTTGTATTTAAATCCGATGCAATTTCTGTGTTTCATCGTCAATAAGAAGGTCCAAGGGATACAGTAAGCCTGAAGTGAAGCATCGGAATCTATAACTAGTGTCACAGGAATGGCTCAAAACATAGACAGTAAGAAGAGTCAGTCTTCTTGTACTTAAGCCGGCATTGTGCCTTTTGTATTTAATTCCGATGCAATTTCTGTGTTTTATCGTCAAAAAGAGGGTCAGAGGGATACAGTAAACCTGAAGTGAAGCATCGGAATCTATAACTAGTGTCGCAGGAATGGTTCAAAACATAGACTGTAGGAAGAGTCAGTCTTCTTGTACTTAAGTCGGCATTGTGCCTTTTGTATTTAATTCCGATGCAATTTCAGTGTTTCATCGTCAAATAGAAGGTGTAAGGGATACAGTAAACCTGAAGTCAAGCATTGGAATCTATAACTAGTGTCACAGGAATGGTTCAAAATATAGACAGTAAGAAGAACCAGTCTTCTTGTAGTTAAGTCGGCTTTGTGCTTTTTCTATTTAATTCCGATGCAATTTCTGTGTTTCATCGTCTATAAGAAGGTCAGAGGGATACAGTAAACCTGAAGTGAATCATCGGAATCTATAACTAGTGTCACTGGAATGGTTCTAACATAGACAGTAAGAAGGGTCAGTCTTCCGTGTACTTAAGTCGGCATTGTGCCTTTTGTATTTAATTCCGATGCAATTTTTGTGTTTCATCGTCAATAAGAAGGTCCAAGGGATACAGTAAACCTGAAGTGAAGCATCGGAATCTATAACTAGTGTCACAGGAATGGTTCAAAACATAGACAGTATGAAGAGTCAGTCATCTTCTACTTAAGTCGGCATAGTGTCTTTTCCATTTAATTCATATGCAATTTCTGTGTTTCATCGTCAAAAAGAAGGTCAGAGGGATAGAGTAAACCTGAAGTGAATAATCGGAATCTATAACTAGTGTCACAGGAACGGTTCAAAACATAGACAGAAGGAAGAGTCAGCCTTCTTGTACTTGAAACGGCATTGTGCCTTTTGTATCTAATTCCGATGCACTATCTGTGTTACATCGTCAATAAGAAGATCCAAGGGATACAGTAAACCTGAAATGAAGCATCGGAATCTATAACTGGTGTCACAGGAATGGTTCAAAACATATACAGTAAGAATAGTCAGTCTTCTTTTACTTAAGTCGGCATTGTGCCTTTTCTATTTAATTCCGACGCAATTTCCGTGTTTCGTCACCAATAAGAATGTGCAAAGGATACAGTGAACCTGAAGTGAAGCATCGGAATCCATAACTAATGTCACAGGAATCGTTCAAAACATAGACAGTAGGAAGTGTCAGTCTTCTTGTACTTAAGTCGGCATTGTGCCTATTGTGTTTAGTTCCGATGCAATTTCTGTGCTTCATCGTCAATAAGAAGGTCCAAGGGATACAGTAAACCTGAAGTGAAGAATCGGAATCTACAACTAGTGTTACAGGAATGGTTCAAAACATTGTCAGTAAGAATAGTCAGTCTTCTTGTACTTAAGTCGGCTTTGTGCCTTTTGTATTTAATTCCGATGCAATTTCTGTGTTTCATCGTCAATAAGAAGGTCAGAGGGATACATTAAGCCTGATATGAAGCATCGGAATCTATAACTAGTATCTCCGGAATGGTTTAAAACAGTCAGTGAGAAGGGTCAATCTTATAGTACTTAAGTCGGCATTGTGCCTTTTGTATTTTATTCCGATGCAATTTCTGTGTTTCATCGTCAATAGGAAGGTCAGAGGGATACAGTAACCCTGAAGTGAAGCATCAGAATTTATAACTAGTGTCACAGGAATGGTTCAAAACATAGAGATTAAGAAGAGTCAGTCATCTGGTACTTAAGTCGGCATTGTGCCTTTTGTATTTAGTTCCGATGCAATTTCTGTGTTTCATCGTCAATAAGAAGGTCCTAGGGATAGAGTAAACCTGAAGTGAAGCATCGGAATCTATAACTAGTGTCACAGGCATGGTTCAATACATAGTCAGTAAGAAGTGTCAGTCTTCTTGTACTTAAGTCGGCATTGTGCCTTTTGTATTTAATTCCGATGCAATTTCTGTGCTTCACCGTCAATACGAGGGCCCAAGGGATACAGTAAACCTGAAGTGAAGCATCGGAATCGATATCTAGTGTCACAGGAATGGTTCAGAGCATAGTCAGTAAGAAGAGCAAGTTTTCTTGTACTTATGTTGGCATTGTGCCTTTTGTATTTAATTCCGATGCAATTTCTGTCTTTCAACGTCAATAAGAAGGTCTGGGGGATGCAGTAAACCTGGAGTGAAGCATAGGAATCTATAACTAGTGTCACAGGAATGGTTCAAAAAAGTCAGTAAGAAGAGTCAGTCTTCTTGTACTTAAGTCGGCATTGTGCATTTTGTATTTAATTACGATGCATTGTCTGTGATTCATCGTTAATAAGATGGTACAAGGGATACAGTAAACCTGAAGTGAAGCATTGGAATCTATAACTAGTGTCACAGGGATGGTTCAAAACATAGACAGTAGGAAGAGTCAGTCTTCTTGTACTTAAGTTGGCATTGTGCCTTTTGTATTTAATTCCGATGCAATTTCTGTGTTTCATCGTCAAAAAGAAGGTCAGAGGGATACAGTAAACCTGAAGGGAAGCATCGGAATCTATAACTAGTGTCACAGGAATGGGTCAAAACATAGACAGTAGGAAGAGTCAGTCTTCTTGTACTTAAGTCAGCATTGTGCCTTTTCTATTTAATTCCGATGCAATTTCTGTGTATCATCGTCAATAAGTAGGTCCAAGGGATACAGTAAACCTGAGGTGACCATCGGAATCTATAATTAGTGTCACAGGAATGGTTCAAAACATAGACAGTAGGAAGAACCAGTCTTCTTGTACTTAAGTCGGCATTGTGCTTTTTCTATTTAATTCCGATGCAATTTCTGTGTTTCATCGTCTATAAGAAGGTCAGAGGGATACAGTAAACCTGAAGTGAAGCATCGGAATCTATAACTAGTGTCAGTGGAATGGTTCTAACATAGACAGTAAGAAGGGTCAGTCTTCTTGAACTTAAGTCGGCATTGTGCCTTTTGTATTTTATTCCGATGCAATTTCTGTGTTTCATCGTCAATAAGTAGGTCCCAGGGATACAGTAAACCAGAAGTGAAGCATCGGAATCTATAACTAGTGTCACAGGAATGGTTCAAAACATAGACAGTAAGAAGAGTCAGTCTCCGTGTACTTAAGTCGGCATTGCGCCTTTTGTATTTAATTCCGATCCAACTTCTGTGTTTCATCGTCAATAAGAAGGTCAGAGGGACACAGTAAACCTGAAGTGAAGCATCGGAATCTATAACTAGTGTCACAGGAGTGGTTCAAAACATATTCAGTAAGAAGAGTCAGTCTTCTTGTAATTAAGTCGGCATTGTGCCTTTTGTATTTAATTCCGATGCACTATCTGTGTCTCATCGTCAATAAGAAGGTCCACGGGGTACAGTAAACGTGAAGTGAAGCATCGTAATCCATAACTAGTGTCACAGGAATGGTTCAAAACATAGACAGTAAGAAGAGTCAGTTATCTTTTACTTATGTCGGCATTGTGCCTTTTCCATTTAATTCAGATGCAATTTCTGTGTTTCATCGTCAAAAAGAATGTCAGAGGGATAGAGTAAACCTGAAGTGAATAATCGAAATCTATAACTAGTGTCACAGGAACGGTTCAAAACATAGACAGTAGGAAGAGTCAGCCTTCTTGTACTTGAGACGGCATTGTGCCATTTGTATTTAATTCCGATGCACTATCTGTGTTCCATCGTCAATAAGAAGATCCAACTGATACAGTAAACCTGAAATGAAGCATCGGAATCTATAACTGGTGTCACAGGAATGGTTAAAACATATACAGTAGGAAGATTCAGTCTACATGTACATAAGTCGGCATTGTGTCTTTTGTATTTATTTCCGATGCTATTACTGTGTTTCATCGTCAATAAGAAGGTCAGAGGGATACAGTAAACCTGAAGTGAAGCATCGGAATCTATAACTAGTGTCACAGGAATGGTTCAAAACATAGTCAGTAAGAAGAGAGAGACTTCTTGTACTTAAGTCGGCCTTGTGCCTTTTGTATTTAGTTCCGATGCAATTTCTGTGTTTCATCGACAATAAGAAGGTCCTAGGGATACAGTAAACCTGAAGTGAAGGATCGGAATCTACAACTAGTGTCACAGGAATGGTTCAAAACATAGTCAGTAAGAATAGTCAGTCTTCTTGTACTTAAGTCGGCATTGTGCCTTTTGTATTTAAATCCAATGCAATTTCTGTGTTTCATCGTCAATAAGAAGGTCAGAGGGATACAGTAAGCCTGAAGTGAAGCATCGGAATCTATAACTAGTGTCACAGGAATGGTTTAAAACAGTCAGTAAGAAGAGTCAATCTTCTAGTACTTATGTCGGCATTGAGCCTTTTGTATCTAATTCCGATGTAATTTCTGTGTTTCATCGTCAAAAAGAAGGTCAGAGGGATAGTGTAAACCTGAAGTGAAGCATCGGAATCTATAACCAGTGTCACAGGAATGGCTCGAAACATAGACAGTAGGAAGAGTCAGTCTTCTTGTACTTAAGTCGGCATTGTGCCTTTTCTATTTAATTCCGATGCAATATCTGTGTTTCATCGTCTATAAGAAGGTCAGAGGGATACAGTGAACCTGAAGTGAAGCATCAGAATCTATAACTAGTGTCACTGGAATGTTTCTAACATAGACAGTAAGAAGGGTCCGTCTTCTTGTACTTAAGTCGGCATTGTGCATTTTGTATTTAATTGCGATGCAAATTCTGTGTTTCATCGTCAATAAGAAGGTCCAAGGGATAGAGTAAACCTGAAGTGAAGTATCGGAATCTATAACTAGTGTCACAGGAATGGTTCAAAGAATAGGCAGTAAGAAGAGTCAGTCTTCTTGTGCTTAAGTCGTCATTGTGCCTTTTGTATTTAATTCAGATCCAACTGCTGTGTTTCATCGTCAATAAGAAGGTCAGAGGGATACAGTAAATCTGAAGTGAAGCATCGGAATCCATAACTAGTGTCACAGGAATGGATCAAAACAGTCAGTAAGAAGAGTCAGTCTTCTTGTAAGTAAGTTGGCATTGTGCCTTTTGTATTTAATTCCGATGCAATTTCTGTGTTTCATCGTCAAAAAGAAAGTCCTAGAAATACAGTAAACCTGAAGTGAAGGATCGGAATGTACAACAAGTGTCACAGGAATGGTTCAAAACATAGTCAGTAAGAATAGTTAGTCTTCTTGTACTTAAGTCAGCATTGTGCCTTTTGTATTTAATTCCGACGGAATATCTGTGTTTCATCGTCAATAAGAAGGTCAGAGGGATACAGAAAACCTGAAGTGAAGCATCGGAATTTATAACTAGTGTCACAAAAATGGTTTAAAACAGTCAGTAAGAGGAGTCAATCTTCTAGTACTTAAGTCGGCATTGAGCCTTTTGTATTTAATTCCGGTGCAATTTCTGTGTTTCATCTTCAATAAGACGGTCAGAGGGATACAGTAACCCTGAAGTGAAGCATCGGAATTTATAACTAGTGTCACAGGAATGGTTCAAAACATAGAGATTAAGAAGAATCAGTCTTCTTGTACTTAAGTCGGCATTGTGCCTATTCTATTTAATTCCAATGCAATTTCTGTATTTCGTCGCCAATAAGAAGGTCCAAAGGATTCAGTAAACGTGAAGTGAAGGATCGGAATCTATAACTAATGTCACAGGAATCGTTCAAAACATAGACAGTGGGAAGAGTCAGTCTTCTTGTACTTAAGTCGGCATTGTGCCTTTTGTATTTAGTTCCGATGCAATTTCTGTGTTTCATCGTCAATAAGAAGGTCCTAGGGATAGAGTAAACCTGAAGTGAAGCATCGGAATCTATAACGAGTGTCACAGGAATGGTTCAAAACAGTCAGTAAGAAGAGTCAGTCTTCTTGTACTTAAGTCGGCATTTTGCATTTTGTATTTAATTCCGATGCGATTTCTGTGTTTCATCGTCAATACGAAGGTCCAAGGGATACAGTAAACCTGAAGTGAAGCATCGGAATCTATAACTAGTGTCACAGGAATGGTTCAAAACGTAGACAGTAGGAAGAGTCAGTCTTCTTGTACTTAAGTCGGCATTGTGCCTTTTCTATTTAATTCCGATGCAATTTCTGTGTTTCATCGTCAAAAAGATGGTCAGAGGGATACAGTTAACCTGATGTGAAGCATCGTAATCTATAACTAGTGTCACAGGAATGGTTCAAAACATAGTCAGTAAGAAGAGTCAGTCTTCTTGTACATATGTTGGCATTGTGCGTTTTGTATTTAATTCCGATGCAATTTCTGTGTTTCATCGTCAATAAGAAGGTCAGTGGGATACAGTAAACCTGAAGTGAAGAACCGGAATCTATAACTAGTGTCACAGGAATGGTTCAAAACAGTCTGTAAGAAGAGTCAGTCTTCTTGTACTTAAGTCGGCATTGTGCATTTTGTATTTAAATCCGATGCTATTTCTGTGTTTCATCGTTAATAAGAATGTCCAAGGGATACAGTAAGCCGGAAGTGAAGCATCGGAATCTATAACTAGTGTCACAGGAATATTTCAAAACATAGACAGTAAGAAGAGTCAGTCTTCTTGTACTTAAGCCGGCATTGTGCCTTTTGTATTTAATTCCGATGCAATTTCAGTGTTTCATCGTCAAATAGAAGGTGTAAGGGATACAGTAAACCTGAAGTGAAGCATGGGAATCTATAACTAGTGTCACAGGAATGGTTCAAAATATAGACAGTAAGAAGAAGCAGTCTTCTTGTAGTTAAGTCGGCATTGTGCTTTTTCTATTTAATTCAGATGCAATTTCTGTGTTTCATCGTCTATAAGAAGGTCAGAGGGATAAAGTAAACCTGAAGTGAATCATCGGAATCTATAACTAGTGTCACTGGAATGGTTCTAACATAGACAGTAAGAAGGGTCAGTCTTCCGTGTACCTAATTCGGCATTGTGCCTTTTGTATTTAATTCCGATGCAATTTCTGTGTTTCATCGTCAAGAAGAAGGTCCAAGGGATACAGTAAACCTGAAGTGAAGCATCGGAATCTATAACTAGTGTCACAGGAATGGTTCAAAACATAGACAGTAAGAAGAGTCAGTCTCCTTGTACTTAAGTCGGCATTGTGCCTTTTGTATTTAATTCTGATCCAACTTCTGTGTTTCATCGTCAATAAGAAGGTCAGAGGGACACAGTAAATCTGACGTGAAGCATCGGAATCTATAACTAGCGTCACAGGAATGGTTCAAAACAGTCAGTAAGAAGAGTCAGTCTTCTTGTAATTAAGTCGGCATTGTGCCTTTTGTATTTAGTTCCGATGCAATATCTGTGTTTCATCGTCAATAAGAAGGTCCAAGGGATTCAGTAAACGTAAAGTGAAGCATCGAAATCCATAACTAGTGCCACAGGAATGGTCAAAACATAGACAGTAAGAAGAGTCAGTCATCTTGTACTTAAGTCGGCATTGTGTCTTTTCCATTTAATTCAGATGTAATTTCTGTGTTTCATCGTCAAAAAGAAGGTCAGAGGGATAGAGTAAACCTGAAGTGAATAATCGGAATCTATAACTAGTGTCACAGGAACGGTTCAAAACATAGACAGAAGGAAGAGTCAGCCTTCTTGTACTTGAGACGGCATTGTGCCTTTAGTATCTAATTCCGATGCACTATCTGTGTTCCATCGTCCATAAGAAGATCCAAGGGATACAGTAAACCTGAAATGAAGCATCGGAATCTATAACTGGTGTCACAGGAATGGTTCAAAACATATACAGTAAGAATATTCAGTCTTCTTTAACTTAAGTCGGCATTGTGCGTTTTCTATTTAATTCCGATGCAATTTCCGTGTTTCGTCACCAATAAGAATGTCCAAAGGATACAGTGAACCTGAAGTGAAGCATCGGAATCCATAACTAATGTCACAGGAATCTTTCAAAACATAGACAGTAGGAAGTGTCAGTCTTCTTGTACTTAAGTCGGCATTGTGCCTATTGTATTTAGTTCCGATGCAATTTCTGTGCTTCATCGTCAATAAGAAGGTCCAAGGGATACAGTAAAATTGAAGTGAAGGATTGGAATCTACAACTAGTGCCACAGGAATGGTTCAAAACATTGTCAGAAAGAATAGTCAGTCTTCTTGTACTTAAGTCGGCATTGTGCCTTTTGAATTTAATTCCGATGCAATTTCTGTGTTTCATCGTCAATAAGAAGGTCAGAGGGATACAGTAAACCTGAAGTGAAAAATCGGAATCTATAACTAGTGTCACAGGAATGGTTCAAAACAGTCTGTAAGAAGAGTCAGTCTTCTTGTACTTAAGTCGGCATTGTGCATTTTGTATTTAAATCCGATGCAATTTCTGTGTTTCATCGTCAATTAGAAGGTCCCAGGGATACAGTAAGCCTGAAGTGAAGCATCGGAATCTATAACTAGTGTCACAGGAACGGTTCAAAACATAGACAGAAGGAAGAGTCAGCCTTCTTGTACTTGAAACGGCATTGTGCCTTTTGTATCTAATCCCGATGCAATTTCCGTGCGTCACCAATAAGAATGTCCAAAGGATACAGTGAACCTGAAGTGAAGCATCGGAATCCATAACTAATGTCACAGGAATCGTTCAAAACATAGACAGTAGGAAGTGTCAGTCTTCTTGTACTTAAGTCAGCATTGTGCCTATTGTGTTTAGTTCCGATGCAATTTCTGTGCTTCATCGTCAATAAGAAGGTCCAAGGGATACAGTAAACCTGAAGTGAAGGATCGGAATCTACAACTAGTGTTACAGGAATGGTTCAAAACATTGTCAGTAAGAATAGTCAGTCTTCTTGTACTTAAGTCGGCATTGTGCCTTTTGTATTTAATTCCGATGCAATTTCTGTGTTTCATCGTCAATAAGAAGGTCAGAGGGATACAGTAAGCCTGATATGAAGCATCGGAATCTATAACTAGTATCACAGGAATGGTTTAAAACAGTCAGTGAGAAGGGTCAATCTTATAGTACTTAAGTCGGCATTGTGCCTTTTGTATTTAATTCCGATGCAATTTCTGTGTTTCTTCGTCAATAGGAAGGTCAGAGGGATACAGTAACCCTGAAGTGAAGCATCAGAATTTATAACTAGTGTCACAGGAATGGTTCAAAACATAGAGATTAAGAAGAGTCAGTCATCTTGTACTTAAGTCGGCATTGTGCCTTTTGTATTTAGTTCCGATGCAATTTCTGTGTTTCATCGTCAATAAGAAGGTCCTAGGGATAGAGTAAACCTGAAGTGAAGCATCGGAATCTATAACTAGTGTCACAGGCATGGTTCAATACATAGTCAGTAAGAAGTGTCAGTCTTCTTGTACTTAAGTCGGCATTGTGCCTTTTGTATTTAATTCCGATGCAATTTCTGTGCTTCATCGTCAATACGAGGGCCCAAGGGATACAGTAAACCTGAAGTGAAGCATCGGAATCGATATCTAGTGTCACAGGAATGGTTCAGAGCATAGTCAGTAAGAAGAGCCAGTTTTCTTGTACTTATGTTGGCATTGTGCCTTTTGTATTTAATTCCGATGCAATTTCTGTCTTTCAACGTCAATAAGAAGGTCTGAGGGATGCAGTAAACCTGGAGTGAAGCATCGGAATCTATAACTAGTGTCACAGGAATGGTTCAAAAAAGTCAGTAAGAAGAGTCAGTCTTCTTGTACTTAAGTCGGCATTGTGCATTTTGTATTTAATTCCGATGCATTGTCTGTGATTCATCGTTAATAAGATGGTACAAGGGATACAGTAAACCTGAAGTGAAGCATTGGAATCTATAACTAGTGTCACAGGAATGGTTCAAAACATAGACAGTAGGAAGAGTCAGTCTTCTTGTACTTAAGTTGGCATTGTGCCTTTTGTATTTAATTCCGATGCAATTTCTGTGTTTCATCGTCAAAAAGAAGGTCAGAGGGATACAGTAAACATGAAGGGAAGCATCGGATTCTATAACTAGTGTCACAGAAGTGGTTCAAAACATAGACAGTAGGGAGAGTCAGTCTTCTTGTACTTAAGTCGGCATTGTGCCTTTTGTATTTAATTCCGATGCAATTTCTGTGTTTCATCGTCAAAAGGAAGGTCAGAGGGATACAGTAAACCTGAAGGGAAGCATCGGAATCTATAACTAGTGTCACAGGAATGGGTCAAAACATAGACAGTAGGAAGAGTCAGTCTTATTGTACTTAAGTCAGCATTGTGCCTTTTCTATTTAATTCCGATGCAATTTCTGTGTATCATCGTCAATAAGTAGGTCCAAGGGATACAGTAAACCTGAGGTGACCATCGGAATCTATAACTAGTGTCACAGGAATGGTTCAAAACATAGACAGTAGGAAGAACCAGTCTTCTTGTACTTAAGTCGGCATTGTGCTTTTTCTATTTAATTCCGATGCAATTTCTGTGTTTCATCGTCTATAAGAAGGTCAGAGGGATACAGTAAACCTGAAGTGAAGCATCGGAATCTATAACTGGTGTCAGTGGAATGGTTCTAACATAGACAGTAAGAAGGGTCAGTCTTCTTGAACTTAAGTCGGCATTGTGCCTTTTGTATTTAATTCCGATGCAATTTCTGTGTTTCATCGTCAATAAGTAGGTCCCAGGGATACAGTAAACCAGAAGTGAAGCATCGGAATCTATAACTAGTGTCACAGGAATGGTTCAAACATAGACAGTAAGAAGAGTCAGTCTCCGTGTACTTAAGTCGGCATTGCGCCTTTTGTATTTAATTCCGATCCAACTTCTGTGTTTCATCGTCAATAAGAAGGTCAGAGAGACACAGTAAACCTGAAGTGAAGCATCGGAATCTATAACTAGTGTCACAGGAGTGGTTCAAAACATATTCAGTAAGAAGAGTCAGTCTTCTTGTAATTAAGTCGGCATTGTGCCTTTTGTATTTAATTCCGATGCACTATCTGTGTCTCATCGTCAATAAGAAGGTCCACGGTGTACAGTAAACGTGAAGTGAAGCATCGTAATCCATAACTAGTGTCACAGGAATGGTTCAAAACATAGACAGTAAGAAGAGTCAGTTATCTTTTACTTAAGTCGGCATTGTGCCTTTTCCATTTAATTCAGATGCAATATCTGTGTTTCATCGTCAAAAAGAAGGTCAGAGGGATAGAGTAAACCTGAAGTGAATAATCGAAATCTATAACTAGTGTCACAGGAACGGTTCAAAACATAGACAGTAGGAAGAGTCAGCCTTCTTGTACTTAAGACGGCATTGTGCCATTTGTATTTAATTCCGATGCACTATCTGTGTTCCATCGTCAATAACAAGATACAACTGATACAGTAAATTGAAATGAAGCATCGGAATCTATAACTGGTGTCACAGGAATGGTTAAAACATATACAGTAGGAAGATTCAGTCTACATGTACATAAGTCGGCATTGTGTCTTTTGTATTTATTTCCGATGCAATTTCTGTGTTTCATCGTCAATAAGAAGGTCAGAGGGATACAGTAAGCCTGAAGTGAAGCATCGGAATCTATAACTAGTGTCACAGGAATGGTTCAAAACATAGACAGTAAGAAGAGTCAGTCTCCTTGTACTTAAGTCGGCATTGTGCCTTTTGTATTTAATTCCGATCCAACTTCTGTGTTTCATCGTCAATAAGAAGGTCAGAGGGACACAGTAAATCTGACGTGAAGCATCGGAATCTATAACTAGCGTCACAGGAATGGTTCAAAACAGTCAGTAAGAAGAGTCAGTCTTCTTGTAATTAAGTCGGCATTGTGCCTTTTGTATTTAGTTCCGATGCAATATCTGTGTTTCATCGTCAATAAGAAGGTCCAAGGGATTCAGTAAACGTGAAGTGAAGCATCGAAATCCATAACTAGTGCCACAGGAATGGTCAAAACATAGACAGTAAGAAGAGTCAGTCATCTTGTACTTAAGTCGGCATTGTGTCTTTTCCATTTAATTCAGATGTAATTTCTGTGTCTCATCGTCAAAAAGAAGGTCAGAGGGATAGAGTAAACCTGAAGTGAATAATCGGAATCTATAACTAGTGTCACAGGAACGGTTCAAAACATAGACAGAAGGAAGAGTCAGCCTTCTTGTACTTGAGACGGCATTGTGCCTTTAGTATCTAATTCCGATGCACTATCTGTGTTCCATCGTCCATAAGAAGATCCAAGGGATACAGTAAACCTGAAATGAAGCATCGGAATCTATAACTGGTGTCACAGGAATGGTTCAAAACATATACAGTAAGAATATTCAGTCTTCTTTAACTTAAGTCGGCATTGTGCGTTTTCTATTTAATTCCGATGCAATTTCCGTGTTTCGTCACCAATAAGAATGTCCAAAGGATACAGTGAACCTGAAGTGAAGCATCGGAATCCATAACTAATGTCACAGGAATCTTTCAAAACATAGACAGTAGGAAGTGTCAGTCTTCTTGTACTTAAGTCGGCATTGTGCCTATTGTATTTAGTTCCGATGCAATTTCTGTGCTTCATCGTCAATAAGAAGGTCCAAGGGATACAGTAAAATTGAAGTGAAGGATTGGAATCTACAACTAGTGCCACAGGAATGGTTCAAAACATTGTCAGAAAGAATAGTCAGTCTTCTTGTACTTAAGTCGGCATTGTGCCTTTTGAATTTAATTCCGATGCAATTTCTGTGTTTCATCGTCAATAAGAAGGTCAGAGGGATACAGTAAACCTGAAGTGAAAAATCGGAATCTATAACTAGTGTCACAGGAATGGTTCAAAACAGTCTGTAAGAAGAGTCAGTCTTCTTGTACTTAAGTCGGCATTGTGCATTTTGTATTTAAATCCGATGCAATTTCTGTGTTTCATCGTCAATTAGAAGGTCCCAGGGATACAGTAAGCCTGAAGTGAAGCATCGGAATCTATAACTAGTGTCACAGGAACGGTTCAAAACATAGACAGAAGGAAGAGTCAGCCTTCTTGTACTTGAAACGGCATTGTGCCTTTTGTATCTAATCCCGATGCAATTTCCGTGCGTCACCAATAAGAATGTCCAAAGGATACAGTGAACCTGAAGTGAAGCATCGGAATCCATAACTAATGTCACAGGAATCGTTCAAAACATAGACAGTAGGAAGTGTCAGTCTTCTTGTACTTAAGTCAGCATTGTGCCTATTGTGTTTAGTTCCGATGCAATTTCCGTGCTTCATCGTCAATAAGAAGGTCCAAGGGATACAGTAAACCTGAAGTGAAGGATCGGAATCTACAACTAGTGTTACAGGAATGGTTCAAAACATTGTCAGTAAGAATAGTCAGTCTTCTTGTACTTAAGTCGGCATTGTGCCTTTTGTATTTAATTCCGATGCAATTTCTGTGTTTCATCGTCAATAAGAAGGTCAGAGGGATACAGTAAGCCTGATATGAAGCATCGGAATCTATAACTAGTATCACAGGAATGGTTTAAAACAGTCAGTGAGAAGGGTCAATCTTATAGTACTTAAGTCGGCATTGTGCCTTTTGTATTTAATTCCGATGCAATTTCTGTGTTTCTTCGTCAATAGGAAGGTCAGAGGGATACAGTAACCCTGAAGTGAAGCATCAGAATTTATAACTAGTGTCACAGGAATGGTTCAAAACATAGAGATTAAGAAGAGTCAGTCATCTTGTACTTAAGTCGGCATTGTGCCTTTTGTATTTAGTTCCGATGCAATTTCTGTGTTTCATCGTCAATAAGAAGGTCCTAGGGATAGAGTAAACCTGAAGTGAAGCATCGGAATCTATAACTAGTGTCACAGGCATGGTTCAATACATAGTCAGTAAGAAGTGTCAGTCTTCTTGTACTTAAGTCGGCATTGTGCCTTTTGTATTTAATTCCGATGCAATTTCTGTGCTTCATCGTCAATACGAGGGCCCAAGGGATACAGTAAACCTGAAGTGAAGCATCGGAATCGATATCTAGTGTCACAGGAATGGTTCAGAGCATAGTCAGTAAGAAGAGCCAGTTTTCTTGTACTTATGTTGGCATTGTGCCTTTTGTATTTAATTCCGATGCAATTTCTGTCTTTCAACGTCAATAAGAAGGTCTGAGGGATGCAGTAAACCTGGAGTGAAGCATCGGAATCTATAACTAGTGTCACAGGAATGGTTCAAAAAAGTCAGTAAGAAGAGTCAGTCTTCTTGTACTTAAGTCGGCATTGTGCATTTTGTATTTAATTCCGATGCATTGTCTGTGATTCATCGTTAATAAGATGGTACAAGGGATACAGTAAACCTGAAGTGAAGCATTGGAATCTATAACTAGTGTCACAGGAATGGTTCAAAACATAGACAGTAGGAAGAGTCAGTCTTCTTGTACTTAAGTTGGCATTGTGCCTTTTGTATTTAATTCCGATGCAATTTCTGTGTTTCATCGTCAAAAAGAAGGTCAGAGGGATACAGTAAACATGAAGGGAAGCATCGGATTCTATAACTAGTGTCACAGAAGTGGTTCAAAACATAGACAGTAGGGAGAGTCAGTCTTCTTGTACTTAAGTCGGCATTGTGCCTTTTGTATTTAATTCCGATGCAATTTCTGTGTTTCATCGTCAAAAAGAAGGTCAGAGGGATACAGTAAACCTGAAGGGAAGCATCGGAATCTATAACTAGTGTCACAGGAATGGGTCAAAACATAGACAGTAGGAAGAGTCAGTCTTATTGTACTTAAGTCAGCATTGTGCCTTTTCTATTTAATTCCGATGCAATTTCTGTGTATCATCGTCAATAAGTAGGTCCAAGGGATACAGTAAACCTGAGGTGACCATCGGAATCTATAACTAGTGTCACAGGAATGGTTCAAAACATAGACAGTAGGAAGAACCAGTCTTCTTGTACTTAAGTCGGCATTGTGCTTTTTCTAATTAATTCCGATGCAATTTCTGTGTTTCATCGTCTATAAGAAGGTCAGAGGGATACAGTAAACCTGAAGTGAAGCATCGGAATCTATAACTGGTGTCAGTGGAATGGTTCTAACATAGACAGTAAGAAGGGTCAGTCTTCTTGAACTTAAGTCGGCATTGTGCCTTTTGTATTTAATTCCGATGCAATTTCTGTGTTTCATCGTCAATAAGTAGGTCCCAGGGATACAGTAAACCAGAAGTGAAGCATCGGAATCTATAACTAGTGTCACAGGAATGGTTCAAACATAGACAGTAAGAAGAGTCAGTCTCCGTGTACTTAAGTCGGCATTGCGCCTTTTGTATTTAATTCCGATCCAACTTCTGTGTTTCATCGTCAATAAGAAGGTCAGAGAGACACAGTAAACCTGAAGTGAAGCATCGGAATCTATAACTAGTGTCACAGGAGTGGTTCAAAACATATTCAGTAAGAAGAGTCAGTCTTCTTGTAATTAAGTCGGCGTTGTGCCTTTTGTATTTAATTCCGATGCACTATCTGTGTCTCATCGTCAATAAGAAGGTCCACGGTGTACAGTAAACGTGAAGTGAAGCATCGTAATCCATAACTAGTGTCACAGGAATGGTTCAAAACATAGACAGTAAGAAGAGTCAGTTATCTTTTACTTAAGTCGGCATTGTGCCTTTTCCATTTAATTCAGATGCAATATCTGTGTTTCATCGTCAAAAAGAAGGTCAGAGGGATAGAGTAAACCTGAAGTGAATAATCGAAATCTATAACTAGTGTCACAGGAACGGTTCAAAACATAGACAGTAGGAAGAGTCAGCCTTCTTGTACTTAAGACGGCATTGTGCCATTTGTATTTAATTCCGATGCACTATCTGTGTTCCATCGTCAATAACAAGATACAACTGATACAGTAAATTGAAATGAAGCATCGGAATCTATAACTGGTGTCACAGGAATGGTTAAAACATATACAGTAGGAAGATTCAGTCTACATGTACATAAGTCGGCATTGTGTCTTTTGTATTTATTTCCGATGCAATTTCTGTGTTTCATCGTCAATAAGAAGGTCAGAGGGATACAGTAAGCCTGAAGTGAAGCATCGGAATCTATAACTAGTGTCACAGGAATGGTTCAAAACATAGTCAGTAAGAAGAGACAGACTTCTTGTACTTAAGTCGGCATTGTGCCTTTTGTATTTAGTTCCGATGCAATTTCTGTGTTTCATCGACAATAAGAAGGTCCTAGGGATACAGTAAACCTGAAGTGAAGGATCGGAATCTACAACTAGTGTCACAGGAATGGTTCAAAACATAGTCAGTAAGAATAGTCAGTCTTCTTGTACTTAAGTCGGCATTGTGCCTTTTGTATTTAAATCCAATGCAATTTCTGTGTTTCATCGTCAATAAGAAGGTCAGAGGGATACAGTAAGCCTGAAGTGAAGCATCGGAATCTATAACTAGTGTCACAGGAATGGTTTAAAACAGTAAGTAAGAAGAGTCAATCTTCTAGTACTTA
This sequence comes from Schistocerca piceifrons, assembly GCF_021461385.2. Taxonomy (NCBI): domain Eukaryota; kingdom Metazoa; phylum Arthropoda; class Insecta; order Orthoptera; family Acrididae; genus Schistocerca; species Schistocerca piceifrons. The sequence goes on along the minus strand of NW_025727713.1, from coordinate 179,785 downwards.
TGTCGGCATTGTGCCTTTTGTATCTAATTCCGATGTAATTTCTGTGTTTCATCGTCAAAAAGAAGGTCAGAGGGATAGTGTAAACCTGAAGTGAAGCATCGGAATCTATAACTAGTGTCACTGGAATGTTTCTAACATAGACAGTAAGAAGGGTCCGTCTTCTTGTACTTAAGTCGGCATTGTGCATTTTGTATTTAATTGCGATGCAAATTCTGTGTTTCATCGTCAATAAGAAGGTCCAAGGGATACAGTAAACCTGAAGTGAAGTATCGGAATCTATAACTAGTGTCACAGGAATGGTTCAAAGAATAGGCAGTAAGAAGAGTCAGTCTTCTTGTACTTAAGTCGGCATTGTGCCTTTTGTATTTAATTCCGATCCAACTGCTGTGTTTCATCGTCAATAAGAAGGTCAGAGGGATACAGTAAATCTGAAGTGAAGCATCGGAATCCATAACTAGTGTCACAGGAATGGATCAAAACAGTCAGCAAGAAGAGTCAGTCTTCTTGTAAGTAAGTTGGCATTGTGCCTTTTGTATTTAATTCCGATGCAATATCTGTGTTTCATCGTCACTAAGAAGGTCCAAGGGATACAGTAAACGTGAAGTGAAGCATCGGAAAACATAACTAGTGTCACAGGAATGGTTCAAAACTTAGACAGTAAGAAGAGTCAGTCATCTTGTACTTAAGTCGGCATTGTGCCTTTTCTATTTAAATCCGATGCAATATCTGTGTTTCATCGTCAAAAAGGTCAGAGGGATAGAGTAAACCTGAAGTGAATAATCGGAATCTATAACTAGTGTCACAGGAACGGTTCAAAACATAGACAGTAGGAAGAGTCAGCCATCTTGTACTTGAGAGGGCATGGGGACTTTTGTATTTAAGTCCGATGCACTATCTGTGTTCCATCGTCAATAAGAAGATCCAAGGGATACAGTAAACCTGAAATGAAGCATCGGAATCTATAACTGGTGTCACAGGAATGGTTCAAAGCATATACAGTAGGAAGATTTAGTCTACATGTACTTAAGTCGGCATTGTGCCTGTTGTAGTTATTTCCGATGCAATTTCTGTGTTTCATCTTCAATAAGAAGGTCAGAGGGATACAGTAAACCTGAAGTGAAGCATCGGAATTTATAACTAGTGTCACAGGAATGGTTCAAAACATAGTCAGCAAGAAGAGTCAGACTTCTTGTACTTAAGTCGGCATTGTGCCTTTTGTATTTAATTCCGATGCAATTTCTGTGTCTCATCGTCAATAAGAAGGTCAGAGGGATACAGTGAACCTGAGGTGAAGCATTGGAATCTATAACTAGTGTCACAGAAATGGTTCGAAACATAGACGGTAGGAAGAGTCAGTCTTCTTTTACTTAAGTCGGCATTGTGCCTTTTCTATTTTATTCCGATGCAATTTCCGTGTTTCGTCGCCAATAAGAATGTCCAAAGGATACAGTGAACCCGAAGTGAAGCATCGGAATCCATAACTAATGTCACAGGAATCGTTCAAAACATAGACATTAGGAAGAGTCAGTCTTCTTGTACTTAAGTCGGCATTGTGCCTAATGTCTTTAGTTCCGATGCAATTTCTGTGTTTCATCGTCAATAAGAAGGTTCTAGGGATACAGTAAACCTGAAGTGAAGGATCGGAATCTTCAACTGCTGTCACAAGAATGGTTCAAAACATAGAGATTCAGAAGAGTCAGTATTCTTGTACTTAAGTCGGCATTCTGCCTATTCTATTTAATTCCAATAAAATTTCTGTATTTCGTCGCCAATAAGAAGGTCCAAAGGATTCAGTAAACCTGAAGTTAACCATAGGAATCTATAACTAGTGTCACAGGAATGGTTCAAAACATAGACAGTAAGAAGAGTCAGTCTCCTTGTACTTAAGTGGGCATTGCGCCTTTTGTATTTAATTCCGATCCAACTTCTGTGTTTCATCGTCAATAAGAAGGTCAGAGGGACACTGTAAATCTGAAGTGAAGCATCGGAATCTATAACTAGTGTCACAGGAGTGGTTCAAAACATATTCAGTAAGAAGAGTCAGTCTTCTTGTAATTAAGTCGAAATTGTGCCTTTTGTATTTAATTCCGATGCACTATCTGTGTTTCATAGTCAATAAGAAGGTCCACGGGGTACAGTAAACGTGAAGTGAAGCATCGGAATCCATAACTAGTGTCACAGGAATGGTTCAAAACATATACAGTAGGAAGATTCAGTCTACATGTACATAAATCGGCATTGTGTCTTTTGTATTTATTTCCGATGCAATTTCTGTGATTCATCGTCAATAAGAAGGTCAGAGGGATACAGTAAACCTGAAGTGAAGCATCGGAATCTATAACTAGTGTCACAGGAATGGTTCAAAACATAGACAATAAGAAGAGTCAGTCTTCTTGTACTTAAGTCGGCATTGTGCCTTTTGTAGTTAATTCCGAGGTAATTTCGGTGTTTCATCGCCAAAACGAAGGTCAGAGGGGTACAGTAAACCTGAAGCGAAGCATCGGAATCTATAACTAGTGTCACAGGAATGGTTCAAACATAGACAGTAGGAAGAGTCAGTCCTCTTGTACTTAAGTCGGCATTGTGCCTTTTCTATTTAATTCCGATGCAATTTCTGTGTTTCATCGTCAATAAGTAGGTCCAAGGGATACAGTAAACCTGAAGTGAAGCTTCGGAACCTATAACTAGTGTCACGGGAATGGTTCAAAACATAGACAGTAAGAAGAGTCAGTCTCCTTGTACTTAAGTCGGCATTGCGCCTTTTGTATTTAATTCCGATCCAACTTCTGGGTTTCATCGTCTATAAGAAGGTCAGAGGGATACAGTAAACCTGAAGTGAAGCATCGGAATCTATAACTAGCGTCACAGGAATGGTTTAAAACAGTCAGTGAGAAGAGTCAATCTTCTAGTACATAAGTCGGCATTGTGCCTTTTGTATTTAATTCCGATGCAATTTCTGTGTTTCATCGTCAACAAGAAGGTCAGAGGGATACAGTAACCCTGAAGTGTAGCATCAGAATTTATAACTAGTGTCACAGGAATGGTTCAAAACAAAGAGATTAAGAAGAGTCAGTATTCTTGTACTTAAGTCGGCATTCTGCCTATTCTATTTAATTCCAATAAAATTTCTGTATTTCGTCGCCAATAAGAAGGTCCAAAGGATTCAGTAATCCTGAAGTGAACCATAGGATTCTATAACTAATGTCACAGGAATCGTTCAAAGCATAGACAGTAGGAAGAGTCAGTCTTCTTGAACTTAAGTCGGCATTGTGCCTTTTGCATTTAATTCCGATGCAATTTCTGTGTTTCATCGTCAAAATGAAGGTCAGAGGGATACAGTAAACCTGAAGTGAAGCATGGGAATGTATAACTAGTGTCACAGGAATGGTTCAAAACATAGACAGTAGGAAGAGTCAGTCTTCTTGTACTTAAGTCAGCATTGTGCCTTTTCTATTTAATTCCGACGCAATTTCTGTGTTTCATCGTCAATAGGTAGGTCCAAGAGATACAGTAAACCTGAAGTGAAGCTTCGGAATCTATAACTAGTGTCACAGGAATGGTTCAAAGCATAGACAGTAGGAAGAGTCAGTCTTCTTGTACTTAAGTCGGCATTGTGCCTTTTCTATTTAATTCCGATGCAATTTCTGTGTTTCATCGTCTATAAGAAGGTCAGATTGATACAGTGAACCTGAAGTGAAGCATCAGAATCTATAACTAGTGTCACTGGAATGTTTCTAACATAGACAGTAAGAAGGGTCAGTCTTCTTGTACTTAAGTCGTCATTGTGCCTTTTATATTTAATTGCGATGCAATTTCTGTGTTTCATCGTCAATGCGAAGAACCAAGGGATACAGTAAACCTGAAGTGAAGTATCGGAATCTATAACTAGTGTCACAGGAATGGTTCAAAACATAGGCAGTAAGAAGAGTCAGTCTTCTTGTACTTAAGTCGGCATTGTGCCTTTTGTATTTAATTCCGATCCAACTGCTGTGTTTCATCGTCAATTCGAAGTGAAGCATCGGAATCTATAACTAGTGTCACGGGAGTGGTTGAAAACATATTCAGTAAGAAGAGTCAGTCTTCTTGTAATTAAGTCGACATTGTGCCTTTTGTATTTAATTCCGATGCACTATCTGTGTTTCATTGTCATTAAGAAGGTCCACGGGGTACAGTAAACGTGAAGTGAAGCATCGGAATCCATAACTAGTGTCACAGGAATGGTTCAAAACATATACAGTAGGAAGATTCAGTCTACATGTACATAAATCGGCATTGTGTCTTTTGTATTTATTTCCGATGCAATTTCTGTGATTCATCGTCAATAAGAAGGTCAGAGGGATACAGTAAACCTGAAGTGAAGTATCGGGATCTATAACCAGTGTCACAGGAATGGTTCAAAACATAGTTAGTAAGAAGAGACAGACTTCTTGTACTTAAGTCGGCATTGTGCCTTTTGTATTTAGTTCCGATGCAATTTCTGTGTTTCATCGACAATAAGATGGTCCTAGGGATACAGTAAACCTGAAGTGAAGGATCGGAATCTACAACTAGTGTCACAGGAATGGTTCAAAACATAGTCAGTAAGAATAGTCAGTCTTCTTGTACTTAAGTCGGCATTGTGCCTTTTGTATTTAATTCCAATGCAATTTCTGTGTTTCATCGTCAATAAGAAGGTCAGGGGGATACAGTAAGCCTGAAGTGAAGCATCGGAATCTATAACTAGTGTCACAGGAATGGTTTAAAACAGTCAGTAAGAAGATTCAATCTTCTAGTACTTATGTCGGCATTGTGCCTTTTGTATCTAATTCCGATGTAATTTCTGTGTTTCATCGTCAAAAAGAAGGTCAGAGGGATAGTGTAAACCTGAAGTGAAGCATCGGAATCTATAACTAGTGTCACAGGAATGGCTCAAAACATAGACAGTAGGAAGAGTCAGTCTTCTTGTACTTTAGTCAGCATTGTGCCTTTTCTATTTATTTCCGATGCAATTTCTGTGTTTCATCGTCAAAATGAAGGTCAGAGGGATACAGTAAACCTGAAGTGAACCATAGGAATCTATAACTAATGTCACAGGAATCGTTCAAAGCATAGACAGTAGGGACAGTCAGTCTTCTTGTACTTAAGTCGGCATTGTGCCTTTTGTATTTAGTTCCGATGGAATTTCTGTGTTTCATCGTCAATAGGAAGGTCAGAGGGATACAGTAAACCTGAAGTGAAGCATCGGAATCTATAACTAGTGTCAGAGGAATGGTTCAAAACAGTCAGTAAGAAGAGTCAGTCTTCTTGTACTTAAGTCGGCATTGTGCATTTTGTATTTAATTCCGATGCAATTTCTGTGCTTCATCGTCAATAAGATGGTCCAAGGGATACAGTAAACCTGAAGTGAAGCATCGGAATCTATAACTAGTGTCACAGGAATGGTTCTAAACATAGACAATAAGAAGAGTCAGTCTTCTTGTACTTAAGTCGGCATTGTGCCTTTTGTAGTTAATTCCGATGTAATTTCGGTGTTTCATCGTCAAAACGAAGGTCAGAGGGGTACAGTAAACCTGAAGTGAGGCATCGGAATCTATAACTAGTGTCACAGGAATGGTTCAAACATAGACAGTAGGAAGAGTCAGTCCTCTTGTACTTAAGTCGGCATTGTGCCTTTTCTATTTAATTCCGATGCAATTTCTGTGTTTCATCGTCAATACGTAGGTCCAAGGGATACAGTAAACCTGAAGTGAAGCATCGGAACCTATAACTAGTGTCACGGGAATGGTTCAAACCATAGACAGTAAGAAGAGTCAGTCTCCTTGTACTTAAGTCGGCATTGCGCCTTTTGTATTTAATTCCGATCCAACTTCTGGGTTTAATCGTCTATAAGAAGGTCAGAGGGATACAGTAAACCTGAAGTGAAGCATCGGAATCTATAACTAGTGTCACAGGAATGGTTTAAAACAGTCAGTAAGAAGAGTCAATCTTCTAGTACATAAGTCGGCATTGTGCCTTTTGTATTTAATTCCGATGCAATTTCTGTGTTTCATCGTCAACAAGAAGGTCAGAGGGATACAGTAACCCTGAAGTGTAGCATCAGAATTTATAACTAGTGTCACAGGAATGGTTCAAAACATAGAGATTAAGAAGAGTCAGTATTCTTCTACTTAAGTCGGCATTCTGCCTATTCTATTTAATTCCAATGCAATTTCTGTATTTCGTCGCCAATAAGAAGGTCCAAAGGATTCAGTAATCCTGAAGTGAACCATAGGAATCTATAACTAGTGTCACAGGAATGGTTCTAAACATAGACAATAAGAAGAGTCAGTCTCCTTGTACTTAAGTCGGCATTGCGCCTTTTGTATTTAATTCCGATCCAACTTCTGTGTTTCATCGTCAATAAGAAGGTCAGAGGGACACTGTAAATCTGAAGTGAAGCATCGGAATCTATAACTAGTGTCACAGGAATGGTTTAAAACAGTCAGTAAGAAGAGTCAATCTTCTAGTACATAAGTCGGCATTGTGCCTTTTGTATTTAATTCCGATGCAATTTCTGTGTTTCATCGTCAACAAGAAGGTCAGAGGGATACAGTAACCCTGAAGTGTAGCATCAGAATTTATAACTAGTGTCACAGGAATGGTTCAAAACATAGAGATTAAGAAGAGTCAGTATTCTTCTACTTAAGTCGGCATTCTGCCTATTCTATTTAATTCCAATGCAATTTCTGTATTTCGTCGCCAATAAGAAGGTCCAAAGGATTCAGTAATCCTGAAGTGAACCATAGGAATCTATAACTAGTGTCACAGGAATGGTTCTAAACATAGACAATAAGAAGAGTCAGTCTCCTTGTACTTAAGTCGGCATTGCGCCTTTTGTATTTAATTCCGATCCAACTTCTGTGTTTCATCGTCAATAAGAAGGTCAGAGGGACACTGTAAATCTGAAGTGAAGCATCGGAATCTATAACTAGTGTCACAGGAATGGTTCAAATCATAGACAGTAGGAAGAGTCAGTCTTCTTGTACTTAAGTCGGCATTGTGCCTTTTCTATTTAATTCCAATGCAATTTCTGTGTTTCATCGTCTATAAGAAGGTCAGAGGGATACAGTGAACCTGAAGTGAAGCATCAGAATCTATAACTAGTGTCACTGGAATGTTTCTAACATAGACAGTAAGAAGGGTCAGTCTTCTTCTACTTAAGTCGGCATTGTGCCTTTTCTATTTAATTCCGATGCAATTTCTGTGTTTCATCGTCAAACTGAAGGTCAGAGGGATACAGTAAACCTGAAGTGAAGCATCGGAATCTATAACTAGTGTCACAGGAATGGTTCAAATCATAGTCAACAAGAATAGTCAGTCTTCTTGTACTTAAGTCGGCATTGTGCCTTTTGTAATTAATTCCGATGCAATTTCTGTGTTTCATCGTCAATAAGAAGGTCAGAGGGATACAGTTAGCCTGAAGTGAAGCATCGGAATCTATAACTAGTGTCACAGGAATGGTTTAAAACAGTCAGTAAGAAGAGTCAATCTTCTGGTACTTAAGTCGGCATTCTGCCTTTTGTATCTAATTCCGATGTAATTTATGTGTTTCATCGTCAAAAAGAAGGTCAGAGGGATACAGTAAACCTGAAGTGAAGCATCGGAATCTATAACTAGTGTCACAGGAATGGCTCAAAACATAGGCAGTAGGAAGAATCAGTCTTCTTGTACTTAAGCCAGCATTGTGCCTTTTCTATTTATTTCCGATGCAATTTCTGTGTTTCATCGTCAAAATGAAGGTCAGAGGGATAGTGTAAACCTGAAGTGAAGCATCGGAATCTATAACTAGTGTCACAGGAATGGTTCAAAACATAGACAGTAGGAAGAGTCAGTCTTCTTGTACTTAAGTCAGCATTGTGCCTTTTCTATTTAATTCCGACGCAATTTCTGTGTTTCATCGTCAATAAGTAGGTCCAAGAGATACAGTAAACCTGAAGTGAAGCATCGGAATCTATAACTAGTGTCACAGGAATGGTTCAAAGCATAGACAGTAGGAAGAGTCAGTCTTCTTGTACTTAAGTCGGCATTGTGCCTTTTCTATTTAATTCCGATGCAATTTCTGTGTTTCATCGTCTATAAGAAGGTCAGATTGATACAGTGAACCTGAAGTGAAGCATCAGAATCTATAACTAGTGTCACTGGAATGTTTCTAACATAGACAGTAAGATGGGTCAGTCTTCTTGTACTTAAGTCGTCATTGTGCCTTTTGTATTTAATTGCGATGCAATTTCTGTGTTTCATCGTCAATGCGAAGGTCCAAGGGATACAGTAAACCTGAAGTGAAGTATCGGAATCTATAACTAGTGTCACAGGAATGGTTCAAAACATAGGCAGTAAGAAGAGTCAGTCTTCTTGTACTTAAGTCGGCATTGTGCCTTTTGTATTTAATTCCGATCCAACTGCTGTGTTTCATCGTCAATTAGAAGGTCAGAGGGATACAGTAAATCTGAAGTGAAGCATCGGAATCTATAACTAGTGTCACAGGAATGGATCAAAACAGTCAGTAAGAAGAGTCAGTCTTCTTCTAATTAAGTCGGCATTGTGCCTTTTGTATTTAATTCCGATGCAATATCTGTGTTTCATCGTCACTAAGAAGGTCCAAGGGATACAGTAAACGTGAAGTGAAGCATCGGAAACCATAACTAGTGTCACAGGAATGGTTCAAAACTTAGACAGTAAGAAGAGTCAGTCATCTTGTACATAAGTCGGCATTGTGCCTTTTCTATTTAAATCCGATGCAATTTCTGTGTTTCATCGTCAAAAAGAAGGTCAGAGGGATAGAGTAAACCTTAAGTGAATAATCGGAATCTATAACTAGTGTCACAGGAACGGTTCAAAACATATACAGTAGGAAGATTTACTCTACATGTACTTAAGTCGGCATTGTGCCTGTTGTATTTATTTCCGATGCAATTTCTGTGTCTCATCGTCAATAAGAAGGTTCTAGTGATACAGTAAACCTGAAGTGAAGGATCGGAATCTTCAACTAGTGTCACAGGAATGGTTCAAACCATAGTCAGTAAGAATAGTCAGTCTTCTTGTACTTAAGTTGGCATTGTGCCTTTTGTATTTAATTCAGATGCAATATCTGTGTTTCATCGTCAATAAGAAGGTCAGAGGGATACAGTGAACCTGAAGTGAAGCATCGGAATCTATAACTAGTGTCACAGGAATGGTTCAAACATAGACAGTACGAAGAGTCAGTCCTCTTGTACTTAAGTCGGCATTGTGCCTTCTCTATTTAATTCCGATGCAATTTCTGTGTTTCATCGTCAATAAGTAGGTCCAAGGGATACAGTAAACCTAAAGTGAAGCATCGGAACCTATAAGTAGTGTCACAGGAATGGTTCAAAACATAGACAGTAAGAAGAGTCAGTCTCCTTGTACTTAAGTCGGCATTGCGCCTTTTGTATTTAATTCCGATCCAACTTCTGTGTTTCATCGTCTATAAGACGGTCAGAGGGATACAGTAAACCTGAAGTGAAGCATCGGAATCTATAACTAGTGTCAGTGGAATGGTTCTAACATAGACAGTAAGAAGGGTCAGTCTTCTTGAACTTAAGTCGGCATTGTAGCTTTTGCATTTAATTTCGATGCACTATCTGTGTTTCATCGTCAATAAGAAGGTCCACGGGGTACAGTAAACGTGAAGTGAAGCATCGGAATCCAAAACTAGTGTCACAGCAATGGTTCAAAACATAGACAGTAAGAAGAGTCAGTCATCTTGTACTTAAGACGGCATTGTGCCTTTTCCATTCAATTCAGATGCAATTTCTGTGTTTCATCGTCGAAAAGAAGGTCAGAGGGATAGAGTAAACCTGAAGTGAATGATCGAAATCTATAACTAGTGTCACAGGAACGGTTCAAAACATAGACAGTAGGAAGAGTCAGCCTTCTTGTATTTGGGACGGCATTGTGCCTTTTGTATTTAATTCCGATGCACTATCTGTGTTCCATCGTCAATAAGAAGATCCAACTGATACAGTAAACCTGAAATGAAGCATCGGAATCTATAACTGGTGTCACAGGAATGGTTCAAAACATATACAGTAGGAAGATTCAGTCTACATGTACATACGTCGGCATTGTTTGTTTTGTATTTATTTCCGATGCAATTTCTGTATTTCATCGTCAATAAGAAGGTCAGAGGGATACAGTAAACCTGAAGTGAAGCATCGGATTCTATAACTAGTGTCACAGGAATGGTTCAAAACATAGTCAGTAAGAAGAGTCAGACTTCTTGTACTTAAGTCGGCATTGTGCCTTTTGTATTTAGTTCCGATGCAATTTCTGTGTTTCATCGTCAATAAGAAAGTCCTAGGGATACTGCAAACCTGAAGTGAAGGATCGGAATCTACAACTAGTGTCACAGGAATGGTTCAAAACATAGTCAGTAAGAATAGTCAGTCTTCTTGTACTTAAGTCGGCATTGTGCCTTTTGTATTTAATTCCGATGCAATTTCTGTGTTTCATCGTCAATACGAAGGTCAGAGGGATACTGTTATCCTGAAGTGAAGCATCGGAATCTATAACTAGTGTCACAGGAATGGTTTAAAACAGTCAGTAAGAAGAGTCAATCTTCTAGTACTTAAGTCGGCATTGTGCCTCTTGTATCTAATTCCGATGTAATTTCTGTGTTTCATCGTCAAAAAGAAGGTCAGAGGGCTACAGTAAACCTGAAGTGAAGCATCGGAATCTGTAACTAGTGTCACAGGAATGGCTCAAAACATAGGAAGTAGGAAGAGTCAGTCTTCTTGTACTTAAGCCGGCATTGTGCCTTTTCTATTTATTTCCGATGCAATTTCCGTGTTTCATCGTCAAAATGAAGGTCAGAGGGATACAGTAAACCTGAAGTGAAGCATCGGAATCTATAACTAGTGTCACAGGAATGGTTCAAAGCATAGACAGTAGAAAGAGTCAGTCTTCTTGCACTTAAGTCGGCATTGTGCCTTTTCTATTTAATTCCGATGCAATTTCTGTGTTTCATCGTCTATAAGAAGGTCAGAGCGATACAGAGAACCTGAAGTGAAGCATCAGAATCTATAACTAGTGTCACAGGAATGGATCAAAACAGTCAGTAAGAAGAGTCAGTCTTCTTGTAATTAAGTCGGCATTGTGCCTTTTGTATTTAAATCCGATGCATTTTCTGTGTTTCTTCGTCAATAAGAAGGTCCAAAGGATACAGTAAACCTGAAGTGAAGCATCGGAATCTATAACTAATGTCACAGGAATCGTCCAAAACATAGACAGAAGGAGGAATCAGTCTTCTTGTACTTATGCCGGCATTGTGCCTTTTGTATTTATTTCCGATGCAATTTCTGTGTTTCATCGTCAATAAGAAGGTCCTAGGGATAGAGTAAACCTGAAGTGAGGCATCGGAATCTATAACTAGTGTCACAGGAATAGTTCAAAACATAGACAGTTGGAAGAATCATTCTTCTTGTACTTAAGTCGGCATTGTGCTTTTTCAATTTAATTCCGATGCTATTTCTGTGTTTCATCGTCTATAAGAAGGTCAGAGGGATACAGTAAACCTGAAGTGAAGCATCGGAATCTATAACTAGTGTCACTGGTATGGTTCTAACATAGACAGTAAGAAGAGTCAGTCATCTTGTACTTAAGATGGCATTGTGCCTTTTGTATTTAATTCCGATGCAATTTCTGTGTTTCATCGTCAATAAGAAGGTCCAAGGGATACAGTAAACCTGAAGTGAAGCATCGGACTCTATAACTAGTGTCACAGGAATGGTTCAAAACATAGACAGTAAGAAGAGTCAGTCTTCTTGTACTTAAGTCGTCATTGTGCCTTTTGTATTCAATTCCGATCCAACTTCTGTGTTTCATCTTCAATAAGAAGGTCAGAGGGATACAGTAAATCTGAAGTGAAGCATCGGAATCTATAACTAGTGTCACAGGAATGGTTCAAAACAGTCAGTAAGAAGAGTCAGTCTTCTTGTAATTAAGTCGGCATTGTGCCTTTTGTATTTAATTCCGATGCAATATCTGTGTTTCATCGTCAATTAGAAAGTCCAAGGGATACAGTATACGTGAAGTGAAGCATCGGAATCCATAACTAGTGTCACAGGAATGGTTCAAAACATAGATAGTAAGAATAGTCAGGCTTCCTGTACTTAAGCGTCATTGTGCCTTTTCTATTTATTTCCAATGTAATTTCTGTGTTTCATCGTCAAAATGAAGGTCAGAGGGATAGAGTAAACCTTAAGTGAATAATCAGAATCTATAACTAGTGTCACAGGAATGGTTGAAATCATAGACAGTAGGAAGAGTCAGCCTTCTTGTACTTGAGTCGGCATTGTGCCTTTTGTATTTAATTCCGATGCACTATCTGTATTCCATCGTCAATAAGAAGATCCAAGGGATACAGTAAACCTGAAATGAAGCATCGGAATCTATAATTGGTGTCACAGGAATGGTTCAAAACATATACAGTCGGAAGATTCAGTCTACATGTACTTAAGTCGGCATTGTGCCTTTTGTATTTGTTTCCGATGCAATTTTTGTATTTCATCGTCAATACGAATGTCAGAGGGATACAGTAAACCTGAAGTGAAGCATCGGAATCTACAACTACTGTCACAGGAATGGTTCAAAACATAGTCAGTAAGAAGAGTCAGTCTTCTTGTACTTAAGTCGGCATTGTGCCTTTTGTAATTAATTCCGATTCAATTTCTGTGTCTCATCGTCAATAAGAAGGTCAGAGGGATACAGTGAACTTGAGGTGAAGCATTGGAATCTATAACTAGTGTCACAGGAATAATTCAAACATAGACAGTAGGAAGAGTCGCCCTTCTTTTACTTAAGTCGGCATTGTGCCTTTTCTATTTAATTCCGATGCAATTTCTGTGTTTCATCGTCAATAAGAAGGTCCTTGGGATACAGTAAACCTGAAGTGAAGGATCGGAATCTACAACTAGTGTCACAGGAATGGTTCAAAACATAGTCAGTAAGAATAGTCAGCCTTCTTGTACTTAAGTCGGCATTGTGCCTTTTGTATTTAATTCCGATGCAATTTCTGTGTTTCATCGTCAATAAGAAGGTCAGAGGGATACAGTAAAACCTGAAGTGAAGCATCGGAATCTATAACTAGTGTCACAGGAATGGTATAAATCAGTCAGTAAGAAGAGTCAAGCTTCTTGTACTTAAGTCGGCATTGTGCCTTTTGTATTTAATTCCGATGCGTTTTCTGTGTTTCATCGTCAATAAGAAGGTCCAAGGGATACAGTAAACCTGAAGTGAAGCATCGGAATTTATAACTAGTGTCACAGGAATGGTTCAAACATAGAGATTAAGAAGAGTCAGTCTTCTTGTACTTAAGTCGGCATTGTGCCTATTCTATTTAATTCCAATGCAATTTCTGTATTTCGTCGCCAATAAGAAGGTCCAAAGGATACAGTAAACTTGAAGTGAAGCATCGGAATCTATAACTAATGTTACAGGAATCGTTCAAAGCATAGACAGTAGGAAGAGTCAGTATTCTTGTACTTAAGTCGGCATTGTGCCTTTTGTATTTAATTCCGATGCAATTTCTGTGTTTCATCGTCAATAAGAGGGTCCTAGGGATAGAGTAAACCTGAAGTGAAGCATCGGGATCTATAACTAGTGTCACAGGAATGGTTCAAAACATAGTCAGTAAGAAGTGTCAGTCTTCTTGTACTTAAGTCGGCATTGTGCCTTTTATATTTAGCTCCGATGCAATTTCTGTATTTCGTCGCCAATAAGAAGGTCCAAAGGATACAGTAAACCTGAAGTGAAGCATCCGAATCTATAACTAATGTCACAGGAATCGTTCAGATCATAGACAGTAAGAAGATTCAGTCTTCTTGTACTTAAGTCGGCATTGTGCCTTTTATATTTAATTCCAATACAATTTCTGTGTTTCATCGTCAATAAGAAGGTCAGAAGGATACAGTAAATCTGGAGTGAAGCATCGGAATCTATAACTAGTGTCACAGGAGTGGTTCAAAACATAGTCAGTAAGAAGAGTCAGTCTTCTTGTACTTAAGTCGGCATTGTGCCTTTTCTATTTAATTTCGATGCAATTTCTGTGTTTCTTCGTCAACAATAAGGTCCAAAAGATACATTAAACCTGATGTGAAGCATCGGAATCTATAACTAGTGTCACAGGAATGTTTCAAAACATAGACAGTAAGAAGAGTCAGTCCTCTTTTACTTAGGTCGGCATTGTGCTTTTCGTATCTAATTCCGATGAAATTTCTGTGTTTCATCGTCAATAAGAAGGTCAGAGGGATACGGTAAACCTGAAGTGAAGCATCGGAATCTATAACTAGTGTCACTGGAATGGTTCTAACATAGATAGTAAGAAGGGTCAGTCTTCTTGTGCTTAAGTCGGCATTGTGCCTTTTGTATTTAATTCCGATGTAATTTCTGTGTTTCATCGTCAATAAGAAGGTCAGAGGGATACTGTAAAGCTGAAGTGAAGCATCGGAATCTATAACTAGTGTCACAGGAATGGTTAAAAACATAGTCAGCAAGAAGAGTCGGTCTTCTTGTTCTTAAGTCGGCAATGTGACTTTTCTATTGAATTCCGATGCAATTTCTGTGTTTCATCGTCAATAAGAAGGTCAGAGGGATACAGTAAACCTGAAGTGAAGCATCGGAATCTATAACTAGTGTCACAGGAATGGTTCAAAACATAGACAGTAAGAAGAGTCAGTCTTTTTGTACTTAAGTCGGCATTGTGCCATTTTCAATTTAATTCCGATGCAATTAGTGTGTTTCATCGTCAATAAGAAGGTCAGAGGGATACAGTAAACCTGAAGTGAAGCATCGGAATCTATAACTAGTGTCACAGGAATGGTTCAAAACATAGACAGTAAGAAGAGTCAGTCTTTTTGTACTTAAGTCGACATTGTGCCATTTTCAATTTAATTCCGATGCAATTAGTGTGTTTCATCGTCAATAAGAAGGTCAGAGGGATACAGTAAACCTGAAGTGAAGCATCGGAATCTCTAACTAGTGTAACAGGAATGGTTCAAAACATAGTCAGTAAGAAGAGTCAGTCTTCTTGTACTTAAATCGGCATTGTGCCTTTTGTATTTAATTCCGATGCAATTTCCGTGTTTCATCGTCAATAAGAAGGTCAGAGGGATACAGTAAACCTGAAGTGAAACATCGGAATCTATAACTAGTGTCACAGGAATGGTTCAAAACATAGAGATTAAGAAGAGTCAGTGTTCTTGTACTTAAGTCGGCATTGTGCCTATTCTATTTAATTCCGATGCAATTTCTGTATTTCGTCGCCAATTAGAAGGTCCGAAGCATACAGTAAACCTGAAGTGAGGCATCGGAATCTATAACTAGTGTCACAGGAATGGTTCAACCATAGTCAGTAAGAAGAGTCAGTCCTCTAGTACTAATGTTGGCATTGTGCCTTTTGTATTTAATTCCGAGGCAATTTCTGTGTTTCATCGTCAATAAGACGGTCCAAGGGATATAGTAAACCTCAAGTGAAGCATCGGAATCTATAACTAGTGTCACAGGAATGGTTCACAACAAAGACAGTAAGAAGTGTCAGTCTTCTTGTACTTAAGTCGGCATTGTGCTTTTTGTATTTAATTCCAATGCAATTTCTGTCTTTCATCGTCAAAAAGAAGGTCAGAGCGATACAGTAAACCTGAAGTGAAGCATCGGAATCTATAACTAGTGTCACAGGAATGGTTCAAAACATAGACTGTAGGGAGAGTCAGTCTTCTTGTACTTAAGTCGGCATTGTGCCTTTTCTATTTAATTCCGATGCAATTTCTGTGTTTCATCGTCAATAAGTAGGTCCAAGGGATACAGTAAACCTGAGGTGAAGCATCGTAATCTATAACGAGTGTCACAGGAAAGGTTCAAAACATAGAGATTAAGAAGAGTCAGTCTTCTTGTACTTAAGTCGGCATTGTGCCTATTCTATTTAATTCCGATGCAATTTCTGTATTTCGTCGCCAATTAGAAGGTCCAAAGCATACAGTAAACACGAAGTGAAGCATCGGAATCTATAACTAGTGTCACAGGAATGGTTCAAACATAGTCAGTAAGAAGAGTCCGTCCTCTTGTACTAATGTTGGCATTGTGCCTTTTGTATTTAATTCCGATGCAATTTCTGTGTTTCATCGGCAATAAGAAGGTCCAAGGCATATAGTAAACCTCAAGTGAAGGATCGGAATCTATAACTAGTGTCACAGGAATGGTTTACAACAACGACAGTAGGAAGTGTCAGTCTTCTTGTACTTAAGTCGGCATTGTGCCTTTTGTATTTAATTCCGATGCAATTTCTGTGTTTCATCGTCAATACGAAGGTCCAAGGGATACAGTAAACCTGAAGTGAAGCATCGGAATCTCTAACTATTGTCACAGGAATGGTTCAAAACATTGTCAGTAAGAAGAGTCAGTCTTCTTGTACTTAAGTCGGCATTGTGCCTTTTCTATTTAATTCCGATGCAATTTCTGTGTTTCATCGTCAATAAGAAGGTCAGAGGGATACAGTAAACCATAAGTGAAGCATCGGAATCTTTAACTAGTGTCACAGGAATGGTTCAAAGCATAGTTAGTAAGAAGAGTCAGTCTTCTTGTACTTAAGTCGGCATTGTGCCTTTGCTATTTAATTCCGATGCAATATCTGTGTTTCATCGTCAATAAGAAGGTCAGAGGGATACTGTAAAGCTGAAGTGAAGCATCGGAATCTATAACTAGTGTCACAGGAATGGTTAAAAACATAGTCAGCAAGAAGAGTCGGTCTTCTTGTACTTAAGTCGGCAATGTGACTTTTCTATTGAATTCCGATGCAATTTCTGTGTTTCATCGTCAATAAGACGGTCCATGGGATACAGTAAACACGAAGTGAATCACTGTAATCTATAACTAGTGTCACAGGAATGGTTCAAATAATAGTCAGTACGAAGAGTCAGTCTTCTTGTACTTGAGTTGGCATTGTGCCTTTTGTATTTAATCCCGATGAAATATCTGTGTTTCATCGTCAATAACAAGGTGCAAGGGATACAGTAAACTTGAAGTGAAGCATCGGAATCTATAACTAGTGTCACACAAATGGTTTAAAACAGTCAGTAAGAAGAGTCAATCTTCTAGCACTTAAGTCGGCATTGTGCCTTTTGTATTTAATTCCGATGCAATATCTGTGTTTCATCGTCAATAAGGAGGTCAGAGGGATACAGTAACCCAGAAGTGAAGCATGGGAATTTATAACTAGTGTCACAGGAATGGTTCAAAACATAGAGATTAAGAAGAGTCAGTCTTCTTGTACTTATGTTGGCATTGTGCCTTTTGTATTTAATTCCGATGCAACTTCTGTGTTTCAACGTCAATAAGAAGGTCAGAGGGATACAGTAAACCTGAAGTGAAGCATCGGAATCTATAACTAGCGTCGCAGGAATGGTTCAAAGCAGTCAATAAGAAGAGTCAGTCTTCTTGTACTTAAGTCGGTATTGTGCATTTTGTATTTATTTCCGAAACAATTTCTGTGTTTCATCGTCAATACGAAGGTCATCGTCAATAAGAAGGTCTTAGGGATAGAGTAATCCTGAAGTGAAAAATCAGAATCTATAACTAGTGTCACAGGAATGGTTCAAAACATAGTCAGTAAGAAGTGTCAGTCTTCTTGTACTTAAGTCGGCATTGTGCATTTTGTATTTAATTCCGATGCATTTTCTGTGTTTCATCGTCAATACGAAAGTCCAAGGGATACAGTAAACCTGAAGTGAAGCATCGGAATCTATAACTAGTGTCACAGGAATGGTTCAAAACATAGACAGAAGGAAGGGTCAGTCTTCTTGTACTTAAGTCGGCATTGTGCCTTTTCTATTTAATTCCGATGCAATTTCTGTGTTTCATCGTCAAAAGAAGGTCAGAGGGATACAGTTTACCTGAAGTGAAGCATCGGAATCTATAACTAGTGTCACAGGAATGGTTCAAAACATAGTAAGAAGAGTCAGTCTTCTTGTACTTAAGTCGGCATTGTGCCTTTTGTATTTAATACCGATCCTACCTCTGTATTTCATCGTCAACAAGAAGGTCAGAGGGATACAGTAAACTTGAAGTGAAGCATCGGAATCTATAACTAGTGACACAGAAATGGTTCAAAACAGTCAGTAAGAAGAGTCAGTCTTCTTGTAATTAAGTCGGCATTGTGCCTTTTGTATTTAATTCCGATGCAATATCTGTGTTTCATCGTCAATAAGAAGGTCCAAGGGATACAGAAAACTTGAAGTGAAGCATCGGAATCCATAATTAGTGTCACAGGAATGGTTCAAAACATAGACATTAAGAAGAGTCAGTGTTCTTGTACAAAAGTCGGCGTTGTCCTTTTCTATTTAATTTCGATGCAATATCTGTGTTTCATCGTCAATAAGTAGTTCCAAGGGATACAGTATACCTGAAGTGAATTATCGGAATCTATAACTAGTGTCACAGGAGCGGTTCAAAACATAGACAGTAGGAAGAGTCAGCCTTCTTGTACTTGAGTCGGCATTGTGCCTTTTGTATTTAATTCCGATGCAATTTCTGTGTTTCATCGTCAATACGAAGGTCCAAGGGATACAGTAAAGCTGAAGTGAAGCATCGGAATCTCTAACTAGTGTCACAGGAATGGTTCAAAACATTGTCAGTAAGAAAAGTCAGTCTTCTTGTACTTAAGTCGGCATTGTGCCTTTTGTATTTATTTCCAATGCAATTTCTGTGTTTCATCGTCAATAAGAAGGTCCGAATGATACAGTGAACCTGAGGTGAAGCATCGGAATCTATAACTAGTGTCACAGGAATGGTTCAAAACAAAGACAGTGGGAAGAGTCAGTCTTCTTGTACTTAAGTCGGCATTGTGCCTTTTGTATTTAATTCCGATGCAATTTCTGTGTTTCATCGTCAATAAGAAGGTCAGAGGGATACAGTTAACCTGAAGTGAAGCATCGGAATCTCTAACTAGTGTCACAGGAATGGTTCAAAGCATAGTCAGTAAGAAGAGTCAGTCTTCTTGTACTTAAGTCGGCATTGTGCCTTTTCTATTTAATTCCGATGCAATATATGTGTTTCATCGTCAATAAGAAGGTCAGAGGGATACAGTAAACCTGAAGTGAAGCATCCGAATCTATAACTAGTGTCACAGGAATGGTTCAAAATATAGTCAGCAAGAAGAGTCAGTCTTCTTGTACTTAAGTCGGCAATGTGACTTTTCTATTTAATTCCGATGCAATGTCTGTGATTCATCGTCAATAAGAGGGTCCAAGGGATACAGTAAACCTGAAGTGAATCATTGTAATCTATAACTAGTGTCACAGAAATGGTTCAAAATACAGTCAGTACAAAGAGTCAGTCTTCTTGTAGTTGAGTCGGCATTGTGCCTTTTGTATTTAATTCCGATGCAATATCTGTGTTTCATCGTCAATAAGAAGGTGCAAGGGATACAGTAAACCTGAAGTGAAGGATCGGAATCTATAACTAGTGTCACAGGAATGGTTGAAAACTTAGACAGGAAGAAGAGTCAGTCTTCTTGTACTTAAGTGGGCAATGTGCCTTTTGTATTTAATTCCGATGCAATTTCTGTGTTTCAGCGTCAATAAGAAGGTCAGAGGGATACAGAAAACCTGAAGTGAAGCATCGGAATCTATAACTAGTGTCACAGGAATGGTTCAAAACAGTCAGGGAGAAGAGTGAATCTTCTTGTACTTAAGTCGGCATTGTGACTTTTGTATTTAATTCCGATGCATTTTCTGTGTTTCATCGTCAATAAGAAGGTCCAAGGGATACAGTTAACCTGAAGTGAAGCATCGGAATCTATAACAAGTGTCACAGGAATGGTTCAAAACATAGCGATTAAGAAGAGACAGTCTTCTTGTACTTAAGTCGGCATTGTGCCTATTCTATTTAATTCCGATGCAATTTCTGTATTTCGTCGCCAATAAGAAGGTCCAAAGGATACAGTAAAAATGAAGTGAAGCATCGAAATCTATAACTAATGTCACAGGAATGGTTCAAACATAGACAGTAGGAAGAGTCAGTCTTCTTGTACTTAAGTCGGCATTGTGCCTTCTCTGTTTAATTCCGTTGCAATATCTGTGTTTCATCGTCAATAAGTAGGTCCAAGGGATACAGAAAACCTGAGGTGAAGCATCGGAATCTATAACTGGTGTCACAGGAATGGTTCAAAACATAGACAGTAGGAAGAACCAGTCTTCTTGCACTTAAGTCGGCATTGTGCTTTTCTTATTTAATTCCGATGCAATGTCTGTGTTTCATCGTCTATAAGGTCAGAGGTCTACAGTAAACCTGAAGTGAAGCATCGGAATCTGTAACTGGTGTCACTGGAATGGTTCTAACATAGACAGTAAGAAGGATCAGTCTTCTTGTACTTAAGTCGGCATTGTGCCTTTTGTATTTAATTCCGATGCAATTTCTGTGTTTAATCGTCAATAAGAAGGTCAGAGGGATACAGTAAATCTGAAGTGAAGTATCGGAATCCATAACTAGTGTCACAGAAATGGTTCAAAACAGTCAGTAAGAAGAGTCAGTCTTCTTGTAATTAAGTCGGCATTGTGCCTTTTGTATTTAAATCCGATGCAATATCTGTGTTTCATCGTCAATAAGAAGGTCCAAAGGATACAGTAAACGTGAAGTGAAGCATCGGAATCTATAACTGGTGTCACAGGAATGGTTCAAAACATATACAGTAGGAAGATTCAGTCTACAAGTACTTAAGTCGGCATTGTGCCTTTTGTATTTATTTCCCATGCAATTTCTGTGTTTCTTCGTCAATAAGAAGGTCCGGGGGATACAGTAAACCTGGAGTGAAGCATCGGAATCTATAACTAGTGTCACAGGATTGTTTCAAACATAGTCAGTGAGAAGTGTCAGTCTTCTTGTACTTAAGTCGGCATTGAGCCTTTTGTATTTAATTCCGATGCAATTTCTGTGTCTCATCGTCAATTAGAAGGTCAGAGGGATACAGTGAACCTGAGGTGAAGCATTGGAATCTATAACTAGTGTCACAGGAATGGTTCATAACATAGACAGTAGGAAGAGTCAGTCTTCTTTGACTTAAGTCGGCATTGTGCCTTTTCTATTTAATTCCGATGCAATTTCCGTGTTTCGTCGCCAATAAGAATGTCCAAAGGATACAGTGAACCTGAAGTGAAGCATGGGAATCCGTAACTAATGGCACAGGAATCGTTCAAAACATAGACAGTAGGAAGAGTAAGTTTTCTTGTACTTAAGTCGGCATTGTGCCTATTGTATTTAGTTCCGATGCAATTTCTGTGTTTCATCGTCAATAAGAAGGTCCTAGGGATACAGTAAACCTGAAGCGAAGGATCGGAATCTACAACAAGTGTCACAGGAATGGTTCAAAACATAGTCAGTAAGAATAGTCAGTCTTCTTGTACTTAAGTCGGCATTGTGCCTTTTGTATTTAATTCCGATGCAATTTCTGTGTTTCATCGTCAATACGAAGGTCCTAGGCATAGAGTATACCTGAAGTGAAAAATCAGAATCTATATCAAGTGTCACGGGAATGGTTCAAAACATCGTCAGTAAGAAGTGTCAGTCTTCTTGTACTTAAGTCGGCATTGTGCCTTTTGTATTTAAATCCGATGCCATTTCTGTGTTTGATCGTCAATACGAAAGTCCAAGGGATACCGTAAACCTGAAGTGAAGCATCGGAATCTATAACTAGTGTCACAGGAATGGTTCATAACATAGACAGAAGGAAGGGTCAGTCTTCTTGTACTTAAGTCGGCATTGTGCCTTTTGTATTTAATTCCGATGCAATATCTGTGTTTCAGCGTCAAAAAGAAGGTCAGAGGGATACATCTAACCTGAAGTGAAGCATCGGAATCTATAACTAGTGTCACAGGAATGGTTCAAAACACTGTCAGTAAGATGAGTCAGTCTTCTTGTACTTATGTTGGCATTGATCCTTTTGTATTTTATTCCGATGCAATTTCTGTGTTTCGTCGTCAATAAGAACTTCAGGGGGATACAGTAAACCTGAAGTGAAGCATCGGAATCTATAACTAGTGTCACAGGAATGGTTCAAAACATAGACAGTAGGAAGAGTCAGTCTTCTTGTACTTAAGTTGGCATTGTGCCTTCTCTGTTTTATTCCGATGCAATATCTGTGTTTCATCGTCAATAAGTAGGTCCAAGGGATACAGAAAACCTGAGGTGAAGCATCGGCATCTATAACTACTGTCACAGGAATGGTTCAAAACATAGACAGTAGGAAGAACAAGTCTTCTTGCACTTAAGTCGGCATTGTGCTTTTTCTATTTAATTCCGATGCAATTTCTGTGTTCATCGTCTATAAGGTCAGAGGGCTACAGTAAACCTGAAGTGAAGCATCAGAATCCATAACTAGTGTCACAGGAATGGTTCAAAACATAAACAGTAAGAAAAGTCAGTCTTCTTGTACTTAAGTCGGCATTGTGCCTTTTGCATTTCATTCCGATGCAATTTCTGTGTCTCATCGTCAATTAGAAGGTCAGAGGGATACAGAGAACCTGAGGTGAAGCATTGGAATCTATAACTAGTGTCACAGGAATGGTTCATAACATAGACAGTAGGAAGAGTCAGTCATCTTTGACTTAAGTCGGCATTGTGCCTTTTCTATTTAATTCCGATGCAAATTCCGTGTTTCGTCGCCAATAAGAATGTCCAAAGGGTACAGTGAACCTGAAGTGTAGCATCGGAATCCGTAACTAATGGCACAGGAATCGTTCAAAACATAGACAGTAGGAAGAGTAAGTCTTCTTGTACTTAAGTCGGCATTGTGCCTGTTGTATTTAGTTCCGATGCAATTTCTGTGTTTCATCGACAATAAGAAGGTCCTAGGGATACAGTAAACCTGAAGCGAAGGATCGGAATCTACAACAAGTGTCACAGGAATGGTTCAAAACATAGTCAGTAAGAATAGTCAGTCTTCTTGTACTTAAGTCGGCATTGTGCCTTTTGTATTTAATTCCGATGCAATGTCTGTGTTTCAGCGTCAATAAGAAGGTCAGAGGGATACTGAAAACCTGAAGTGAAGCATCGGAATCTATAACTAGTGTCACAGGAATGGTTCAAAACAGACAGGGAGAAGAGTGAATCTTCTTGTACTTAAGTCGGCATTGTGACTTTTGTATTTATTTCCGATGCATTTTCCGTGTTTCATCGTCAATAAGAAGGTCCAAGGGATACAGTTAACCTGAAGTGAAGCATCGGAATCTATAACTAGTGTCACAGCAATGGTTCAAAACATAGAGATTAAGAAGAGTCAGTCTTCTTGTACTTAAGTCGGCATTGTGCCTATTCTATTTAATTCCGATGCAATTTCTGTATTTCGTAGCCAATAAGAAGGTCCAAAGGATACAGTAAACCTGAAGTGAAGCATCGGAATCTATAACTAATGTCACAGGAATCGTTCAAAGCATAGCCAGTTGGAAGAGTCAGTCTTCTTGTACTTAAGTCGGCATTGTGCCTTTTGTATTTAGTTCCGATGCAATTTCTGTGTTTCATCGTCAATAAGAAGGTCCTAGGGATAGAGTATACCTGAAGTGAAAAATCAGAATCTATATCTAGTGTCACAGGAATGGTTCAAAACATCGTCAGTAAGAAGTGTCAGTCTTCTTGTACTTAAGTCAGCATTGTGCCTTTTGTATTTAATTCCGATGCAATTTCTGTGTTTCATCGTCAATACGAAAGTCCAAGGGATACAGTAAACCTGAAGTGAAGCATCGGAATCTATAACTAGTGTCACAGGAATGGTTCATAACATAGACAGAAGGAAGGGTCAGTCTTCTTGTACTTAAGTCGGCATTGTGCCTTTTCTATTTAATTCCGATGCAATTTCTGTGTTTCATCGTCAAAAAGAAGGTCAGAGGGATACATCTAACCTGAAGTGAAGCATCGGAATCAATAACTAGTGTCACAGGAATGGTTCAAATCACTGTCAGTTAGATGAGTCAGTCTTCTTGTACTTATGTTGGCATTGTGCCTTTTGTATTTTATTCCGATGCAATTGCTGTGTTTTGTCGTCAATAAGAACTTCAGGGGGATACAGTAAACCTGAAGTGAAGCATCGGAATCTATAACTAGTGTCACAGGAATGGTTCAAAACATAGACAGTAGGAAGAGTCAGTCTTCTTGTACTTAAGTTGGCATTGTGCCTTCTCTGTTTTATTCCGATGCAATATCTGTGTTTCATCGTCAATAAGTAGGTCCAAGGGATACAGAAAACCTGAGGTGAAGCATCGGAATCTAAAACTAGTGTCACAGGAATGGTTCAAAACATAGACAGTAGGAAGAACCAGTCTTCTTGCACTTAAGTCGGCATTGTGCTTTTTCTATTTAATTCCGATGCAATTTCTGTGTTTCATCGTCTATAAGGTCAGAGGGCTACAGTAAACCAGAAGTAAAGCATCGGAATCTGTAACTAATGTCACTGGAATGGTTCTAACATAGACAGTAAGAAGGGTCAGTCTTGTTGTACTTAAGTCGGCATTGTGCCTTTTGTATTTAATTCCGATGCAATTTCTGTGTATAATCGTCAATAAGAAGGTCCAAGGGATACAGTAAACCTGAAGTGAAGCATCAGAATCTATAACTGGTGTCACAGGAATGGTTCAAATCATAAACAGTAACAAGAGTCAGTTTTCTTGTACTTAAGTCGGCATTGTGCCTTTTGTATTTAATTCCGATCCTACTTCTGTATTTCATCGTCAATAAGAAGGTCAGAGGGATACAGTAAATCTGAAGTGAAGTGTCGGAATCTATAACTAGTGTCACAGAAATGGTTCAAAACAGTCAGTAAGAAGAGTCAGTCTTCTTCTACTTAAGTCGGCATTGTGCCATTTGTATTTAATTCCGATGCAATTTCTGTGTTTCATCGCCAATAAGAAGGTCAGAGGGATACAGTAAACCTGAAGTGAAGCATCGGAATCTATGACTAGTGTCACAGGAATGGTTTAAATCAGTCAGTAAGAAGAGTCAATCTTCTAGTACTTAAGTCGGCATTGTGCCTTTTGTATTTAATTCCGATGCAATTTCTGTGTTTTATCGTCAATAAGAAGGTCAGAGGGATACAGTTACCCTGATGTGAAGCATCGGAATTTATAACTAGTGTCACAGGAATGGTACAAAACATAGAGATTAAGAAGAGTCAGTCTTCTTGTACTTAAGTCGGCATTGTGCCTATTCTATTTAATTCCAATGCAATTTCTGTATTTCTTCGCCAATAAAAAGGTCCAAAGGATTCAGTAAACCTGAAGTGAAGCATCGGAATCTATAACTAAAGTCACAGGAATCGTTCAAAACATAGACAGTAGGAAGAGTCAGTCTTCTTGTACTTAAGTCGGCATTGTGCCTTTTGTATTTAGTTCCGATGCAATTTCTGTGTTTCATCGTCAATAAGAAGCTCCTAGGGATAGAGTAAACCTGAAGTGAAGCATCGGAATCTATAACTAGTGTCACAGGAATGGTTCAAAACAGTCAGTAAGAAGAGTCAGTCTTCCTGTACTTAAGTCAGCATTTTGCATTTTGTATTTAATTCCGATGCAATTTCTGTGTTTCAACGTCAATACGAAGGTCCAAGGGATACAGTAAACCTGAAGTGAAGCATCGGAATCTATAACTAGTGTCACAGGAATGGCTCAAAACAGTCAGTAAGAAGAGTCATTCTTCTTGTACTTAAGTCAGCATTTTGCATTTTGTATTTAATTCCGATGCAATTTCTGTGTTTCAACGTCAATACAAAGGTCCAAGGGATACAGTAAACCTGAAGTGAAGCATCGGAATCTATAACTAGTGTCACAGGAATGGTTCAAAACATAGACAGTAGGAAGAGTCAGTCTACTTGTACTCAAGTCGGCATTGTGCCTTTTCTATTTAATTCCGATGCAATTTCTGTGTTTCATCGTCAAAAAAATGGTCAGAGGGATACAGTTAACCTGAAGTGAAGCATCGTAATCTATAACTAGTGTCACAGGAATGGTTCAAAACATAGTCAGTAAGAAGAGTCAGACTTCTTGTACATATGTTGGCATTGTGCCTTTTGTATTTAATTCCGATGCAATATCTGTGTTTCATCGTCAATAAGAAGGTCAGAGGGATACAGTAAACCTGAAGCGAAGAATCGGAATCTATAACTAGTGTCACTGGAATGGTTCAAAACAGTCTGTAAGAAGAGTCAGTCTCCTTGTATTTAAGTCGGCATTGTGCATTTTGTATTTAAATCCGATGCAATTTCTGTGTTTCATCGTCAATAAGAAGGTCCAAGGGATACAGTAAGCCTGAAGTGAAGCATCGGAATCTATAACTAGTGTCACAGGAAGGGTTCAAAACACAGACAGTAAGAAGAGTCAGTTTTCTTGTACTTAAGTCGGCATTGTGCCTTTTGTATTTAATTCCGTTGCAATTTCTGTGTTTCATCGTCAAAAAGAAAGTCAGAGGGATACAGTAAACCTGAAGTGAAGCATCGGAATCTATAACTAGTGTCACAGGAATGGTTCAAATCATAGACAGTAGGAAGAGACAGTCTTATTGTACTTAAGTCGGCATTGTGCCTTTTGTATTTAATTCCGATGCAATTTCAGTGTTTCATCGTCAAATAGAAGGTGTAAGGGATACAGTAAACCTGAAGTGAAGCATCGGAACCTATAACTAGTGTCACAGGAATGGTTCAAAACATAGACAGTAAGAAGAACCAGTCTTCTTGTAGTTAAGTCGGCATTGTGCTTTTTCTATTTAATTCGGATGCAATTTCTGTGTTTCATCGTCTATAAGAAGGTCAGAGGGATACAGTAAACCTGAAGTGAATCATCGGAATGTATAACTAGTGTCACAGGAATGGTTCTAACATAGACAGTAAGAAGGGTCAGTCTTCCGTGTACTTAAGTCGGCATTGTGCCTTTTGTATTTAATTCCGATGCAATTTCTGTGTTTCATCGTCAATAAGAAGGTCCAAGGGATACAGTAAACCTGAAGTGAAGCATCGGAATCTATAACTAGTGTAGCAGGAATGGTTCAAAGCATAGACAGTAAGAAGAGTCAGTCTCCTTGTACTTAAGTCGGCATTGTGCCTTTTGTATTTAATTCCGATCCAACTTCTGTGTTTCATCGTCAATAAGAAGGTCAGAGGGACACAGTAAATCTGAAGTGAAGCATCGGAATTTATAACTAGCGTCACAGGAATGGTTCAAAACATAGTCAGTAGGAAGAGTCAGTCTTCTTGTAATTAAGTCGGCATTGTGCCTTTTGTATTTAATTCCGATGCAATATCTGTGTTTCATCGTCAATAAGAAGGTCCAAGGGATACAGTAAACGTGAAGTGAAGCATCGGAATCCATAACTAGTGTCACAGGAATGGTTCAAAACATAGACAGTAAGAAGAGTCAGTCATCTTGTACTTAAGTCGGCATTGTGCCTTTTCCATTTAATTCAGATGCAATTTCTGTGTTTCATCGTCAAAAAGAAGGTCAGAGGGATAGAGTAAACCTGAAGTGAATAATTGGAATCTATAACTAGTGTCACAGGAACGGTTCAAAACATAGACAGAAGGAAGACTCAGCCTTCTTGTACTTGAGACGGCATTGGGACTTTTGTATTTAATTCCGATGCACTATCTGTGTTCCATCGTCAATAAGAAGATCCAAGGGATACAGTAAACCTGAAATGAAGCATCGGAATCTATAACTGGTGTCACAGGAATGGTTCACAACATATACAGTAGGAAGATTCAGTCTACATGTACCTAAGTCGGCATTGTACCTTTTGTATTTATTTCCGATGCAATTTCTGTGTTTCATCGTCAATAAGAAGGTCAGAGGGATAGAGTAAACCAGAAGTGAAGCATCGGAATCTATAACTAGTGTCACAGGAATGGTTCAAAACATAGACAGTAGGAAGAGTCAGTCTTCTTTTACTTAAGTCGGCATTGTGCCTTTTCTATTTAATTCCGATGCAATTTCCGTGTTTCGTCACCAATAAGAATGTCCAAAGGATACAGTGAACCTGATGTGAAGCATCGGAATCCATAACTAATGTCACAGGAATCGTTCAAAACATAGACAGTTGTAAGTGTCAGTCTTCTTGTACTTAAGTCGGCATTGTGCCTATTGTATTTAGTTCCGATGCAATTTCTGTGCTTCATCGTCAATAAGAAGGTCCAAGGGATACAGTAAACCTGAAGTGAAGGATCGGAATCTACAACTAGTGTCACAGGAATGGTTCAAAACATTGTCAGTAAGAATAGTCAGTCTTCTTGTACTTAAGTCGGCATTGTGCCTTTTGTATTTAATTCCGATGCAATTTCTGTGTTTCATCGTCAATAAGAAGGTCAGAGATATACAGTGAGCCTGATATGAACCATAGGAATTTATAACTAGTGTCACAGGAATGGTTTAAAACAGTCAGTGATAAGGGTCGATCTTCTAGTACTTAAGTCGGCATTGTACCTTTTGTATTTAATTCCGATGCAATTTCTGTGTTTCATCGTCAATAGGAAGGTCAGAGGGATACAGTAACCCTGAAGTGAAGCATCGGAATTTATAACTAGTGTCACAGGAATGGTTCAAAAGATAGAGATTAAGAAGAGTCAGCCATCTTGTACTTAAGTCGGCATTGTGCCTATTCTATTTAATTCCAATGCAATTTCTGTATTTCGTCGCTAATAAGAAGGTCCAAAGGATTCAGTAAACCTGAAGAGAAGCATCGGAATATATAACTAATGTCACAGGAATCGTTCAAAACATAGACAGTAGGAAGACTCAGTCTTCTTGTACTTAAGTCGGCATTGTGCCTTTTGTATTTAGTTCCGATGCAATTTCGGTGTTTCATCGTTAATAAGAAGGTCCTAGTGATAGAGTAAACCTGAAGTGAAGCATCGGAATCTATAACTAGTGTCACAGGCATGGTTCAAAACATAGTCAGTAAGAAGTGTCAGTCTTCTTGTACTTAAGTCGGCATTGTGCCTTTTGTATTTAATTCCGATGCAATTTCTGTGTTTCATCGTCAATACGAGGGCCCAAGGGATACAGTAAACCTGAAGTGAAGCATCGGAATCGATAACTAGTGTCACAGGAATGGTTCAAAGCATAGTCAGTAAGAAGAGCCAGTTTTCTTGTACTTATGTTGGCTTTGTGCTTTTTGTATTTAATTCCGATGCAATTTCTGTCTTTCAACGTCAATAAGAAGGTCTGAGGGATACAGTAAACCTGGAGTGAAGCATCGGAATGTATAACTAGTGTCACAGGAATGGTTCAAAACAGTCAGTAAGAAGAGTCAGTCTTCTTGTACTTAAGTCGGCATTGTGCATTTTGTATTTAATTCCTATGCATTGTCTGTGATTCATCGTTAATAAGATGGTCCAAGGGATACAGTAAACCTGAAGTGAAGCATCGGAATCGATAACTAGTGTCACAGGAATGGTTCAAAACATAGACAGTAGGAAGAGTCAGTCTTCTTGTACTTAAGTTGGCATTGTGCCTTTTCTATTTAATTCCGATGCAATTTCTGTGTTTCATCGTCACAATGAAGGTCAGAGGGATACAATAAACCTCAAGTGAAGCATCGGAATCTATAACTAGTGTCACAGGAATGGTTCAAAACATAGACAGCAGGAAGAGTCAGTCTTCTTGTACTTAAGTCGGCATTGTGCCTTTTCTATTTAATTCCGATGCAATTTCTGTGTTTCATCGTCAATAAGTAGGTCCATAGGGTTACAGTAAACCTGAAGTGAAGCATCGGAATCTATAACTAGTGTCACAGGAATGGTTCAAAGCATAGACAAAATGAAGAGTCGGTCTTCTTGTACTTAAGTCGGCATTGTGCCTTTTCTAGTTAATTCCGATGCAATTTCTGTGTTTCATCGTCTATAAGAAGGTCAGAGGGATACAGTAAACCTGAAGTGAAGCATCGGAATCTGTAACTAGTGTCACTGGAATGGTTCTAACATAGACAGTAAGAAGGGTCAGTCTTCTTGTACTTACCTCGGCATTGTGCCTTTTGTATTTAATTCCGATGCAATTTCTGTGTTTCATCGTCAATAAGAAGGTCCAAGGGATACAGTAAACCTGAAGTGAAGCATCGGAATCTATAACTAGTGTCATAGGAATGGTTCAAAACATAGACAGTAAGAAGAGCCAGTCATCTTGTACTTAAGTCGGCATTGTGCCTTTTCTATTTAATTCCGATGCTATTTCTGTGTTTCATCGTCAAAAAGAAGGTCAGGGGGATAGAGTAAACCTGAAGTGAATAATCGGAATCTACAACTTGTGTCACAGGAACGGTTCAAAACATAGACAGTAGGAAGAGTCAGCCTTCTTGTACTTGAGACGGCATTGTGCCTTTTGTATTTAATTCCGATGCACTATCTGTGTTCCATCGTCAATAAGAAGATCCAAGGGATACAGTAAACCTGAAATGAAGCATCGGAATCTATAACTGGTGTCACAGGAATGGTTCAAAACATATACAGTAGGAAGATTCAGTCTACATGTACTTAAGTCGGCATTGTGCCTATTGTATTGATTTCCGATGCAATTTCTGTGTTTCATCGTCAATAAGAAGGTCAGAGGGATAGAGTAAACCTGAAGTGAATCATCGGAATGTATAACTAGTGTCACTGTAATGGTTCTAACATAGACAGTAAGAAGGGTCAGTCTTCCGTGTACTTAAGTCGGCATTGTGCCTTTTGTATTTAATTCCGATGCAATTTCTGTGTTTCATCGTCAATAAGAAGGTCCAAGGGATAAAGTAAACCTGAAGTGAAGCATCGGAATCTGTAACTAGTGTCACAGGAATGGTTCAAAACATAGACAGTAAGAGGAGTCAGTCTCCTTGTACTTAAGTCTTCATTGTGCCTTTTGTATTTAATTCCGATCCAACTTCTATGTTTCATCGTCAATAAGAAGGTCAGAGGGACACAGTAAATCTGAAGTGAAGCATCGGAATCTATAACTAGCGTCACAGGAATGGTTCAAAACATAGTCAGTAAGAAGAGTCAGTCTTCTTGTAATTAAGTCGGCATTGTGCCTTTTGTATTTAATTCCGATGCAATATCTGTGTTTCATCGTCAATAAGAAGGTCCAAGGGATACAGTAAACGTGAAGTGAAGCATCGGAATCCATAACTAGTGTCACAGGAATGGTTCAAAACATAGACAGTAAGAAGAGTCAGTCATCTTGTACTTAAATCGGCATTGTGCCTTTTCCATTTAATTCAGATGCAATTTCTGTGTTTCATCGTAAAAAAGAAGGTCGGAGGGATAGAGTAAACCAGAAGTGAATAATTGGAATCTATAACTAGTGACACAGGAACGGTTCAAAACATAGACAGATGGAAGAGTCAGCCTTCTTGTACTTGTGACGGCATTGTGCCTTTTGTATTTAATTCCGATGCACTATCTGTGTTCCATCGTCAATAAGAAGATCCAAGGGATACAGTAAACCTGAAATGAAGCATCGGAATCTATAACTGGTGTCACAGGAATGGTTCAAAACATATACAGTAGGAAGATTCAGTCTACATGTACTGAAGTCGGCATTGTACCTTTTGTATTTATTTCCGATGCAATTTCTGTGTTTCATCGTCAATAAGAAGGTCAGAGGGATAAAGTAAACCTGAAGTGAAGCATCGGAATCTGTAACTAGTGTCACAGGTATGGTTCAAAACATAGACAGTAAGAAGAGTCAGTCTCCTTGTACTTAAGTCTTCATTGTGCCTTTTGTATTTAATTCCGATCCAACTTCTATGTTTCATCGTCAATAAGAAGGTCAGAGGGACACAGTAAATCTGAAGTGAAGCATCGGAATCTATAACTAGCGTCACAGGAATGGTTCAAAACATAGTCAGTAAGAAGAGTCAGTCTTCTTGTAAGTAAGTCGGCATTGTGCCTTTTGTATTTAATTCCGATGCAATATCTGTGTTTCATCGTCAATAAGAAGGTCCAAGGGATACAGTAAACGTGAAGTGAAGCATCGGAATCCATAACTAGTGTCACAGGAATGGTTCAAAACATAGACAGTAAGAAGAGTCAGTCATCTTGTACTTAAATCGGCATTGTGCCTTTTCCATTTAATTCAGATGCAATTTCTGTGTTTCATCGTAAAAAAGAAGGTCAGAGGGATAGAGTAAACCTGAAGTGAATAATTGGAATCTATAACTAGTGACACAGGAACGGTTCAAAACATAGACAGAAGGAAGAGTCAGCCTTCTTGTACTTGTGACGGCATTGTGCTTTTTGTATTTAATTCCGATGCACTGTCTGTGTTCCATCGTCAATAAGAAGATCCAAGGGATACAGTAAACCTGAAATGAAGCATCGGAATCTATAACTGGTGTCACAGGCATGGTTCAAAACATAGTCAGTAAGAAGTGTCAGTCTTCTTGTACTTAAGTCGGCATTGTGCCTTTTGTATTTAATTCCGATGCAATTTCTGTCTTTCAACGTCAATAAGAAGGTCTGAGGGATACAGTAAACCTGGAGTGAAGCATCGGGATCAATAACTAGTGTCACAGGAGTGGTTCAAACATAGACAGTAGGGAGAGTCAGTCTTCTTGTACTTAAGTCGGCATTGTGCTTTTTGTATTTAATTCGGATGCAATTTCTGTGTTTCATCGTCTATAAGAAGGTCAGAGGGATACAGTAAACCTGAAGTGAATCATCGGAATGTATAACTAGTGTCACTGTAATGGTTCTAACATAGACAGTAAGAAGGGTCAGTCTTCCGTGTACTTAAGTCGGCATTGTGCCTTTTGTATTTAATTCCGATGCAATTTCTGTGTTTCATCGTCAATAAGAAGGTCCAAGGGATAAAGTAAACCTGAAGTGAAGCATCGGAATCTGTAACTAGTGTCACAGGAATGGTTCAAAACATAGACAGTAAGAAGAGTCAGTCTCCTTGTACTTAAGTCTTCATTGTGCCTTTTGTATTTAATTCCGATCCA
The DNA here is from genome assembly GCF_021461385.2 of Schistocerca piceifrons. Taxonomy (NCBI): domain Eukaryota; kingdom Metazoa; phylum Arthropoda; class Insecta; order Orthoptera; family Acrididae; genus Schistocerca; species Schistocerca piceifrons. Next base: position 146,818 of record NW_025727713.1, on the reverse strand, counting down.
ACTTCTATGTTTCATCGTCAACAAGAAGGTCAGAGGGACACAGTAAATCTGAAGTGAAGCATCGGAATCTATAACTAGCGTCACAGGAATGGTTCAAAACATAGTCAGTAAGAAGAGTCAGTCTTCTTGTAATTAAGTCGGCATTGTGCCTTTTGTATTTAATTCCGATGCAATATCTGTGTTTCATCGTCAATAAGAAGGTCCAAGGGATACAGTAAACCTGAAGTGAAGCATCGGAATCCATAACTAGTGTCACAGGAATGGTTCAAAACATAGACAGTAAGAAGAGTCAGTCATCTTGTACTTAAATCGGCATTGTGCCTTTTCCATTTAATTCAGATGCAATTTCTGTGTTTCATCGTAAAAAAGAAGGTCAGAGGGATAGAGTAAACCTGAAGTGAATAATTGGAATCTATAACTAGTGACACAGGAACGGTTCAAAACATAGACAGAAGGAAGAGTCAGCCTTCTTGTACTTGTGACGGCATTGTGCCTTTTGTATTTAATTCCGATGCACTATCTGTGTTCCATCGTCAATAAGAAGATCCAAGGGATACAGTAAACCTGAAATGAAGCATCGGAATCTATAACTGGTGTCACAGGAATGGTTCAAAACATATACAGTAGGAAGATTCAGTCTACATGTACTGAAGTCGGCATTGTACCTTTTGTATTTATTTCCGATGCAATTTCTCTGTTTCATCGTCAATAAGAAGGTCAGAGGGATAGAGTAAACCTGAAGTGAAGCATCGGAATCTATAACTAGTGTCACAGGAATGGTTCAAAACATAGACAGTTGGAAGAGTCAGTCTTCTTTTACTTAAGTCGGCATTGTGCCTTTTCTATTTAATTCCTATGCAATTTCCGTGTTTCGTCACCAATAAGAATGTCCAAAGGATACAGTGAACCTGAAGTGAAGCATCGGAATCCATAACTAATGTCACAGGAATCGTTCAAAACATAGACAGTAGGGAGTGTCAGTCTTCTTGTACTTAAGTCGGCATTGTGCCTATTGTATTTAGTTCCGATGCAATTACTGTGCTTCATCGTCAATAAGAGGGTCCAAGTGATGCAGTAAACCTGAAGTGAAGGTTCGGAATCTACAACTAGTGTCACAGGAATAGTTCAAAACATTGTCAGTAAGAAGAGTCAGTCTTCTTGTAATTAAGTCGGCATTATGCCTTTTGTATTTAATTCCGATGCAATATCTGTAATTCATCGTCAATAAGAAGGTCAGAGGGATACAGTAACCCTGAAGTGATGCATCGGAATTTATAGCTAGTGTCACAGGAATCGTTCAAAACATAGGGATTAAGAAGAGTCAGTCATCTTGTACTTAAGTCGGCATTGTGCTTATTCTATTTAATTCCAATGCAATTTCTGTATTTCGTCGCCAATAAGAAAGTCCAAAGGATTCTTTAAACCTGAAGAGAAGCATCGGAATATATAACTAATGTCACAGGAATGGTTCAAAACATAGGCAGTAGGAAGAGTCAGTCTTCTTGTACTTAAGTCGGCATTGTGCCTTTTGTATTTAGTTCCGATGCAAGTTCTGTGTTTCATCGTCAATAAGAAGGTCCTAGGGATGGAGTAAACCTGAAGTGAAGCATCGGAATCTATAGCTAGTGTCACAGGCGTGGTTCAAAACATAGTCAGTAAGAAGTGTCAGTCTTTCTTGTACTTATGTCGGCATTGTGCCTTTTGTATTTAATTCCGATGCAATTTCTGTCTTTCAACGTCAATAAGAAGGTCTGAGGGATACAGTAAACCTGGAGTGAAGCATCGGGATCTATAACTAGTGTCACAGGAATGGTTCAAATCAGTCAGTAAGAAGAGTCAGTCTTCTTGTACTTAAGTCGGCATTGTGCATTTTGTATTTAATTCCGATGTATTGTCTGTAATTCATCGTTAATAAGATGGTCCAAGGGATACAGTATACCTGAAGTGAAGAATCGGAATCTATAACTAGTGTCACAGGAATGGTTCAAAACATAGACAGTAGGAAGAGTCAGTCTTCTTGTACTTAAGTCGGCATTGTGCCTTTTCTATTTAATTCCAATGCAATTTCTGTGTTTCATCGTCAATAAGTAGGTCCAAGGGATACAGTAAACCTGAAGTGAAGCATCGGAATCCATAACTAGTGTCACAGGAATGGTTCAAAGCATAGACAAAATGAAGAGTCAGTCTTCTTGTACTTAAGTCGGCATTGTGCCTTTTCTATTTAATTCCGATTCAATTTCTGTGTTTCATCGTCTATAAGAAGGTCAGAGGGATACAGTAAACCTGAAGTGAAGCATCGGAATCTGTAACTAGTGTCACTGGAATGGTTCTAACATAGACAGTAAGAAGGGTCAGTCTTCTTGTACTTACCTCGGCATTGTGCCTATTGTATTTATTTCCGATGCAATTTGTGTGTTTCATCGTCAATAAGAAGGTCCAAGGGATACAGTACACCTGAAATGAAGCATCGGAATCTACAACTGGTGTCACAGGAATGGTTCAAAACATATACAGTAGGAAGATTCAGTCTACATGTACTTAAGTCGGCATTGTGATTTTGTATTTATTTCCGATGCAATTTCTTTGTTTCATCGTCAATAAGAAGGTCCAAGGGATACAGTAAACCTGAAGTGAAGCATCGGAATCTATAACTAGTGTCACAGGAATGGTTCAAAACATAGACAGTAAGAAGAGTCAGTCTCCTTGTACTTAAGTCGGCATTGCGCCTTTTGTATTTAATTCCGATCCAACTTCTGTATTTCATCGTCAATAAGAAGGTCAGAGGGACACAGTAAATCTGAAGTGAAGCATCGGAATCTATAACTAGTGTCACAGGAGTGGTTCAAATCATAGTCAGTAAGAAGAGTCAGTCTTCTTGTAATTAAGTCGGCATTGTGCCTTTTGTATTTAATTCCGATGCAATATCTGTGTTTCATCGTCAATAAGAAGGTGCAAGGGGTACAGTAAACGTGAAGTGAAGCATCGGAATCCATAACTAGTGTCACAGGAATGGTTCAAAACATAGACCGTAAGAAGAGTCAGTCATCTTGTACTTAAGTCCGCATTGTGCCTTTTCCATTTAATTCAGATGCAATTTCTGTGTCTCATCGTCAAAAAGAAGTTCAGAGGGATAGAGTAAACCTGAAGTGAATAATCGAAATCTATAACTAGTGTCACAGAAACGGTTCAAAACATAGACAGTAGGAAGAGTCAGCCTTCTTGTACTTAAGTCAGCATTGTGCCTTTTCTATTTAAATCCGACGCAATTTCTGAGTTTCATCGTCAATAAGTAGGTCCAAGGGATACAGTAAACCTGAAGTGAAGCATCGGAATCTATAACTAGTGTCAAAGGAATGGTTCAAAGCATAGACAGTAGGAACAGTCAGTCTTCTTGTACTTAAGTCGGCATTGTGCCTTTTGTATTTAATTCCGATGCACTATCTGTGTTCCATCGTCAATAAGAAGATACAACTGATACAGTAAACCTGAAATGAAGCATCGGAATCTATAACTGGTGTCACAGGAATGGTTCAAACCATATACAGTAGGAAGATTCAGTCTACATGTACATAAGTCGGCATTGTGTCTTTTGTATTTATTTCCGATGCAATTCCTGTGTTTCATCGTCAATAAGAAGGTCAGAGGGATACAGTAAACCTGAAGTGAAGCATCGGAATCTATAACTAGTGTGACAGGAATGGTTCAAAACATAGTCAGTAAGAAGAGTCAGTCTTCTTGTACTTAAGTCGGCATTGTGCCTTTTGTATTTAGTTCTGATGCAATTTCTGTGTTTCACCGTCAATAAGAAGGTCCTAGGGATACAGTAAACCTGAACTGAAGTATCGGAATCTACAACTAGTGTCACAGGAATGGTTCAAAACATAGTCAGTAAGAATAGTCAGTCTTCTTGTACTTAAGTCTGCATTGTGAATTTTAGATTTAATTCCGATGCAATTTCTGTGTTTCATCGTCAATAAGAAGGTCAGAGGGATACAGTAAGCCTGAAGTGAGCTTCGGAATCTATAACTAGTGTCACAGGAATTGTTTAAAACAGTCAGTAAGAAGAGTAAATCTTCTAGTACTTAAGTCGGCATTTTGCCTTTTGTATCTAATTCCGATGTAATTTCTGTGTTTCATCGTCAAAAAGAAGGTCAGAGGGATACAGTAAACCTGAAGTGAAGCATCGGAATCTATAACTAGTGTCACAGGAACGGCTCAAAACATAGACAGTAGAAAGAGTCAGTCTTCTTGTACTTAAGTCGGCATTGTGCCTTTTCTATTTATTTCCCATGCAATTTCTGTGTTTCATCGTCAAAATGAAGGTCAGAGGGATACAGTAAACCTGAAGTGAAGCATCGGAATCTATAACTAGTGTCAGTGAAATGGTTCTAACATAGACAGTAAGAAGGATCAGTCTTCTTGAACTTAAGTCGGCATTGTGCCTTTTGTATTTAATTCCGATGCAATTTCTTTGTTTCATCGTCAATAAGAAGGTCCAAGGGATACAGTAAACCTGAAGTGAAGCATCGGAATCTATAACTAGTGTCACAGGAATGGTTCAAAACATAGACAGTAAGAAGAGTCAGTCTCCTTGTACTTAAGTCGGCATTGCGCCTTTTGTATTTAATTCCGATCCAACTTCTGTATTTCTTCGTCAATAAGAAGGTCAGAGGGACACAGTAAATCTGAAGTGAAGCATCGGAATCTATAACTAGTGTCACAGGAGTGGTTCAAAACATAGTCAGTAAGAAGAGTCAGTCTTCTTGTAATTAAGTCGGCATTGTGCCTTTTGTATTTAATTCCGATGCAATATCTGTGTTTCATCGTCAATAAGAAGGTCCAAGGGGTACAGTAAACGTGAAGTGAAGCATCGGAATCCATAACTAGTGTCACAGGAATGGTTCAAAACATAGACAGTAAGAAGAGTCAGTCATCTTGTACTTAAGTCGGCATTGTGCCTTTTCCATTTAATTCAGATGCAATTTCTGTGTCTCATCGTCAAAAAGAAGATCAGAGGAATAGAGTAAACCTGAAGTGAATAATCGAAATCTATAACTAGTGTCACAGAAACGGTTCAAAACATAGACAGTAGGAAGAGTCAGCCTTCTTGTACTTAAGACAGCATTGTGCCTTTTCTATTTAATTCCGACGCAATTTCTGAGTTTCATCGTCAATAAGTAGGTCCAAGGGATACAGTAAACCTGAAGTGAAGCATCGGAATCTATAACTAGTGTCACAGGAATGGTTCAAAGCATAGACAGTAGGAAGAGTCAGTCTTCTTGTACTTAAGTCGGCATTGTGCCTTTTGTATTTAATTCCGATGCACTATCTGTGTTCCATCGTCAATAAGAAGATACAACTGATACAGTAAACCTGAAATGAAGCATCGGAATCTATAACTGGTGTCACAGGAATGGTTCAAAACACATACAGTAGGAAGATTCAGTCTACATGTACATAAGTCGGCATTGTGTCTTTTGTATTTATTTCCGATGCAATTCCTGTGTTTCATCGTCAATAAGAAGGTCAGAGGGATACAGTAAACCTGAAGTGAAGCATCGGAATCTATAACTAGTGTGACAGGAATGGTTCAAAACATAGTCAGTAAGAAGAGTCAGTCTTCTTGTACTTAAGTCGGCATTGTGCCTTTTGTATTAGTTCTGATGCAATTTCTGTGTTTCACCGTCACTAAGAAGGTCCTAGGGATACAGTAAACCTGAAGTGAAGTATCGGAATCTATAACTAGTGTCACAGGAATGGTTCAAAGCATAGACAGTAGGAACAGTCAGTCTTCTTGTACTTAAGTCGGCATTGTGCCTTTTGTATTTAATTCCGATGCACTATCTGTGTTCCATCGTCAATAAGAAGATACAACTGATACAGTAAACCTGAAATGAAGCATCGGAATCTATAACTGGTGTCACAGGAATGGTTCAAAACATATACAGTAGGAAGATTCAGTCTACATGTACATAAGTCGGCATTGTGTCTTTTGTATTTATTTCCGATGCAATTCCTGAGTTTCAAAGTCAATAAGAAGGTCAGAGGGATACAGTAAACCTGAAGTGAAGCATCGGAATCTATAACTAGTGTGACAGGAATGGTTCAAAACATAGTCAGTAAGAAGAGTCAGTCTTCTTGTACTTAAGTCGGCATTGTGCCTTTTGTATTTAGTTCTGATGCAATTTCTGTGTTTCACCGTCAATAAGAAGGTCCTAGGGATACAGTAAACCTGAACTGAAGTATCGGAATCTACAACTAGTGTCACAGGAATGGTTCAAAACATAGTCAGTAAGAATAGTCAGTCTTCTTGTACTTAAGTCTGCATTGTGAATTTTAGATTTAATTCCGATGCAATTTCTGTGTTTCATCGTCAATAAGAAGGTCAGAGGGATACAGTAAGCCTGAAGTGAGCTTCGGAATCTATAACTAGTGTCACAGGAACGGCTCAAAACATAGACAGTAGAAAGAGTCAGTCTTCTTGTACTTAAGTCGGCATTGTGCCTTTTCTATTTATTTCCCATGCAATTTCTGTGTTTCATCGTCAAAATGAAGGTCAGAGGGATACAGTAAACCTGAAGTGAAGCATCGGAATCTATAACTAGTGTCAGTGAAATGGTTCTAACATAGACAGTAAGATGGATCAGTCTTCTTGAACTTAAGTCGGCATTGTGCCTTTTGTATTTAATTCCGATGCAATTTCTTTGTTTCATCGTCAATAAGAAGGTCCAAGGGATACAGTAAACCTGAAGTGAAGCATCGGAATCTATAACTAGTGTCACAGGAATGGTTCAAAACATAGACAGTAAGAAGAGTCAGTCTCCTTGTACTTAAGTCGGCATTGCGCCTTTTGAATTTAATTCCGATCCAACTTCTGTATTTCTTCGTCAATAAGAAGGTCAGAGGGACACAGTAAATCTGAAGTGAAGCATCGGAATCTATAACTAGTGTCACAGGAGTGGTTCAAAACATAGTCAGTGAGAAGAGTCAGTCTTCTTGTAATGAAGTCGGCATTGTGCCTTTTGTAATTAATTCCGATGCAATATCTGTGTTTCATCGTCAACAAGTAGGTCCAAGGGATACAGTAAACCTGAAGTGAAGCATCGGAAACTATAACTAGTGTCACAGGAATGGTTCAAAACATAGACAGTAAGAAGAGTCAGTCATCTTGTACTTAAGTCGGCATTGTGCCTTTTCCATTTAATTCAGATGCAATTTCTGTGTCTCATCGTCAAAAAGAAGATCAGAGGGATAGAGTAAACCTGAAGTGAATAATCGAAATCTATAACTAGTGTCACAGAAACGGTTCAAAACATAGACAGTAGGAAGAGTCAGCCTCCTTGTACTTAAGTCAGCATTGTGCCTTTTCTATTTAATTCCGACGCAATTTCTGAGTTTCATCGTCAATAAGTAGGTCCAAGGGATACAGTAAACCTGAAGTGAAGCATCGGAATCTATAACTAGTGTCACAGGAATGGTTCAAAACATAGGCAGTAAGAAGAGTCAGTCTTCTTGTACTTAAGTCGGCATTGTGCCTTTTGTATTTAATTCCGATCCAACTGCTGTGTTTCATCGTCAATAAGAAGGTCAGAGGGATACAGTAAATCTGAAGTGAAGCATCGGAATTTATAACTAGTGTCACAGGAATGGATCAAAGCAGTCAGTAAGAAGAGTCAGTCTTCTTGTAATAAAGTCGGCATTGTGCCTTTTGTAATTAATTCCGATGCAATATCTGTGTTTCATCGTCAACAAGTAGGTCCAAGGGATACAGTAAACCTGAAGTGAAGCATCGGAAACTATAACTAGTGTCACAGGACCGGCTCAAAACATAGACAGTAGAAAGAGTCAGTCTTCTTGTACTTAAGTCGGCATTGTGCCTTTAGTATTTAATTCCGATGCAATTTCTGTGTCTCATCGTCAATAAGAAGGTCAGAGGGATACAGTGAACCTGAGGTGAAGCATTGGAATCTATAACTAGTGTCACAGAAATGGTTCAAATCATAGACAGTTGGAAGAGTCAGTCTTCTTTTACTTAAGTCGGCATTGTGCCTTTTCTATTTTATTCCGATGCAATTTCCGTGTTTCGTCGCCAATAAGAATGTCCAAAGGATACAGTGAACCCGAAGTGAAGTATCGGAATCCATAACTAATGTCACAGGAATCGTTCAAAACATAGACATTAGGAAGAGTTAGTCTTCTTGTACTGAAGTCGGCGTTGTGCCTAATGTATTTAGTTCCGATGCAATTTCTGTGTTTCATCGTCAATAAGAAGGTTCTATGGATACAGTAAACCTGAAGTGAAGGATCGGAATCTACAACTAGTGTCACAGGAATGGTTCAAAACATAGTCAGTAAGAATAGTCAGTCTTCTTGTACTTAAGTTGGCATTGTGCCTTTTGTATTTAATTCCGATGAAATTTCTGTGTTTCATCGTCAATAAGAAGGTCAGAGGGATACAGTAAACCTGAAGTGAAGCATCGGAATCAATAACTAGTGTCACAGGAATGGTTTAAAACAGTCAGTAAGAACAGTCAATTTCTAGTACATAAGTCGGCATTGTGCCTTTTGTATTTAATTCCGATGCAATTTCTGTGTTTCATCGTCAATAAGAAGGTCAGAGGGATACGGTAACCCTGAAGTGTAGCATCGGAATTTATAACTAGTGTCACAGGAATGGTTCAAAACAGTCAGTAAGAAGAGCCAGTCTTCTTGTACTTTTGTCGGCATTATGCATTTTGTATTTAATTCCGATGCAATTTCTGTGTTTCATCGTCAATAAGATGGTCCAAGGGATACAGTAAACCTGAAGTGAAGCATCGGAATCTATAACTAGTGTCACAGGAATGGTTCAAAACATAGACAGTAAGAAGAGTCCGTCTTCTTGTACTTAAGTCGGCATTGTGCCTTTTGTAGTTAATTCCGATGTAATTTCTGTGTTTCATCGTCAAAATGATGGTCAGAGGGGTACAGTAAACCTGAAGTGAAGCATCGGAATCTATAACTAGTGTCACAGGAATGGTTCAAACATAGACAGTAGGAAGAGTCAGTCCTCTTGTACTTAAGTCGGCATTGTGCCTTTTCTATTTAATTCCGATGCAATTTCTGTGTTTCATCGTCAATTAGTAGGTCCAAGGGATACAGTAAACCTGAAGTGAAGCATCGGAACCTATAACTAGTGTCACAGGAATGGTTCAAAGCATAGAGGTTAAGAAGAGTCAGTCTTCTTGTACTTAAGTCGGCATTGTGCCTATCCAATTTAATTCCAATGCAATTTCTGTATTTCGTCGCCAATAAGAAGGTCCAAGAGATACAGTAAACCTGAAGTGAAGCATCGGAATCTATAACTAGTGTCACAGGAATGGTTCAAAACATAGTCAGTAAGAAGAGTCAGTCTTCTTGTACTTATGTTGGCAATGTGCTTTTTGTATTTAATTCCGAAGCAATTTCTGTGTTTCAACGTCAATAAGAAGGTCAGATGGATACAGTAAACCTGAAGTGAAGCATCGGAATCTATAACTAGTGTCACAGGAATGGTTCCAAACATAGACAGTAAGAAGAGTCAGTCTTCTTGTACTGAAGTCGGCATTGTACCTTTTGTATTTAATTCCGATGCAATTTCTGTGATTCATCGACAAAAAGAAGGTCAGAGGGATGCAGTAAACCTGAAGTTAAGCATCGGAATATATAACTAGTGTCACAGGAAAGGTTCTAACATAGACAATAAGAAGAGTCAGTCTTCATGTACTGAAGTCGGCATTGTGCCTTTTGTATTTGATTCCGATGCAATTTCTGTGTTTCATCGACAAAAAGAAGGTCAGAGGGAATACAGTAAACCTGAAGTGAAGCATCGGAATCCATAACTAGTGTCACAGGAATGGTTCAAAACATAGACAGTAAGAAGAGTCAGTCTTCTTGTACTTAAGTCGGCATTGTGCCTTTTGTATTTGATTCCGATCCAACTTCTGTGTTTCATCGTCAATAAGAAGGTCAGAGGGATACAGTAAATCTGAAGTGAAGCATCGGAATCTATAACTAGTGTCACAGGAATGGTTCAAAACAGTTAGTAAAAAAAGACAGAGTTTTTTTAATTAAGTCGGCATTGTGCCTTTTGTATTTCATTCCGATGCAATATCTGGGTTTCATCGTCAATAAGAAGGTCCAAGGGATATAGTAAACGTGAAGTGAAGCATCGGAATCCATAACTAGTGTCACAGGAACGGTTCAAAACATAGACAGTAAGAAGAGTCAGTCTTCTTGTACTTAAGTCGGCATTGTGCCTATTGTATTTCGTTCCGATGCAATTTCTGTGTTTCATCGTCAATAAGAAGATCCAAGTTATACAGTAAACTTGAAATGAAGCATCGGAATCTATAACTGGTGTCACAGGAATGGTTCAAAACATATACAGTAGGAAGATTCAGTCTACATGTACTTAAGTCGGCATTGTGCCTTTTGTATTTATTTCCGATGCAATTTCTGTGTTTCATCGTCAATAAGAAGGTCAGAGGGATACAGTAAACCTGAAGTGAAGCATCGGAATTTATAACTAGTGTCACAGGAATGGTTCGAAACATAGTCAGTAAGAAGAGTCAGACTTCTTGTACTTAAGTCGGCATTGTGCCGTTTGTATTTAATTCCGATACAATTTCTGTTTTTCATCGTCAATAAGACGGTCAGAGGGATACAGCAATCCTGAAGTGAAGCATCTGAATCTATAACTAGTGTCACAGGAATGGTTTAAATCAGTCAGTAAGAAGAGTCAACCTTCTAGTACTTAAGTCTGCATTTTGCCTTTTGTATTTAATTCCGATGCAATTTCTGTGTTTCATCGTCAATAAGATGGTCAGAGGGATACAGTAACCCTGAAGTGTAGCATCGGAATTTATAACTAGTGTCACAGGAATGGTTCAAAACATAGAGATTAAGAAGAGTCAGTCTTCTTGTACTTAAGTCGTCATTATGCCTACTCTATTTAATTCAAATGCAATTTCTGTATTTCGTCGCCAATAAGAAGGTCCAAAGGGTTCAGTAAACCTGAAGTGGAGCATCGGAATCTATAACTAATGTCACAGGAATCATTCAAACCATAGACAGTAGGAAGAGTCACTCTTCTTGTAGTTAAGTCGGCATTGTGCCTTTTGTATTTAGTTCCGATGGAATTTCTGTGTTTCATCGTCAATAAGAAGGTCAGAGGGATACAGTTAACCTGAAGTGAAGCATTGGAATCTATAACTAGCGTCAGAGGAATGGTTCAAAACAGTCAGTAAGAAGAGTCAGTCTTCTTGTACTTAGGTCGGCATTGTGCATTTTGTATTTAATTCCGATGCAATTTCTGTGTTTCATCGTCAATAAGATGGTCCAAGGGGTACAGTAAACCTGAAGTGAGGCATCGGAATCTATAACTAGTGTCACAGGAATGGTTCAAACATAGACAGTAAGAAGAGTCAGTCTTCTTGTACTTAAGTCGGCATTTTGCCTTTTGTATTTAATTCCGACGTAATTTCTGTGTTTCATCATCAAAAAGAAGGTCAGAGGGATAGAGTAAACCTGAAGTGAAGCATCGGAATCTGTAACTAGTGTCACAGGAATGGTTCCAAACATAGACAGTAGGAAGAGTCAGTCTTCGTGTACTTAAGTCGGCATTGTGCCTTTTCTATTTAATTCCGATGCAATTTCTGTGTTTCATCGTCAATAAGTAGGTCCAAGGGATACAGTAAACCTGAAGTGAAGCATCGGAATCTATAACTAGTGTCACAGGAATGGTTCAAAACATAGTCAGTAAGAAGAGTCAGTCTTCTTGTACTTATGTTGGCATTGGCCTTTTGTATTTAATTCCGATGCAATTTCTGTGTTTCAACGTCAATAAGAAGGTCAGATGGATACAGTAAACCTGAAGTGAAGCATCGGAATCTATAACTAGTGTCGCAGGAATGGTTGAAAACAGTCAGTAAGAAGAGTCAGTCTTCTTGTACTTAAGTCTGCATTCTGCCTTTTCTATTTAATTCCGATGCAATTTCTGTGTTTCATCGTCAATGAGAAGGTCAGAGGGATACAGTTAACCTGAAGTGAAGCATCGGAATGTATAGCTAGTGTCACAGTAATGGTTCGAAAAAGTGAGTAAGAAGAGTCAGACTTCTTGTACTTAAGTCGGCATTGTGCATTTTGTATTAGATTCCGATGCAATTTCTGTGTTTCATCGTCAATAAGAAGGTCCAAGGGATACAGTAAACCTAGAGTGAAACATCGGAATCTATAACTAGTGTCACTGGAATGGTTCCAAACATAGACAGTAAGAAGAGTTGGTCTTCTTGTACTTAAGTCGTCATTGTGCCTTTTGTATTTAATTCCCATGCAATTTCTGTGTTTCATCGTCAAAAAGAAGGTCAGAGGGATGCAGTAAACCTGAAGTGAAGCATCGGAATCTATAACTAGTGTCACAGGAATGGTTCAAAACATAGAGGTTAAGAAGAGTCAGTCTTCTTGTACCTAAGTCGGCATTGTGCCTATTGTATATCGTTCCGATGCAATTTCTGTGTTTCATCGTCAATAAGAAGATCCAAGTTATACAGTAAACTTGAAATGAAGCATCGGAATCTATAACTGGTGTCACAGGAATGGTTCAAAACATATACAATAGGAAGATTCAGTCTACATGTACTTAAGTCGGCATTGTGCCTTTTGTATTTATTTCCGATGCAATTTCTGTGTTTCATCGTCAATAAGAAGGTCAGAGGGATACAGTAAACCTGAAGTGAAGCATCGGAATTTATAACTAGTGTCACAGGAATGGTTCGAAACATAGTCAGTAAGAAGAGTCAGACTTCTTGTACTTAAGTCGGCATTGTGCCGTTTGTATTTAATTCCGATACAATTTCTGTTTTTCATCGTCAATAAGACGGTCAGAGGGATACAGTAATCCTGAAGTGAAGCATCTGAATCTATAACTAGTGTCACAGGAATGGTTTAAATCAGTCAGTAAGAAGAGTCAACCTTCTAGTACTTAAGTCTGCATTTTGCCTTTTGTATTTAATTCCGATGCAATTTCTGTGTTTCATCGTCAATAAGATGGTCAGAGGGATACAGTAACCCTGAAGTGTAGCATCGGAATTTATAACTAGTGTCACAGGAATGGTTCAAAACCTAGAGATTAAGAAGAGTCAGTCTTCTTGTACTTAAGTCGTCATTATGCCTACTCTATTTAATTCAAATGCAATTTCTGTATTTCGTCGCCAATAAGAAGGTCCAAAGGGTTCAGTAAACCTGAAGTGGAGCATCGGAATCTATAACTAATGTCACAGGAATCATTCAAACCATAGACAGTAGGAAGAGTCAGTCTTCTTGTAGTTAAGTCGGCATTGTGCCTTTTGTATTTAGTTCCGATGGAATTTCTGTGTTTCATCGTCAATAAGAAGGTCAGAGGGATACAGTAAACCTGAAGTGAAGCATCGGAATCTATAACTAGCGTCAGAGGAATGGTTCAAAACAGTCAGTAAGAAGAGTCAGTCTTCTTGTACTTAAGTCGGCATTGTGCATTTTGTATTTAATTCCGATGCAATTTCTGTGTTTCATCGTCAATAAGATGGTCCAAGGGGTACAGTAAACCTGAAGTGAGGCATCGGAATCTATAACTAGTGTCACAGGAATGGTTCAAACATAGACAGTAAGAAGAGTCAGTCTTCTTGTACTTAAGTCGGCATTTTGCCTTTTGTATTTAATTCCGATGTAATTTCTGTGTTTCATCATCAAAAAGAAGGTCAGAGGGATAGAGTAAACCTGAAGTGAAGCATCGGAATCTGTAACTAGTGTCACAGGAATGGTTCCAAACATAGACAGTAGGAAGAGTCAGTCTTCGTGTACTTAAGTCGGGATTGTGCCTTTTCTATTTAATTCCGATGCAATTTCTGTGTTTCAGCGTCAATAAGTAGGTCCAAGGGATACAGTAAACCTGAAGTGAAGCATCGGAATCTATAACTAGTGTCACAGGAATGGTTCAAAACATAGTCAGTAAGAAGAGTCAGTCTTCTTGTACTTACGTTGGCATTGGCCTTTTGTATTTAATTCCGATGCAATTTCTGTGTTTCAACGTCAATAAGAAGGTCAGATGGATACAGTAAACCTGAAGTGAAGCATCGGAATCTATAACTAGTGTCGCAGGAATGGTTGAAAACAGTCAGTAAGAAGAGTCAGTCTTCTTTTACTTAAGTCTGCATTCTGCCTTTTCTATTTAATTCCGATGCAATTTCTGTGTTTCATCGTCAATGAGAAGGTCAGAGGGATACAGTTAACCTGAAGTGAAGCATCGGAATCTATAGCTAGTGTCACAGTAATGGTTCGAAAAAGTGAGTAAGAAGAGTCAGACTTCTTGTACTTAAGTCGGCATTGTGCATTTTGTATTAGATTCCGATGCAATTTCTGTGTTTCATCGTCAATAAGAAGGTCCAAGGGATACAGTAAACCTAGAGTGAAACATCGGAATCTATAACTAGTGTCACAGGAATGGTTCCAAACATAGACAGTAAGAAGAGTTGGTCTTCTTGTACTTAAGTCGTCATTGTGCCTTTTGTATTTAGTTGCCATGCAATTTCTGTGTTTCATCGTCAAAAAGAAGGTCAGAGGGATGCAGTAAACCTGAAGTGAAGCATCGGAATCTATAACTAGTGTCACAGGAATGGTTCAAAACATAGAGGTTAAGAAGAGTCAGTCTTCTTGTACTTAAGTCGGCATTGTGCCTATTGTATTTCGTTCCGATGCAATTTCTGTGTTTCATCGTCAATAAGAAGATCCAAGTTATACAGTAAACTTGAAATGAAGCATCGGAATCTATAACTGGTGTCACAGGAATGGTCCAAAACATATACAGTAGGAAGATTCAGTCTACATGTACTTAAGTCGGCATTGTGCCTTTTGTATTTATTTCCGATGCAATTTCTGTGTTTCATCGTCAATAAGAAGGTCAGAGGGATACAGTAAACCTGAAGTGAAGCATCGGAATTTATAACTAGTGTCACAGGAATGGTTCGAAACATAGTCAGTAAGAAGAGTCAGACTTCTTGTACTTAAGTCGGCATTGTGCCGTTTGTATTTAATTCCGATACAATTTCTGTTTTTCATCGTCAATAAGACGGTCAGAGGGATACAGTAATCCTGAAGTGAAGCATCTGAATCTATAACTAGTGTCACAGGAATGGTTTAAATCAGTCAGTAAGAAGAGTCAACCTTCTAGTACTTAAGTCTGCATTTTGCCTTTTGTATTTAATTCCGATGCAATTTCTGTGTTTCATCGTCATTAAGATGGTCAGAGGGATACAGTAACCCTGAAGTGTAGCATCGGAATTTATAACTAGTGTCACAGGAATGGTTCAAAACATAGAGATTAAGAAGAGTCAGTCTTCTTGTACTTAAGTCGTCATTATGCCTACTCTATTTAATTCAAATGCAATTTGTGTATTTCGTCGCCAATAAGAAGGTCCAAAGGGTTCAGTAAACCTGAAGTGGAGCATCGGAATCTATAACTAATGTCACAGGAATCATTCAAACCATAGACAGTAGGAAGAGTCAGTCTTCTTGTAGTTAAGTCGGCATTGTGCCTTTTGTATTTAGTTCCGATGGAATTTCTGTGTTTCATCGTCAATAAGAAGGTCAGAGGGATACAGTAAACCTGAAGTGAAGCATCGGAATCTATAACTAGCGTCAGAGGAATGGTTCAAAACAGTCAGTAAGAAGAGTCAGTCTTCTTGTACTTAAGTCGGCATTGTGCATTTTGTATTTAATTCCGATGCAATTTCTGTGTTTCATCGTCAATAAGATGGTCCAAGGGGTACAGTAAACCTGAAGTGAGGCATCGGAATCTATAACTAGTGTCACAGGAATGGTTCAAACATAGACAGTAAGAAGAGTCAGTCTTCTTGTACTTAAGTCGGCATTTTGCCTTTTGTATTTAATTCCGATGTAATTTCTGTGTTTCATCATCAAAAAGAAGGTCAGAGGGATAGAGTAAACCTGAAGTGAAGCATCGGAATCTGTAACTAGTGTCACAGGAATGGTTCCAAACATAGACAGTAGGAAGAGTCAGTCTTCGTGTACTTAAGTCGGCATTGTGCCTTTTCTATTTAATTCCGATGCAATTTCTGTGTTTCATCGTCAATAAGTAGGTCCAAGGGATACAGTAAACCTGAAGTGAAGCATCGGAATCTATAACTAGTGTCACAGGAATGGTTCAAAACATAGTCAGTAAGAAGAGTCAGTCTTCTTGTACTTATGTTGGCATTGGCCTTTTGTATTTAATTCCGATGCAATTTCTGTGTTTCAACGTCAATAAGAAGGTCAGATGGATACAGTAAACCTGAAGTGAAGCATCGGAATCTATTACTAGTGTCGCAGGAATGGTTGAAAACAGTCAGTAAGAAGAGTCAGTCTTCTTGTACTTAAGTCTGCATTCTGCCTTTTCTATTTAATTCCGATGCAATTTCTGTGTTTCATCGTCAATGAGAAGGTCAGAGGGATACAGTTAACCTGAAGTGAAGCATCGGAATCTATAGCTAGTGTCACAGTAATGGTTCGAAAAAGTGAGTAAGAAGAGTCAGACTTCTTGTACTTAAGTCGGCATTGTGCATTTTGTATTAGATTCCGATGCAATTTCTGTGTTTCATCGTCAATAAGAAGGTCCAAGGGATACAGTAAACCTAGAGTGAAACATCGGAATCTATAACTAGTGTCACAGGAATGGTTCCAAACATAGACAGTAAGAAGAGTTGGTCTTCTTGTACTTAAGTCGTCATTGTGCCTTTTG
This sequence comes from Schistocerca piceifrons, assembly GCF_021461385.2. Classification (NCBI taxonomy): domain Eukaryota; kingdom Metazoa; phylum Arthropoda; class Insecta; order Orthoptera; family Acrididae; genus Schistocerca; species Schistocerca piceifrons. The sequence goes on along the minus strand of NW_025727713.1, from coordinate 130,029 downwards.
TATTTAATTCCCATGTAATTTCTGTGTTTCATCGTCAAAAAGAAGGTCAGAGGGATGCAGTAAACCTGAAGTGAAGCATCGGAATCTATAACTAGTGTCACAGGAATGGTTCAAAACATAGAGGTTAAGAAGAGTCAGTCTTCTTGTACTTAAGTCGGCATTGTGCCTATTGTATTTCGTTCCGATGCAATTTCTGTGTTTCATCGTCAATAAGAAGATCCAAGTTATACAGTAAACTTGAAATGAAGCATCGGAATCTATAACTGGTGTCACAGGAATGGTTCAAAACATATACAGTAGGAAGATTCAGTCTACATGTACTTAAGTCGGCATTGTGCCTTTTGTATTTATTTCCGATGCAATTTCTGTGTTTCATCGTCAATAAGAAGGTCAGAGGGATACAGTAAACCTGAAGTGAAGCATCGGAATTTATAACTAGTGTCACAGGAATGGTTCGAAACATAGTAAGAAGAGTCAGACTTCTTGTACTTAAGTCGGCATTGTGCCGTTTGTATTTAATTCCGATACAATTTCTGTTTTTCATCGTCAATAAGACGGTCAGAGGGATACAGTAATCCTGAAGTGAAGCATCTGAATCTATAACTAGTGTCACAGGAATGGTTTAAATCAGTCAGTAAGAAGAGTCAACCTTCTAGTACTTAAGTCTGCATTTTGCCTTTTGTATTTAATTCCGATGCAATTTCTGTGTTTCATCGTCAATAAGATGGTCAGAGGGATACAGTAACCCTGAAGTGTAGCATCGGAATTTATAACTAGTGTCACAGGAATGGTTCAAAACATAGAGATTAAGAAGAGTCAGTCTTCTTGTACTTAAGTCGTCATTATGCCTACTCTATTTAATTCAAATGCAATTTCTGTATTTCGTCGCCAATAAGAAGGTCCAAAGGGTTCAGTAAACCTGAAGTGGAGCATCGGAATCTATAACTAATGTCACAGGAATCATTCAAACCATAGACAGTAGGAAGAGTCAGTCTTCTTGTAGTTAAGTCGGCATTGTGCCTTTTGTATTTAGTTCCGATGGAATTTCTGTGTTTCATCGTCAATAAGAAGGTCAGAGGGATACAGTAAACCTGAAGTGAAGCATCGGAATCTATAACTAGCGTCAGAGGAATGGCTCAAAACAGTCAGTAAGAAGAGTCAGTCTTCCTGTACTTAAGTCGGCATTGTGCATTTTGTATTTAATTCCGATGCAATTTCTGTGTTTCATCGTCAATAAGATGGTCCAAGGGGTACAGTAAACCTGAAGAGAGGCATCGGAATCTATAACTAGTGTCACAGGAATGGTTCAAACATAGACAGTAAGAAGAGTCAGTCTTCTTGTACTTCAGTCGGCATTTTGCCTTTTGTATTTAATTCCGATGTAATTTCTGTGTTTCATCATCAAAAAGAAGGTCAGAGGGATAGAGTAAACCTGAAGTGAAGCATCGGAATCTGTAACTAGTGTCACAGGAATGGTTCCGAACATAGACAGTAGGAAGAGTCAGTCTTCGTGTACTTAAGTCGGCATTGTGCCTTTTCTATTTAATTCCGATGCAATTTCTGTGTTTCATCGTCAATAAGTAGGTCCAAGGGATACAGTAAACCTGAAGTGAAGCATCGGAATCTATAACTAGTGTCACAGGAATGGTTCAAAACATAGTCAGTAAGAAGAGTCAGTCTTCTTGTACTTATGTTGGCATTGGCCTTTTGTATTTATTTCCGACGCAATTTCTGTGTTTCATCGTCAATAAGAAGGTCCAAGGGATACAGTAAATCTGGAGTGAAACATCGGAATCTATAACTAATGTCACAGGAATCGTTCAAAGCATAGACAGTAGGAAGAGTCAGTCTTCTTGTACTTAAGTCGGCATTGTGCCTTTTGTATTTAGTTCCGATGCAATTTCTGTGTTTCATCGTCAATAAGACGGTCCTAGTGATAGAGTAAACCTGAAGTGAAGCATCGGAATCTATAACTAGTGTCACAGGAATGGTTCTAACATAGACAGTAAGAAGGGTCAGTCTTCTTGTGCTTAAGTCGCCATTGTGCCTTTTGTATTTAATTCCGATGTAATTTCTGTGTTTCATCGTCAATAAGAAGGTCCAAGGGATACAGCAAACCTGAAGTGAAGCATCGGAATCTATAACTAGTGTCACAGGAATAGTTCAAAACATAGACAGATGGACGAACCAGTCTTCTTGTACTTAAGTAGGCATTGTGCTTTTTCAATTTAATTCCGAAGCAATTTCTGTGTTTCATCGTCAATAAGAAGGTCAGAGAGATACAGTAAAACCTGAAGTGAAGCATCGGAATCTATAACTAGTGTCACAGGAATGGTATAAAAGAGTCAGTAAGAAGAGTCAAGCTTCTTGTACTTAAGTCGGCAATGTGTCTTTTGTATTTAATTCCGATGCATTTCCTGTGTTTCATCGTCAATAAGAAGGTCCAAGGGATACAGTAAACCTGAAGTGAAGCATCGGAAATTATAACTAGTGTCACAGGAATGGTTCAAATCATAGAGATTAAGAAGAGTCAGTCTTCTTGTACTTAAGTCGGCATTGTGCCTATTCTATTTAATTCCAATGCAATTTCTGTATTTCGTCGCCAATAAGAAGGTCCAAAGGATACAGTAAACCTGAAGTGAAGCATCGGAATCTATAACTAATGTCACAGGAATCGTTCAAAGCATAGACAGTAGGAAGAGTCAGTATTCTTGTACTTAAGTCGGCAGTGTGCTTTTCGTATCTAATTCCGATGCAATTTCTGTGTTTCATCGTCAATAAGAAGGTCAGAGGGATACATTAAACCTGAAGTGAAGCATCGGAATCTATAACTAGTGTCACTGGAATGGTACAAAACATAAACAGTGGGAAGAACCAGTCTTCTTGTACTTAAGTCGGCATTGAGCTTTTTCTATTTAATTCCGATGCAATTTCTGTGTTTCATCGTCAATAAGAAGGTCCAAGGGATATAGTAAATCTCAAGTGAAGCATCGGAATCTATAACTAGTGTCACAGGAATGGTTCACAACAAAGACAGTAAGAAGTGTCAGTCTTCTTGTACTTAAGTCGGCATTGTGCCTTTTGTATTTAATTCCGATGTAATTTCTGTGTTTCATCGTCAAAACGATGGTCAGAGGGTTACAGTGAACCTGAAGTGAAGCATCGGAATCTGTAACGAGTGTCACAGGAATGGTTCAAAACATAGACTGTAGGGAGAGTCAGTCTTCTTGTACTGAAGTCGGCATTGTGCCTTTTCTATTTAATTCCGATGCAATTTCTGTGTTTCATCGTCAATAAGTAGGTCCAAGGGATACAGTAAACCTGAGGTGAAGCATCGGAATCTATAACTAGTGTCACAGGAAAGGTTCAAAACATAGACAGTAGGAAGAGTCAGTCTTCTTGTACTTAAGTTGGCATTGTGCCATTTCTATTTAATTCCGATGCAATTTCTGTGTTTCATCGTCAATATGTAGGTCCAAGGGATACAGTGAACCTGAGGTGAAGCATCGGAATCTATAACTAGTGTCACAGGAAAGGTTCAAAATATAGACAGTAGGAAGAGTCAGTCTTCTTGTACTTCAGTCGGCACTGTGCTTTTTCTATTTAATTCCGGTGCAATTTCTGTGTTTCATCGTCAATAAAAAGGTCAGAGGGATTCAGTAAACCTGAAGTGAAGCATCGGAATCTACAACTAGTGTCACTGGCTTGGTTCTAACATAGACAGTAAGAAGGGTCAGTCTTATTGTACTTAAGTCGGCATTGTGCCTTTTGTATTTAATTCCGATGCAATTTCTGTATTTCATCGTCAATAAGAAGGTCCAAGGGATACAGTAAACCTGAAGTGAAGCATCGGAATCTATAACTAGTGTCACAGGAATGGTTCAAAACATAGACAATAAGAAGAGTCAGTCTTCTTGTACTTAAGTCGGCATTGTGCCTTTTGTATTTAATTCCGATCCAATTTCTGTGTTTCATCGTCAATAAGATGGTCAGAGGGATACAGTAAATCTCAAGTGAGCATCGGAATCTATAACTAGTGTCACAGGAATGGTTCAAAACAGTCAGTAAGAAGATTCAGTCTTCTTGTAATTAAGACGGCATTGTGCCTTTTGTATTTAATTCCGATGCAATTTCTGTGTTTCATCGTCAATAAGAAGGTCCAAGGGATACAGTAAACGTGAAGTGAAGCATCGGAATCTATAACTAGTGTCACAGGAATGGTTCAAAACATAGAGATTAAGAAGAGTCAGTGTTCTTGTACTTAAGAGGGCATTGTGCCTATTCTATTTAATTCCGATGCAATTTCTGTGTTTCATCGTCAAAAAGAATGTCAGAGGGATAGAGTAAACCTGAAGTGAATAATCGGAATCTATAACTGGTGTCACAGGATCGGTTCAAAACATAGACAGTAGGAAGAGTCAGCATTCTTGTACTTGAGTCGGCTTTGTGCCTTTTTTATTTAATTCCGATGCACTATCTTTGTTCCGTCGTCAATAAGAAGATCCAAGGGATACAGTAAACCTGAAATAAAGCATCGGAATCTATAACTGGTGTCACAGGAATGGTTCAAAACATGTACAGTAGGAAGATTCAGTCTACATGTACTTAAGTCGGCATTGTGCCTTTTGTATTTAATTCCGATGCCATTTCTGTGTCTCATCGTCAATATGAAGGTCCAAGGGATACAGTAAACCTGAGGTGGAGCATCGGAATCTATAACTAGTGTCACAAGAATGGTTCAAAACATAGACTGTATGAAGAGTCAGTCTATTTGTACTTAAGTCGGCATTGTGCCTTTTCAATTTAATTCCGATGAAATTAGTGTGTTTCATCGTCAACAAGAAGGTCAGAGGAATACAGTAAACCAGAAGTGAAGCATCGGAATCTCTAACTAGTGTCACAGGAATGGTTCAAAACATAGTCAGTAAGAGGAGTCAGTCTTCTTGTACTTAAGTCGGCATTGTGCGTTTTGTATTTAATTCCGATGCAATTTCTGTGTTTCATCGTCAATAAGAAGGTCAGGGGGATACAGTAAATCTGAAGTGAAGCATCGGAATCGATAACTAGTGTCACAGGAACGGTTCAAAACATAGACAGTAGGAAGAGTCAGCCTTCTTGTACTTGAGTCGGCATTGTGCCTTTTGTATTTAATTCTGATGCACTATCTGTGTTCCATCGTGAATGAGAAGTTCCAAGGGATACAGTAAACCTGAAATGAAGCATCGGAATCTATTACTGGCGTCACAGGAATGGTTCAAAACATATACAGTAGGAAGATTCAGTCTACATGTACTTAAGTCGGCATTGTGTCTTTTGTATTTATTTCCGATGCAAGTTCTGTGTTTCATCGTCAATAAGAAGGTCAGAGGGATACAGTAAACCTGAAGTGAAGCATCGGAATCTATAACTAGTGTCACAGGAATGGTTCAAAACATAGTCAGTAAGAAGAGTCAGTCTTCTTGTACTTATGTCGGCATTGTGCCTATTGTATTTAATTCCCAAGCGATTTCTGTGTCTCATCGTCAATAAGAAGGTCCAAGGGATACAGTAAACCTGAAGTGGAGCATCGGAATCTATAACTAGTGTCACAGGAATGGTTCAAAACATAGATAGTAAGAAGAGTCAGTCTTTTTGTACTTAAGGCGGCATTATGCCATTTTCTATTTAGTTCCGATGCAATTAGTGTGTTTCATCGTCAATAAGAAGGTCAGATGGATACAGTAAACCTGAAGTGAAGCAGCGGAATCTCTAACTAGTGTCACAGGAATGGTTCACAAATCAGACAGTAAGAAGGGCCAGTCTTCTTGTACTTGAGTCGGCATTGTGCTTTTTGTATTTAATTCCGATGCAATATCTGTCTTTCATCGTCAATAAGAAGGTCCAAGAGATACAGTAAACTTGAAGTGAGGCATCGGAGTCTGTAAATAGTGTCACAGGAATGGATCAAGATATAGGCAGTAAGAAGACTCAGTCATCTTGTACGTAAGTCGGCATTGTGCCTTTTCTATTTAATTCCGATGCAATTTCTGTGTTTCATCGTCAATAAGAAGGTCCAAGGGATACAGTAAACCTGAAGTGGAGCATCGGAATCTATAACTAGTGTCACTGGAATGGTTCTAACATAGACAGTAAGAAGGGTCTGTCTTCTTGTACTCAAGTCGGCATTGTGCCTTTTGTATTTAATTCCGATGCAATTTCTGTGTTTTATCGTCAATAAGAAGGTCCAAGGGATACAGTAAACCTGAAGTGAAGCATCGGAATCTATAACTAGTGTCACAGGAATGATTCGAAACATAATCAGTAAGAAGAGTCAGTCTTCTTGTACTTAAGTCGGCATTGTGCCTTTTGTATTTAATTCCATTGCAATTACTGTGTTTCATCGCCAATAAGAAGGTCCAAGGGATACAGTAAACCTGAAGTGAAGCATCGGAATCTGTAACTAGTGTCACAGGAATGGATCAAGATATAGTCAGTAAGAAGAGTCAGTCATCTTGTACTTAAGTCGGCATTGTGCCTTTTGTATTTAATTTCGATGCACTATCTGTGTTCCATCGTCAATTAGAAGATCCAAGGGATACAGTAAGCCTGAAATGAAGCATCGGAATCTATAACTGGTGTCACAGGAATGGTTCAAAACATATACAGTAGGAGATTCAGTCTACATGTACCTAAGTCGGCATTGTGCCATTTTCAATTTAGTTCCGATGCAATTAGTGTGTTTCAACGTCAATAAGAAGGTCAATGGGATACAGTAAACCGGAAGCATCGGAATCTGTAACTAGCGTCACAGGAATGGTTCAAAACATAGACACTAAGAAGAGTCTGTCTGCTTGTACTTAAGAAGGCATTGTGCCTTTTCTATTTAATTCCGATGCAATTTCTGTGTTTCATCTTCAATAAGAAGGTCAGAGGGATACAGTGAACCTGAGGTGAGTCTTAGGAATTTATAACTAGTATCACAGGAATGGTTCAAAACAGAGACAGTAGGAAGAGTCAGTCTTCTTTTACTTAAGTCGGCATTTTGCCTTTTCTATTTAATTCCGATGCAATTTCCGTGTTTCGTCGCCAACAGGAATGTCCTAGGGATACAGTAAACCTGAAGTGGAGCATCGGAGTCTATAACTAGTGTCACAGGAATGGTTCAGAAATTAGACAGTAAGAAGAGTCAGTCTTCTTGTACTTATGTCGGCATTGTGCCTTTTTAATTTAATTCCGATGCAATTTCTGTGTTTCATCGTCAAAAAGAAGGTCCTTTGGTTACAGTAAACCAAAGTGAAGAATCGGAATCTATAACTAGTGTCACAGGAGTGGTTCAAAACATAGTCAGTAGGAAGAGTCAGTCTTCTTGTACTTAAGTTGGCATTGTGCCTTTTGTATTTAATTCCGATGCAATTTCTGTGTTTAATCGTCAAAACGAAGGTCAGAGGGATACAGTAAACCTGAAGTGAAGCATCGGAATCAACAACTAGTGTCACAGGAATGGTTCAAAACATGGACAAGAGGAACAGTCAGTCTTCTTGTACTTAAGTCGGCATTGTGCATTTTGTATTTAATTCCGATGCAAGTTCTAGGTTTCATTGTCAATAAGAAGGTCCAAGGGGTACAGTAAACCTGAAGTGAAGCATCGGAATCTATTATCAATGTCACAGGAATCGTTCAAAACATAGACAGTAGGAAGAGTCAGTCTTCTTTTACTTAAGTCGGCATTGTGACTTTTGTATTTAGTTCCGATGCAATTTCTGTGTTTCATCGTCAATACGAAGGTCCTAGGGATAGTGTAAACCTGAAGTGAAGCACCGGAATCTATAACTAGTGTCACAGGAATGGTTCAAATCATAGTCAGTAAGAAGAGTCAGTCTTCTTGTACTTAAGATGGGATTAAGCCTTTTGTATTTAACTCCGAAGCAATTTCTGTGTTTCATCGTCAATCCGAAGATCCATGGGATACAGTAAACCTGAAGTGAAGCATCGGAATCTATAACTACTGTCACAGGAATGGTTCAAAACATAGTCAGTAAGAAGAGTCAGTCTTCTTGTACTTAAGTCGGCATTGTGCCTTTTGTATTTAATTCTGATGCAATATCTGTGTTTCATCATCAATAAGAAGGTAAGAGGTATACAGTAAACCTGTAGTGAAGAATCGGAATCTATAACTAGTGTCACAGGAATGGTTCCAAACAGTCAGTAAGTAGAGTCAGTCTTCTTGTACTTAAGTCGGCATTATGCATTTTGTATTTAATTCCGATGCAAGTTCTAAGTTTCATTGTCATCAAGAAGATCGAAGGGATACAGTAAACCTGAAGTGAACCATCGGAATCTATAACTAGTGTCACTGAAATGGTTCAAAACATAGACAGTAAGAAGAGTCACTCTTCATGTACTTAAGTCGGCATTGTGCCTTTTGTATTTAATTCCGATGCAATTTCTGTGTTTCATCGTCAAAAAGAAGGTCAGAGGGATACAGTAAATCTGAAGTGAAGCATCGGAATCTATAACTAGTGTCACAGGAGCGGTTCAAAACATAGACAGTAAGAAGAGTCAGTCTTCTTGTACTTAAGTCGGCATTGTGCCTTTTCTATTTAATTCCGATGCAATTTCTGTATTTCGTCGCCATAAGAAGGACCAAAGGATACAGTAAACCTGAAGTGAGGCATCGGTTTTTATAACTAATGTCACAGGAATCGTTCAAAACATAGACAGTAGGAATAGTCAGTCTTCTTGTACTGAAGTCGGCATTGTGACTTTTGTATTAAGTTCCGATGCAATTTCTGTGTTTCATCGTCAATAAGAAGGTAGTATGGATAGAGTAAACCTGAAGTGAAGCATCGAAATCGATAACTAGTGTCACAGGAATGGTTCAAAACATAGTCTGTAAGAAGAGTCAGTCTTCTTGTACTTAAGTCGGGATGAAGCCTTTTGTATTTAACTCCGAAGCAATTTCTGTGTTTCATCGTCAATACGAAGATCCAAGGGATACAGTAAACCTAAAGTGAAGCATCGGAATCTATAACTACTGTCACAGGAATGGTTCAAAACATAGTCTGTAAGAAGAGTCAGTCTGCTTGTACTTAAGACGTCATTGTGCCTTTTTATTTAATTCCGATGCAATTTCTGTGTTTCATCTTCAATAAGAAGGTCAGAGGGATATAGTGAACCTGAAGTGAGGCATTGTAATCTATAACTAGTGTCACAGGAATGGTTCAAAACATAGACAGTAGGAAGAGTCAGTCTTCTTTTACTTAAGTCGGCATTGTGCCTTTTCTATTTAATTGCGATGCAATTTCCCTGTTTCGTCGCCAATAAGAATGTCCTAGGGATACAGTAAACCTGAAGTGGAGCATCGGAATCTATAACTAGTGTCACAGGAATGGTTCAAAACATAGTCTGTAAGAAGAGTCAGTCTTCTTGTACTTAAGTCGGGATGAAGCCTTTTGTATTTAACTCCGAAGCAATTTCTGTGTTTCATCGTCAATACGAAGATCCAAGGGATACAGTAAACCTAAAGTGAAGCATCGGAATCTATAACTACTGTCACAGGAATGGTTCAAAGCATAGTCTGTAAGAAGAGTCAGTCTGCTTGTACTTAAGACGTCATTGTGCCTTTTTATTTAATTCCGATGCAATTTCTGTGTTTCATCTTCAATAAGAAGGTCAGAGGGATATAGTGAACCTGAAGTGAGGCATTGTAATCTATAACTAGTGTCACAGGAATGGTTCAAAACATAGACAGTAGGAAGAGTCAGTCTTCTTTTACTTAAGTCGGCATTGTGCCTTTTCTATTTAATTGCGATGCAATTTCCGTGTTTCGTCGCCAATAAGAATGTCCTAGGGATACAGTAAACCTGAAGTGGAGCATCGGAATCTATAACTAGTGTCACAGGAATGGTTCAGAAGTTAGACAGTAAGAAGAGCCAGTCTTCTTGTACTTAAGTCGGCATTGTGCCTTTTGTATTTAGTTCCGATGCAATTTCTGTTTTTCGTCGCCAATAAGAAGGTCCAAAGGATACAGTAACCCTGAAGTGAAGCATCAGAATCTATAACTAATGTCACAGGAATCGTTCAAAACATAGACACTAGGAAGAGTCAGTCTTCTTGTACTTAAGTCGGCATTGTGACTTTTGTGTTTAGTTCCGATGCAATTTCTGTGTTTCATCGTCAATAAGAAGGTCCTAGGGATAGAGTAAACCTGAACTGAAGCACCGGAATCTATAACTAGTGTCACAGGAATGGTTCAAATCATAGTCAGTAAGAAGAGTCAGTCTTCTTGTACTAAAGTCGGGATTAAGCCTTTTGTATTTAACTCCGAAGCAATTAATGTGTTTCATCGTCAATACGAAGGTCCAAGGGATACAGTAAACCATAAGTGAAGCATCGGAATCTATAACTAGTGTCACAGGAATGGTTCAAAACATTGACAGTAAGAAGGGTCAGTCATCTTGTACTTAAGTCGGCATTGTGCCTTTTCTATTTAATTACGATGCAATTTCTGTGTTTCATCGTCAATAAGAAGGTCAGAGGGATACAGTAAACCTGAAGTGAAGCATCGGAATCTATAACTAGTGTCACTGGAGCGGTTCAAAACATAGACAGTAAGAAGAGTCAGTCTTCTTGTACTTAAGTCGGCATTCTGCTTTTTCTATTTAATTCCGATGCAATTTCTGTATTTCGTCGCCAATAAGAAGGTCCAAAGGATATAGTAAACCTGAAGTGAAGCATCGGAATCTCTAACCAATGTCACAGGAATCGTTCAAAACATAGACAGTAGGAAGAGTCAGTCTTCTTGTACTTAAGTCGGCATTGTGACTTTTGTATTTAGTTCCGATGCAATTTCTGTGTTTCATCGTCAATAAGAAGGTCCTAGGGATAGTGTAAACCTGAAGTGAAGCACCGGAATCTATAACTAGTGTCACAGGAATGGTTCAAAACATTGTCATTAAGAAGAGTCAGTCTTCTTGTACTTAAGATGGGATTAAGCCTTTTGTATTTAACTCCGAAGCAATTTCTGTGTTTCATCGTCAATCCGAAGATCCATGGGATACAGTAAACCTGAAGTGAAGCATCGGAATCTATAACTACTGTCACAGGAATGGTTCAAAACATAGTCAGTAAGAAGAGTCAGTCTTCTTGTACTTAAGTCGGCATTGTGCCTTTTGTATTTAATTCTGATGCAATATCTGTGTTTCATCATCAATAAGAGGGTAAGAGGTATACAGTAAACCTGTAGTGAAGAATCGGAATCTATAACTAGTGTCACAGGAATGGTTCCAAACAGTCAGTAAGTAGAGTCAGTCTTCTTGTACTTAAGTCGGCATTATGCATTTTGTATTTAATTCCGATGCAAGTTCTAAGTTTCATTGTCATCAAGAAGATCGAAGGGATACAGTAAACCTGAAGTGAAGCATCGGAATCTATAACTAGTGTCACTGAAATGGTTCAAAACATAGACAGTAAGAAGAGTCACTCTTCATGTACTTAAGTCGGCATTGTGCCTTTTGTATTTAATTCCGATGCAATTTCTGTGTTTCATCGTCAAAAAGAAGGTCAGAGGGATACAGTAAATCTGAAGTGAAGCATCGGAATCTATAACTAGTGTCACAGGAGCGGTTCAAAACATAGACAGTAAGAAGAGTCAGTCTTCTTGTACTTAAGTCGGCATTGTGCCTTTTCTATTTAATTCCGATGCAATTTCTGTATTTCGTCGCCATAAGAAGGTCCAAAGGATACAGTAAACCTGAAGTGAGGCATCGGTTTCTATAACTAATGTCACAGGAATCGTTCAAAACATAGACAGTAGGAATAGTCAGTCTTCTTGTACTTAAGTCGGCATTGTGACTTTTGTATTAAGTTCCGATGCAATTTCTGTGTTTCATCGTCAATAAGAATGTAGTATGGATAGAGTAAACCTGAAGTGAAGCATCGAAATCGATAACTAGTGTCACAGGAATGGTTCAAAACATAGTCTGTAAGAAGAGTCAGTCTTCTTGTACTTAAGTCGGGATGAAGCTTTTTGTATTTAACTCCGAAGCAATTTCTGTGTTTCATCGTCAATACGAAGATCCAAGGGATACAGTAAACCTAAAGTGAAGCATCGGAATCTATAACTACTGTCACAGGAATGGTTCAAAACATAGTCTGTAAGAAGAGTCAGTCTGCTTGTACTTAAGACGTCATTGTGCCTTTTTATTTAATTCCGATGCAATTTCTGTGTTTCATCTTCAATAAGAAGGTCAGAGGGATATAGTGAACCTGAAGTGAGGCATTGTAATCTATAACTAGTGTCACAGGAATGGTTCAAAACATAGACAGTAGGAAGAGTCAGTCTTCTTTTACTTAAGTCGGCATTGTGCCTTTTCTATTTAATTGCGATGCAATTTCCGTGTTTCGTCGCCAATAAGAATGTCCTAGGGATACAGTAAACCTGAAGTGGAGCATCGGAATCTATAACTAGTGTCACAGGAATGGTTCAGAAGTTAGACAGTAAGAAGAGCCAGTCTTCTTGTACTTAAGTCGGCATTGTGCCTTTTGTATTTAGTTCCGATGCAATTTCTGTTTTTCGTCGCCAATAAGAAGGTCCAAAGGATACAGTAACCCTGAAGTGAAGCATCAGAATCTATAACTAATGTCACAGGAATCGTTCAAAACATAGACACTAGGAAGAGTCAGTCTTCTTGTACTTAAGTCGGCATTGTGACTTTTGTGTTTAGTTCCGATGCAATTTCTGTGTTTCATCGTCAATAAGAAGGTCCTAGGGATAGAGTAAACCTGAAGTGAAGCACCGGAATCTATAACCAGTGTCACAGGAATGGTTCAAATCATAGTCAGTAAGAAGAGTCAGTCTTCTTGTACTTAAGTCGGGATTAAGCCTTTTGTATTTAACTCCGAAGCAATTAATGTGTTTCATCGTCAATACGAAGGTCCAAGGGATACAGTAAACCTGAAGTGATGCATCGGAATCTATAACTACTGTCACAGGAATGGTTCAAAACGTAGTCAGTAAGAAGAGTCAGTCTTCTTGTACTTATGTTCGCATTGTGCCTTTTGTATTTAATTCCGTTGCAATTTCTGTGTTTCATCGTCAAAACGAAGGTCAGAGGGATACAGTAAACCTGAAGTGAAGCATCGGAATCTACAACTAGTGTCAAAGGAATGGTACAAATCATAGACAAGAGGAACAGTCAGTCTTCTTGTATTTAAGTCTGCATTGTGCCTTTTCTATTTAATTCCGATGCAATTTCTGTGTTTCATCGTCAAAAAGAAGGTCGGAGGGATACAGTAAACGTGAAGTGAAGCATCGGAATCTATAACTAGTGTCACAGGAATGGTTCAAAGCATAGACAGTAGGGAGAGTCAGTCTTCTTGTACTTAAGTCGGCATTGTGCCTTTTCTATTTATTTCCGATGCAATTTCTGTGTTTCGTCGTCAATAAGAAGGTCCAAGGGATGCAGTAAACCATAAGTGAAGCATCGGAATCTATAACTAGTGTCACAGGAATGGTTCAAAACAAAGACAGTAAGAGGGGTCAGTCTTCTTCTACATATATAGGCATTGTGCCTTTTGTATTTAATTCTGATGCAATTTCTGTGTTTCATCGTCAATATGAAGGTCCAAGGGATACAGTAAACCATAAGTGAAGCATCGGAATCTATAACTAGTGTCACAGGAATGGTTCAAAACATTGACAGTAAGAAGGGTCAGTCATCTTGTACTTAAGTCGGCATTGTGCCTTTTCTATTTAATTCCGATGCAATTTCTGTGTTTCATCGTCAATAAGAAGGTCAGAGGGATACAGTAAACCTGAAGTGAAGCATCGGAATCTATAACTAGTGTCACTGGAGCGGTTCAAAACGTAGACAGTAAGAAGAGTCAGTCTTCTTGTACTTAAGTCGGCATTCTGCTTTTTCTATTTAATTCCGATGCAATTTCTGTATTTCGTCGCCAATAAGAAGGTCCAAAGGATATAGTAAACCTGAAGTGAAGCATCGGAATCTATAACCAATGTCACAGGAATCGTTCAAAACATAGACAGTAGGAAGAGTCAGTCTTCTTGTACTTAAGTCGGCATTGTGACTTTTGTATTTAGTTCCGATGCAATTTCTGTGTTTCATCGTCAATAAGAAGGTCCTAGGGATAGTGTAAACCTGAAGTGAAGCACCGGAATCTATAACTAGTGTCACAGGAATGGTTCAAAACATTGTCATTAAGAAGAGTCAGTCTTCTTGTACTTAAGATGGGATTAAGCCTTTTGTATTCAACTCCGAAGCAATTTCTGTGTTTCATCGTCAATCCGAAGATCCATGGGATACAGTAAACCCGAAGTGAAGCATCGGAATCTATAACTACTGTCACAGGAATGGTTCAAAACATAGTCAGTAAGAAGAATCAGTCTTCTTGTACTTAAGTTGGCAATGTGCCTTTTGTATTTAATTCCGATGCAATTTCTGTGTTTCATCGTCAACAAGAAGGTCCAAGGGATACAGTAAACCTGAAGCATCGGAATCTGTAACTAGCGTCACAGGAATGGTTCAAAACATAGACTCTAAGAAGAATCAGTCTGCTTGTACTTAAGACGGCATTGTGCCTTTTCTATTTAATTCTGTTGCAATTTCTGTGTTTCATCTTCAATAAGAAGGTCAGAGGGATATAGTGAACCTGAGGTGAGGCATTGGAATCTATAACTAGTGTCACAGGAATGGTTCAAAACATAGACAGTAGGAAGTGTCAGTCTTCTTTTACTTAAGTCGGCATTGTGCTGTTCTATTTAATTGCGATGCAATTTCCGTGTTTCGTCGCCAATAAGAATGTCCTAGGGATACAGTAAACCTGAAGTGGAGCATCGGAATCTATAACTAGTGTCACAGGAATGGTTCAGAAATTAGACAGTAAAAAGAGCCGGTCTTCTTGTACTTAAGTCGGCATTGTGCCTTTTGTATTTAATTCCGATGCAATTTCTGTGTTTCATCGTCAATAAGAAGGTCCAAGGGATACAGTAAACCTGAAGTGGAGCATCGGAATCTATAACTAGTGTCACAGGAATGGTTCAGAAATTAGACAGTAAGAAGGTTCAGTCTTCTTGTACTTATGTTGTCATTGTGCCCTTTTCAATTTAATTCCGATGCAATTTCTGTGTTTCATCGTCAAAAAGAAGGTCATAGAGATACAGTAAACCTGAAGTGAAGCATCGGATCTATAACTAGTGTCACAAGAGCGGTTCAAAACATAGACAGTAAGAAGAGTCAGATTTCTTGTACTTAAGTCGGCATTGTGCCTTTTCTATTTAATTCCGATGCAATTTCTGTGTTTCGTCGTCAATAAGAAGGTCCAAGGGATGCAGTAAACCTGAAGTGAAGCATCGGAATCTACAACTAGTGTCACAGGAATGGTTCAAAACATAGACAGTAGGAAGAGTCAGTCTTCTTGTACTTAAGTCGGCATTGTGCCTTTTCTATTTAAGTCCGATGCAATTTCCGTGTTTCATCGTCAATAAGAAGGTCAGAGGGACACAGTAAACCTGAGGTGAAACATCGGAATCTATAACTAGTGTCACAGGAATGGTTCAAAACATAGACAGCAAGAAGGGTCAGTCTTCTTGTACATATGTCGGCATTGTACCTTTTGTATTTAATTCTGATGCAATTTCTGTGTTTCATCGTCAATAAGAAGGTCCAAGGGATACAGTAAACCTTAAGTAAAGCATCGGAATCTATAACTAGTGTCACAGGAATGGTTCAAAGCATTGACAGTAAGAAGGGTTAGTCATCTTGTACTTAAGTCGGCATTGTGCCTTTTCTATTTAATTCCGATGCAATTTCTGTGTTTCATCGTCAATAAGAAGGTCAGAGGGATACAGTAAACCTGAAGTGAAGCATCGGAATCTATAACTAGTGTCACTGGAGCGGTTCAAAACATAGACAGTATGAAGAGTCAGTCTTCTTGTCCTTAAGTCGGCATTGTGCCTTTTCTATTTAATTCCAATGCAATTTCTGTATTTCGTCGCCAATAAGAAGGTCCAAAGGACATAGTAAACCTGAAGTGAAGCATCGGAATCTATAACCAATGTCACAGGAATCGTTCAAAACATAGACAGTAGGAAGAGTCAGTCTTCTTGTACTTAGGTCGGCATTGTGACTTTTGTATTTAGTTCCGATGCAATTTCTGTGTTTCATCGTCAATAAGAAGGTCGTAGGGATAGTGTAAACCTGAAGAGAAGCACCGGAATCTCTAACTAGTGTCACAGGAATGGTTCAAACATAGTCAGTAAGAAGAGTCAGTCTTCTTGTACTTAAGATGGGATTAAGCCTTTTGAATTTAACTCCGAAGCAATTTCTGTGTTTCATCGTCAATCCGAAAATCCATGGGATACAGTAAACCTGAAGTGAAGCATCGGAATCTATAACTACTGTCACAGGAATGGTTCAAAACATAGTCAGTAAGAAGAGTAAGTCTTCTTGTACTTAAGTCGGCATTGTGCCTTTTGTATTTAATTCCGATGCAATTTCTGTGTTTCATCGTCAACAAGAAGATCCAAGGGATACAGAAAACCTGAAGCATCGGAATCTGTAACTAGCGTCACAGGAATGGTTCAAAATATAGACTCTAAGGAGAGTCAGTCTGCTTGTACTTAAGACGGCATTGTGCCTTTTCTATTTAATTCCGATGCAATTTCTGTGTTTCATCTTCAATAAGAAGGTCAGAGGGATATAGTGAACCTGAGGTGAGGCATTGGAATCTATAACTAGTGTCACAGGAATGGTTCAAAACATAGACAGTAGGAAGAGTCAGTCTTCTTTTACTTAAGTCGGCATTGTGCCTTTTCTATTTAATTCCGATGCAATTTCTGTGTTTCATCGTCAATAAGAAGGTCTTAGGGATAGACTAAACCTGAAGTGAAGCACCGGAATCTATAACTAGTGTCACAGGAATGGTTCAAAACATAGTCAGTAAGAAGAGTCAGTCTTCTTGTACTTATGTCGGCATTGTGCCTTTTCTATTTAATTCCGATGCAATTTCTGTGTTTCGTCGTCAATAAGAAGGTCCAAGGGATGCAGTAAACCTGAAGTGAAGCATCGGAATCTACAACTAGTGTCACAGGAATGGTTCAAACATAGACAGTAGGAAGAGTCAGTCTTCTTGTACTTAAGTCGGCATTGTGCCTTTTCTATTTAAGTCCGATGCAATCTCTGTGTTTCATCGTCAATAAGAAGGTCCAAGGGATACAGTAAACCTGAAGTGGAGCATCGGAATCTATAACTAGTGTCACAGGAATGGTTCAGAAATTAGACAGTAAGAAGGTTCAGTCTTCTTGTACTTATGTTGTCATTGTGCCCTTTTCAATTTAATTCCGATGCAATTTCTGTGTTTCATCGTCAAAAAGAAGGTCATAGGGATACAGTAAACCTGAAGTGAAGCATCGGATCTATAACTAGTGTCACAAGAGCGGTTCAAAACATAGACAGTAAGAAGAGTCAGATTTCTTGTACTTAAGTCGGCATTGTGCCTTTTCTATTTAATTCCGATGCAATTTCTGTTTATCGTCGCCAATAAGAAGGTCCAAAGGATACAGTAAACCTGAAGTGAAACATCAGAATCTATAACTAATGTCACAGGAATCGTTTAAAACATAGACAGTAGGAAGAGTCAGTCTTCTTGTACTTAAGTCGGCATTGTGACTTTTGTAATTAGTACCGATGCAATTTCTGTGTTTCATCATCAGTAAGAAGGTCTTAAGGATAGAGTAAACCTGAAGTGAGGCACCGGAATCTATAACTAGTGTCACAGGAATGGTTCAAAACATAGTCAGTTAGAAGAGTCAGTCTTCTTGTACTTAAGTCGGGATTAAGCCTTTTGTATTTAACTCCGAAGCAATTTCTGTGTTTCATCGTCAATGCGAAGGGCCAAGGGATACAGTAAACCTGAAGTGATGCATCGGAATTTATAACTACTGTCACAGGAATGGTTCAAAACATAGACAGTAGGAAGAGTCAGTCTTCTTGTACTTAAGTCGGCATTGTGCCTTTTCTATTTAAGTCCGATGCAATTTCCGTGTTTCATCGTCAATAAGAAGGTCAGAGGGACACAGTAAACCTGAGGTGAAACATCGGAATCTATAACTAGTGTCACAGGAATGGTTCAAAACATAGACAGTAAGAAGGGTCAGTCTTCTTGTACATATGTCGGCATTGTACTTTTGTATTTAATTCTGATGCAATTTCTGTGTTTCATCGTCAATAAGAAGGTCCAAGGGATACAGTAAACCTTAAGTAAAGCATCGGAATCTATAACTAGTGTCACAGGAATGGTTCAAAGCATTGACAGTAAGAAGGGTCAGTTATCTTGTACTTAAGTCGGCATTGTGCCTTTTCTATTTAATTCCGATGCAATTTCTGTGTTTCATCGTCAATAAGATGGTCAGAGGGATACAGTAAACCTGAAGTGAAGCATCGGAATCTATAACTAGTGTCACTGGAGCGGTTCAAAACATAGACAGTATGAAGAGTCAGTCTTCTTGTCCTTAAGTCGGCATTGTGCCTTTTCTATTTAATTCCAATGCAATTTCTGTATTTCGTCGCCAATAAGAAGGTCCAAAGGACATAGTAAACCTGAAGTGAAGCATCGGAATCTATAACCAATGTCACAGGAATCGTTCAAAACATAGACAGTAGGAAGAGTCAGTCTTCTTGTACTTAGGTCGGCATTGTGACTTTTGTATTTAGTTCCGATGCAATTTCTGTGTTTCATCGTCAATAAGAAGGTCGTAGGGATAGTGTAAACCTGAAGAGAAGCACCGGAATCTCTAACTAGTGTCACAGGAATGGTTCAAAACATAGTCAGTAAGAAGAGTCAGTCTTCTTGTACTTAAGATGGGATTAAGCCTTTTGAATTTAACTCCGAAGCAATTTCTGTGTTTCATCGTCAATCCGAAAATCCATGGGATACAGTAAACCTGAAGTGAAGCATCGGAATCTATAACTACTGTCACAGGAATGGTTCAAAACATAGTCAGTAAGAAGAGTAAGTCTTCTTGTACTTAAGTCGGCATTGTGCCTTTTGTATTTAATTCCGATGCAATTTCTGTGTTTCATCGTCAACAAGAAGATCCAAGGGATACAGAAAACCTGAAGCATCGGAATCTGTAACTAGCGTCACAGGAATGGTTCAAAATATAGACTCTAAGAAGAGTCAGTCTGCTTGTACTTAAGACGGCATTGTGCCTTTTCTATTTAATTCCGATGCAATTTCTGTGTTTCATCTTCAATAAGAAGGTCAGAGGGATATAGTGAACCTGAGGTGAGGCATTGGAATCTATAACTAGTGTCACAGGAATGGTTCAAAACATAGACAGTAGGAAGAGTCAGTCTTCTTTTACTTAAGTCGGCATTGTGCCTTTTCTATTTAATTCCGATGCAATTTCTGTGTTTCATCGTCAATAAGAAGGTCTTAGGGATAGACTAAACCTGAAGTGAAGCACCGGAATCTATAACTAGTGTCACAGGAATGGTTCAAAACATAGTCAGTAAGAAGAGTCAGTCTTCTTGTACTTATGTCGGCATTGTGCCTTTTCTATTTAATTCCGATGCAATTTCTGTGTTTCGTCGTCAATAAGAAGGTCCAAGGGATGCAGTAAACCTGAAGTGAAGCATCGGAATCTACAACTAGTGTCACAGGAATGGTTCAAACATAGACAGTAGGAAGAGTCAGTCTTCTTGTACTTAAGTCGGCATTGTGCCTTTTCTATTTAAGTCCGATGCAATTTCTGTGTTTCATCGTCAATAAGAAGGTCAGAGGGACACAGTAAACCTGAAGTGAAACATCGGAATCTATAACTAGTGTCACAGGAATGGTTCAAAACGTAGACAGTAAGAAGGGTCAGTCTTCTTGTACATTTGTCGGCATTGTGCCTTTTGTATTTAATTCTGATGCAATATCTGTGTTTCATCGTCAATAAGATGGTCCAAGGGATACAGTAAACCTTAAGTGAAGCATCGGAATCTATAACTAGTGTCACAGGAATGGTTCAAAGCATTGACAGTAAGAAGGATCAGTCATCTTGTACTTAAGTCGTCATTGTGCCTTTTCAATTTAATTCCGATTCAATTTCTGTGGTTCGTCGTCAATAAGAAGGTCAGAGGGATACAGTAAACCTGAAGTGAAGCATCGGAATCTATAACTAGTGTCACTGGAGCGGTTCAAAACATAGACAGTATGAAGAGTCAGTCTTCTTGTACTTAAGTCGGCATTGTGCCTTTTCTATTTAATTCCAATGCAATTTCTGTATTTCGTCGCCAATAAGAAGGTCCAAAGGACATAGTAAACCTGAAGTGAAGCATCGGAATCTATAACCAATGTCACAGGAATCGTTCAAATCATAGGCAGTAGAAAGAGTCAGTCTTCTTGTACTTAAGTGGCATTGTGACTTTTGTATTTAGTTCCGATGCAATTTCTGTGTTTCATCGTCAATAACAAGGTCCTAGGGATAGTGTAAACCTGAAGAGAAGCACCGGAATCTATAACTAGTGTCACAGGAATGGTTCAAAACATAGACAGTAGGAAGAGTAAGTGTTCTTTTACTTAAGTCGGCATTGTGCCTTTTCTATTTAATTGCGATGCAATTTCCGTGTTTCGTCGCCAATAAGAATGTCCTAGGGATACAGTATACCTGAAGTGGAGCATCGGAATCTATAACTAGTGTCACAGGAATGGTTCACAAATTAGACAGTAAGAAGAGCCAGTCTTCTTGTACTTGAGTCGGCATTGTGCCTTTTGTATTTAATTCCGATGCAATTTCTGTGTCTCATCGTCAATAAGAAGGTCCAAGGGATACAGTAAGCCTGAAGTGGAGCATCGGAAAATATAACTAGTGTCACAGGAATGGTTCAGATATTAGACAGTAAGAAGAGTCAGTCTTCTTGTACTTATGTTGGCATTGTGCCCTTTTCAATTTAATTCCGATGCAATTTCTGTGTTTCATCGTCAAAAAGAAGGTCATAGGGATACAGTAAACCTGAAGTGAAGCATCGGATCTATAACTAGTGTCACAAGAGCGGTTCAAAACATAGACAGTAAGAAGAGTCAGTCTTCTTGTACTTAAGTCGGCATTGTGCCTTTTCTATTTAATTCCGATGCAATTTCTGTTTTTCGTCGCCAATAAGAAGGTCGAAAGGATACAGTAAACCTGTAGTGAAGCATCAGAATCTATAACTAATGTCACAGGAATCGTTCAAAACATAGACAGTAGGAAGAGTCAATCTTCTTGTACTTAAGTCGGCATTGTGACTTTTGTATTTAGTTCCGATGCAATTTCTGTGTTTCATCGTCAATAAGAAGGTCTTAGGGATAGAGTAAACCTGAAGTGAAGCACCGGAATCTATAACTAGTGTCACAGGAATGGTTCAAAACATAGTCAGTAAGAAGAGACAGTCTTCTTGTACTTAAGTCGGGATTAAGCCTTTTGTATTTAACTCCGAAGCAATTTCTGTGTTTCATCGTCAATACGAAGGTCCAAGGGATACAGTAAACCTGAAGTGATGCATCGGAATCTATAACTACTGTCAGAGGAATGGTTCAAAACATAGTCAGTAAGAAGAGTCAGTCTTCTTGTACTTATGCTGGCATTGTGCTTTTTCTATTTAATTCCGATGCAATTTCTGTGTTTCATCGTCAAAACGAAGGTCAGAGGGATACAGTATACCTGAAGTGAAGCATCGGAATCTACAACTAGTGTCAAAGGAATGGTACAAAACATAGACAAGAGGAACAGTCAGTCTTCTTGTATTTAAGTCGGCATTGTGCCTTTTCTATTTAATTCCGATGCAATTTCTGTGTTTCATCGTCAAAAAGAAGGTCAGAGGGATACAGTAAACCGGAAGTGAAGCATCGGAATCTATAACTAGTGTCACAGGAATGGTTCAAAACATAGACAGTAGGAAGAGTCAGTCTTCTTGTACTTAAGTCGGCATTGTGCCTTTTCTATTTAATTCCGATGCAATTTCTGTGTTTCGTCATCAATAAGAAGGTCCTAGGGATGCAGTAAACCTGAAGTGAAGCATCGGAATCTACAACTAGTGTCACAGGAATGGTTCAAAACATAGACAGTAGGAAGAGTCAGCCTTCTTGTACTTAAGTCGGCATTGTGCCCTTTTCTATTTAAGTCCGATCCAATTTCTGTGTTTCATCGTCAATAAGAAGGTCAGAGGGACACAGTAAACCTGAAGTGAAGCATCGGAATCTATAACTAGTGTCACAGGAATGGTTCAAAACGTAGTCAGTAAGAAGAGTCAGTCTTCTTGTACTTATGTCGGCATTGTGCCTTTTGTATTTAATTCCGATGCAATTTCTGTGCTTCATCGTCAATAAAAAGATCCCAGGGATACAGTAAACCTGAAGTGGAGCATCGGAATCTATAACTAGTGTCACAGGAATGGTTGAAAAATTAGACAGTAAGAAGAATCAGTCTTCTTGTACTTAAGTCGGCATTGTGAATTTTTCAATTTAATTTCGATGCAATTACTGTGTTTCATCGTCAACAAGAAGGTCAGAGGGATACAGTAAACCTGAAGTGAAGCATCGGAATCTCTAACTAGTGTCACAGGAATGGTTCAACACATAGTCAGTAAGAAGAGTCAGTCTTCTTAAACTTAAATCGCCATTGTGCCTTTGGTATTTGATTCCGATGCAATTTCTGTGTTTCATCGTCAATAAGAAGGTGCAAGGGATACAGTAAACCTGAAGTGAAGCATCGGAATGTGTAACTAGCGTCACAGGAATGGTTCAAAATATAGACACTAATAAGAGTCAGTCTGCTTGTACCTAAGACGGCATTGTGCGTTTTCTATTTAATTCCGATGCAATTTCTGTGTTTCATCGTCAATAAGAAAGGTCAGAGGGACACAGTGAACCTTAGGTGAAGCATCGGAATCTATAACTAGTGTCACAGGAATGGTTCAAAACATAGACAGTAGGAAGAGTCAGTCTTCTTGTACTTATGACGGCATTGTGCCTTTTCTATTTAATTCCGACGCAATTTCTGTGTTTCATAGCCAATAAGAACGTCCAAAGGATACAGTAAACCTGAAGTGAAGCATCGGAATCCATAACTAATGTCACCGGAATCATTCAAATCATAGACAGTAGGAAGAGTCAGACTTCCTGTACTTAAGTCTTCATTGTGCCTTTTGTATTTAGTTCCGATGCAATTTCTGTGTTTCGTCGTGTATAAGATAGTCCTAGGGTTACAGTAAA
This sequence comes from Schistocerca piceifrons, assembly GCF_021461385.2. Taxonomy (NCBI): domain Eukaryota; kingdom Metazoa; phylum Arthropoda; class Insecta; order Orthoptera; family Acrididae; genus Schistocerca; species Schistocerca piceifrons. The sequence goes on along the minus strand of NW_025727713.1, from coordinate 106,794 downwards.
CCTGAAGTGAAGCATCGGAATCTATAATTAGTGTCACAGGAATGGTTCAAATCATAGTCAGTAAGAAGAGTCAGTCTTCTTGTACTTAAGTTGGCATTGTGCCTTTTGTATTTAATTCCGATTCAATTTCTGTGTTTCATCGTCAATAAGAAGGTCAGAGGGATACAGTAAACCTGAAGTCAAGCAACGGAATCTGTAACTAGTGTCACAGGAATGGTTCAAAGCTTAGACAGTAAGAAGAGTAAGTCTTCTTGTACTTAAGTCGGCATTGTGCCTTTTCTATTTAATTCCGAAGCAATTTCTTTATTTCGTCGCCAATAAGAAGGTCCAAATGATACAGTAGACCTGAAGTGAACCATCGGAATCTATAACTAATGTCACAGCAATCGTTCAAAACGTAGACAGTAGGAAGAGTCAGTCTTCTAGTACTTAAGTCCGCATTCTGCCTTTTGTATTTAGTTCCGATGCTATTTCTGTGTTTCATCGTCAATGAGAAGGTCCTAGGGATAGAGTAAACCTGAAGTGAAGCATCGGAATCTATAACTAGTGTCACAGGAATGGTTCAAAACATAGTCAGTAAGAAGAGTCAGTCTTCTTGTACTTAAGACGGCATTGGGCCTTTTCTATTTAATTCCGATGCAATTTCTGTGATTCGTCGTCAATAAGAAGGTCCAAGGGATACAGTAAACCTGAAGTGAAACATCGGAATCTATATCTAGTGTCACAGGAATGGTTCAAAACAGTCAGCAAGAAGAGTCAGTCTTTTTGTAATTAAGTCGGCATTGTGCCTTTTGTATTTAATTCCGATACCATTTCTGTGTTTCATCGTCAATAAGAAGGTCCAAGGATACAGTAAACGTGAAGTGAAGCATCGGAATCTATAACTAGTGTCACAGGAATGGTTCAAAACATAGAGATTAAGAAGAGCCAGTCTTCTTGTACTTAAGTCGGCATTGTGCCTTTTGTATTTAATTCCGATGCACTATCCGTGTTCCATCGTCAATAAGAAGATCCAAGGGATACAGTAATCCTGAAATGAAGCATCGGAATCTATAACTGGTGTCACAGGAATGGTTCAAAACATATACAGTAGGAAGATTCAGTCTACATGTACTTAAGTCGGCATTGTGCCATTTTCAATTTAGTTCCGATGCAATTAGTGTGTTTCAACGTCAATAAGAAGGTCAGAGGGATACAGATAACCTGAAGTGAAGCATCGGAATCTCTAACTAGTGTCACAGGAATGGTTCAAAACATAGTCAGTTAGAAGAGTCAGTCTTCTTGTACATAAGTCGGCATTGAGCCTTTTGTATTTAATTCCGATGCAATTTCTGTGTTTCATCGTCAATAAGACGGTCCAAGGGATACAGTAAACCGGAAGCATCGGAATCTGTAACTAGCGTCACAGGAATGGTTCAAAACATAGACATTAAGAAGAGTCAGTCTTCGTGTACTTAAGACGGCATTGTGCCTTTTCTATTTAATTCCGATGCAAATTCTGTGTTTCATCTTCAATAAGAAGGTCAGAGGGATACAGTGAACCTGAGGTGAGTCATTGGAATCTATAACTAGTGTCACAGGAATGGTTCAATACATAGACAGTAGGAAGAGTCAGTCTTCTTGTACTTATGTCGGCATTGTGACTTTTCTATTCAATTCCGATGCTATTTCTGTGATTCGTCGACTATACGAAGGTGCAATGGATACAATAAACCTGAAGTGAAGCATCGGAATCCATAACTAATGTCACAGGAGTCGTTCAAAACATAGACAGTAGGAAGAGTCAGTCTTCTTGTACTTAAGTCGGCATTGTGCTTTTGTATTTAGTTCCGCTGCAATTTCTGTGTTTCATCGTCAATAAGAAGGTACTTTGGTTACAGTAAACCGAAGTGAAGAATCGGAATCTATAACTAGTGTCACAGGGATGGTTCAAAACATAGTCAGTAGGAAGAGTCAGTCTTCTTGTACTTAAGTTGGCATTGTGCTTTTGTAATTAATTCCGATCCAATTTCTGTGTTTCATCGTCAATAAGAAGGTCCAAGGGATACAGTAAACCTGAAGCATCGGAATCTGTAACTAGCGTCACAGGAATGGTTCAAAACATAGACACTAAGATGAGTCACTCTGCTTGTACTTATGACGGCATTGTACCTTTTCTATTTATTTCCGATGCAATTTCTGTGTTTCACCTTCAATAAGAATGTCCATGGGTTACAGTAAACCTGAAGTGAAGCTTCGGAATCTATAACTAGTGTCACAGGAGCGGTTCAAAACATAGACAGTAAGAAGAGTCAGTCTTCTTGTACTTAAGTCATCATTGTGCCTTTTCTATTTCATTCCGATGCAGTTTCTGTATTTCGTCGCTAATAAGAACTTCCAAGGGATACATTAAACCTGAAGTGAAGCATCGGAATCTATAACTAGTGTCACAGGAATGGTTCAAAACATAGTCAGTAAGAAGAGTCAGTCTTCTTGTACTTAAGTCGGCATTGTGCCTGTTGTATTTAATTCCGATGCAATTTCTGTGTTTCATAGTCAAAACGAAGGTCAGAGGGATACAGTAAACCTGAAGTGAAGCATCGGAATCAACAACAAGTGTCACAGGAATGGTTCAAAACATGGACAAGAGGAACAGTCAATCTTCTTGTACTTAAGTCGGCATTGTGCATTTTGTATTTAATAACGACGCAAGTTCTAAGTTTCATTGTCAATAAGAAGGTCCAAGGGATACAGTAAACCTGAAGTGAAGCATCGGAATCTATAACTAGTGTCACAGGAACGGTTCAAAACATAGACATTCAGAACAGTCAGTCTTCATGTACTTAAGTCGGCATTGTGCCTTTTGTACTTAATTCCTATGCAATTTCTGTGTTTCATCGTCAAAAAGAAGGTCAGAGGGATACAGTGAACCTGAAGTGAAGCATCGGAATCTATAACTAGTGTCACAGGAGCGGTTCAAAACATAGGCAGTAAGAAGAGTCAGTCTTCTTGTACTTAAGTCGGCATTGTGCCTTTTCTATTTAATTCCGATGCAATTTCTGTTTTTCGTAGCCAATAAGAAGGTCCAAAGGATATAGTAAACCTGAAGTGAAGCATCGGAATCTATAACCAATGTCACAGGAATCGTTCAAAGCATAGACAGTAGGAAGAGTCAGTCTTCTTGTACTTAAGTCGGCATTGTGACTTTTGTATTTAGTTCCGATGCTATTTCTGTGTTTCATCGTCAATAAGAAGGTCCTAGGGATAGTGTAAACCTGAAGTGAAGCACCGGAATCTATAACTAGTATCACAGGAATGGTTCAAAACATAGTCAGTAAGAAGTCTTCTTGTACTTAAGATGGGATTAAGCCTTTTGTATTTAACTCCGAAGCAATTTCTGTGTTTCATCGTCAATCCGAAGATCCATGGGATACAGTAAACCTGAAGTGAAGCTTCGGAATCTATAACTACTGTCACAGGAATGGTTCAAAACATAGTCAGTAAGAAGAGTCAGTCTTCTTGTACTTAAGTCGGCTTTGTGCCTTTTGTATTTAATTCCGATGCAATTTCTGTGTTTCATCGTCAATAAGAAAGTAAGAGGGATACAGTAAACCTGTAGTGAAGAATCGGAATCTATAACTAGTGTCACAGGAATGGTTCTAAACAGTCTGTAAGAAGAGTCAGTCTTCTTGCACTTAAGTCGGCATTATGCATTTTGTATTTAATTCCGATGCAAGTTCTAAGTTTCATTGTCATTAAGAAGGTCCAAGGGATGCAGTAAACCTGAAGTGAAGCATCGGAATCTATAACTGGTGTCACTGGAATGGTTCAAACATTGACAGTAAGAAGAGTCAGTCTTCTTGTACTTAAGTCGGCATTGTGCCTTTTGTATTTAATTCCGACGCAATTTCTGTGTTTCATCATCAAAATGAAGGTCATAGGGATACAGTAAACCTGAAGTGAAGCATCGGAATTTATAACTAGTGTCACAAGAGCGGTTCAAAACATAGACAGTAAGAAGAGTCAGTCTTCTTGTACTTAAGTCGGCATTGTGCCTTTTCTATTTAATTCCGATGCTATTTCTGTTTTGCGTCGCCAACAAGAAGGTCCAAAGGATACAGTAAACCTGAAGTGAAGCATCAGAATCTATAACTAATGTCACAGGAATCGTTCAAAACATAGACAGTAGGAAGGGTCAGTCTTCTTGTACTTAAGTCGGCATTGTGCCTTTTGTATTTAATTCCGACGCAATTTCTGTGTTTCATCGTCAAAATGAAGGTCATAGGGATACAGTAAACCTGAAGTGAAGCATCGGAATTTATAACTAGTGTCACAAGAGCGGTTCAAAACATAGACAGTAAGAAGAGTCAGTCTTCTTGTACTTAAGTCGGCATTGTGCCTTTTCTATTTAATTCCGATGCTATTTCTGTTTTGCGTCGCCAACAAGAAGGTCCAAAGGATACAGTAAACCTGAAGTGAAGCATCAGAATCTATAACTAATGTCACAGGAATCGTTCAAACATAGACAGTAGGAAGGGTCAGTCTTCTTGTACTTAAGTCGCCATTGTGACTTTTGTATTTAGTTCCGATGCAATTTCTGGGTTTCATCGTCAAAACGAAGGTCAGAGGGATACAGTAAACCTGAAGTGAAGCTTCGGAATCTACAACTAGTGTCAAAGGAATGGTACAAAACATAGACAAGAGGAACAGTCAGTCTTCTTGTATTTAAGTAGGCATTGTGCATTTTCTATATAATTCCTATGCAATTTCTGTGTTTCATCTTCAATAAGAAGGACCTAGGGATAGAGTATACCTGAAGTGAAGCACCGGAATCTATAACTAGTGTCACAGGAATGGTTCAAAGCATAGTCAGTAAGAAGAGTCAGTCTTCTTGTGCTTAAGTCGGGATTAAGCCGTTTGTATTTAACTCCGAAGCAATTTCTGTGTTTCATCGTCACTACGAAGGTCCAAGGGATACAGTAAACCTGAAGTGATGCATCGGCATCTCTAACTAGTGTCACAGGAATGGTTCAAAACATAGTCCGTAAGAAGAGTCAGTCTTCTTGTACTTATGTCGGCATTGTGCCTTTTGTTTTTAATTCCGATGCAATTTCTGTGTTTCATCGTCAAAACGAAGGTCAGAGGGATACAGTAAACCTGAAGTGAAGCATCGGAATTTACAACTAGTGTCAAAGGAATGGTACAAAACATAGACAAGAGGAACAGTCAGTCTTTTTGTATTTAAGTAGGCATTGTGCCTTTTCTATTAAATTCCGATGCAATTTCTGTGTTTCATCGTCAAAAAGAAGGTCAGAGGGATACAGTAAACCTGAAGTGAAGCATCGGAATCTCTAACTAGTGTCACAGGAATGGTTCAAAACATAGACAGTAGGAAGAGTCAGTCTTCTTGTACTTAAGTCGGCATTGTGCCTTTTCTATTTAATTCCGATGCAATTTCTGTGTTTCGTCGTCAATAAGAAGGTCCAAGGGATGCACTAAACCTGAAGTGAAGCATCGGAATCTGCAACTAGTGCCACAGGAATGGTTCAAAACATAGACAGTAGGAAGAGTCAGTCTTCTTGTACTTAAGTCGGCATTGTGCCTTTTCTATTTAAGTCCGATGCAATTTCTGTGTTTCATCGTCAATAAGACGGTCAGAGGGACACAGTAAACCTGAAGTGAAGCATCGGAATCTATAACTAGTGTCACAGGAATGGTTCAAAGCATAGACAATAAGAAGGGTCAGTCTTCTTGTACATATGTCGGCATTGTGCCTTTTGTATTTAATTCTGATGCAATTTCTGTGTCTCATCGTCAATAAGAAGGTCCAAGGGATACAGTAAACCTTAAGTGAAGCATCAGAATCTATAACTAGTGTCACAGGAATGGTTCAAAACATTGACAGTAAGAAGGGTCAGTCATCTTGTACTTATGTCGGCATTGTGCCTTTTCCATTTAATTCCGATGCAATTTCTGTGCTTCATCGTCAATAAAAAGGTCCGAGGGATACAGTAAACCTGAAGTGAAGCATCGAAATCTATAACTAGTGTCACAGGAATGGTTCAAAAATTAGACAGTAAGAAGAATCAGTCTTCTTGTACTTAAGTCGGCTTTGTGCATTTTTCAATTTAATTTCGATGCAATTACTGTGTTTCATCGTCAACAAGAAGGTCAGAGGGATACAGTAAACCTGAAGTGAAACATCGGAATCTCTAACTAGTGTCACAGGAATGGTTCAACACATAGTCAGTAAGAAGAGTCAGTCTTTTTAAACTTAAGTCGCCATTGTGCCTTTGGTATTTGATTCCGATGCAATTTCTGTGTTTCATCGTCAATAAGAAGGTCCAAGGGATACAGTAAACCTGAAGTGAAGCTTCGGAATGTGTAACTAGCGTCACAGGAATGGTTCAAAAAATAGACACAAATAAGAGTCAGTCTGCTTGTACTTAAGACGGCATTGTGCGTTTTCTATTTAATTCCGATGCAATTTCTGTGTTTCATCGTCAATAAGAAAGGTCAGAGGGATACAGTGAACCTTAGGTGAAGCATCGGAATCTATAACTAGTGTCACAGGAATGGTTCAAAACATAGTCAGTAGGACGAGTCAGTCTTCTTGTACTTAAGTCGGCATTGTGCATTTTCTATTTAATTCCGACGCAATTTCTGTGTTTCGTCGCCAATAAGAAGGTCCAAAGGATACAGTAAACCTGAAGTGAACCATCGGAATCTATAACTAATGTCACAGGAATCGTTCAAAACGTAGACAGTAGGAAGAGTCAGTCTTCTAGTACTTAAGTCGGCATTCTGCCTTTTGTATTTAGTTCCGATGCTATTTCTGTGTTTCATCGTCAATAATAAGGTCAGAGGGATACAGTAAACCTGAAGTGAAGCATCGGAATCTATAACCAGCGTCACAGGAATGGGTCAAAACATAGCCAGTAAGAAGAGTCAGTCTTGTTGTACTTAAGTCGGCATTGTGCCTTTTGTATTTAACTCCGAAGCAATTTCTGTGTTTCATCGTCAATACGAAGGACCAAGGGATACAGTAAACATGAAGCGATAGCATCGGAATCTATAACTAGTGTCACAGGAATCGTTCAAAGCTTAGACAGTAAGAAGAGTCAGTCTTCTTGTACTTAAGTCGGCATTGTGCCTTTTCTATTTAATTCCGAAGCAATTTCTGTATTTCGTCGCCAATAAGAAGGTCCAAAGGATACAGTAAACCTGAAGTGAACCATCGGAATCTATAACTATTGTCACAGGAATCGTTCAAAACGTAGACAGTAGGAAGAGTCAGTCTTCTTGTACTTTTCTTGGCATTGTGCCCTTTGAATTTAATTCTGATGCACTATCTGTGTTTCATCGTCAATAAAAAGATCCAAGGGATACAGTAAACCTGAAATGAAGCATCGGAACCTATAACTAGTGTCACAGGAATGGTCCAAAGCATAGACAGTAGGAAGATACAGTCTACATGTACTTAAGTCGGCATTGTGCCGTTTGTATTTATATCCGATGCAATTTTTGTGTTTCATCCTCATTAAGAAGGTCCAAGGGATACAGTAAACCTGGGGTGAAGCATCGGAATGTAAAACTAGTGTCACAGGAATGGTTCAATACATAGACAGTAGGAAGAGTCAGTCTTCTTGTACTTAAGTCGGCATTATGCCTTTTCTATTTCATTCCGATGCAATTTCTGTGTTTCATCGCCGATAAGCACTGCCAAAGGATACAGTAAACCTGAATTGAAGCATCGGAATCTATAACTAGTGTCACAGGAATGGTTCAAAACATAGTCAGTAAGAAGAGTCAGTCATCTTGTACTTAAGCCGGCATTGTGCCTTTTCTATTTAATTCCGATGCGATCTCTGTGTTTCATCGTCAATAAGAAGGTCCAAGGGATACAGTAAACCTGAAGTGAAGCATCGGAACCTATAACTAGTGTCACAGGAATGGTTCAAACATAGACAGTAGGAAAATTCAGTATACATGTACTTAAGTCGGCATTGTCCATTTGCAATTATATCCGATGCAATTTCTGTGTTTCATCGTCAATAAGAAGGTCCTAGGGATTCAGTAAACCAGAAGCTAAGCATCGGAATCTATAACTAGTGTCACAGGAATGGTTCAAAGCATAGTCAGTAAGTAGAGTCAGTCTTCTTGTACTTAAGTTGGCATTGTGCATTTTGTATTTCATTCCGATGCAATTTCTGTGTTTCATCGTCAATAAGAAGGTCCAAGGGATACAGTAAACCTGAAGTGGAGCATCGGAATCTGTAACTAGTGTGACAGGAATGGTTCAAAGCATAGACAGTAAGAAGAGTCAGTCTTCCTGTACTTAAGTCGGCATTGTGCATTTTTCAATTTAATTCCGATGCATTTACTGTGTTTCATCGTCAATAAGAAGGTCAGAGGGAGACAGTAAACCTGAAGTGAAGCATCCGAATCTCTAACTAGTGTCACAGGAATGGTTCAACACATAGTCAGTAAGAAGAGACATTCCTCTTGTACTTAAATCGGCATTGTGCCTTTTGTATTTAATTCCGATGCTATTACTGTGTTTCATCGTCAATAAGAAGGTCCAAGGGATACAGTAAACCTGAAGTGAAGCATCGGATTCTGTAACTAGCGTCACAGGAATGGTTCAAAACTTAGACAGTAAGAAGAGTCAGTCTTTTTGTACTTGAGTCGACATTGTGCCATTTTCAATTTAATTCCGATGCAATTAGTGTGTTTCATTGTCAATAAGAAGGTCAGAGGGATACAGTAAACCTGACGTGACGCATCGGAATCTCTAACTAGTGTCACAGCAATGGTTCAAAACATAGACAGTAAGAAGAGTCAGTCTTCTTGTACTTAAGTCGGCATTGTGCTTTTTCTATTTAATTCCGATGCAATTTCTGTCTTTCATCGTCAAAAAGAAGGCCAGGCAGATAGAGTAAACCTGAAGTGAATAATCTGAATCTATAACTACTGTCACAGGAATGGTTCAAAACATAGACAGTAGGAAGAGTCAGTCTTCCTGTACTTAAGTCGGCATTGTGCCTTTTGTATTTAATTCCGATGCAATTTCTGTGTTTCGTCGCCAATACGAAGTTCCAAAGGATACAGTAAACCTAAAGTGAAGCATCGGAATCGATAACCAATGTCACAGGATTCGCTCAAAGCATGGACAGTAGGAAGAGTCAGTCTTCTAGTACTTAAGTCGGCATTCTGCCTTTTGTATTTAGTTCCGATGCTATTTCTGTGTTTCATCGTCAATAAGAAGGTCAGAGGGATACAGTAAACCTGAAGTGAAGCATCGGAATCTATAACTAGTGTGACAGGAGTGGTTCAAAGCATAGACAGTAAGAAGAGTCAGTCTTCTTGTACTTATGTCGGCATTATGCCTTTTGTATTAATTCCGATGCAATTTCTGCGTTTCATCGTCAAAAACATGGTCATGAGGATACAGTAAACCTGAAGTGAAGCATCGAAATCTATAACTAGTGTCTCAGGAATGGTTCAAAACGTCGTCAGTAAGAAGAGTCCGTCTTCTTGTACTTAAGACGGCATTGGGCCTTTTCTATTTAATTCCGATGCAATTTCTGTGTTTCGTCGTCAATAAGAAGGTCCAAGGGATACAGTAAACCTGAAGTGAAGCATCGGAATCTATAACTAGTGTCACAGGAATGGTTCAAAACATAGACAGTAGGAAGAGTCAGTCTTCTTGTACTTAAGTATTCATTGTGCCTTTTGTATTTATTTCCGATGCAATTTCTGTGTTTCGTCGTCTATAAGATGGTCCTAGGGTTACAGTAAACCTGAAGTGAAGCATCGCAATCTATAACTAGTGTCACAGGAATACTTCAAATCATAGTCAGTAAGAAGAGTCAGTCTTGTTGTACTTAAGTCGGCATTGTGCCTTTTCTATTTAATTCCGAAGCAATTTCTGTATTTCGTCGCCAATAAGAAGGTCCAAAGGATACAGTAAACCTGAAGTGAACCATCGGAATCTATAACTATTGTCACAGGAATCGTTCAAAACGTAGACAGTAGGAAGAGTCAGTCTTCTTGTACTTTTCTTGGCATTGTGCCCTTTGAATTTAATTCTGATGCACTATCTGTGTTTCATCGTCAATAAAAAGATCCAAGGGATACAGTAAACCTGAAATGAAGCATCGGAACCTATAACTAGTGTCACAGGAATGGTCCAAAGCATAGACAGTAGGAAGATACAGTCTACATGTACTTAAGTCGGCATTGTGCCGTTTGTATTTATATCCGATGCAATTTTTGTGTTTCATCCTCATTAAGAAGGTCCAAGGGATACAGTAAACCTGGGGTGAAGCATCGGAATGTAAAACTAGTGTCACAGGAATGGTTCAATACATAGACAGTAGGAAGAGTCAGTCTTCTTGTACTTAAGTCGGCATTATGCCTTTTCTATTTCATTCCGATGCAATTTCTGTGTTTCATCGCCGATAAGCACTGCCAAAGGATACAGTAAACCTGAATTGAAGCATCGGAATCTATAACTAGTGTCACAGGAATGGTTCAAAACATAGTCAGTAAGAAGAGTCAGTCATCTTGTACTTAAGCCGGCATTGTGCCTTTTCTATTTAATTCCGATGCGATCTCTGTGTTTCATCGTCAATAAGAAGGTCCAAGGGATACAGTAAACCTGAAGTGAAGCATCGGAACCTATAACTAGTGTCTCAGGAATGGTTCAAACATAGACAGTAGGAAAATTCAGTATACATGTACTTAAGTCGGCATTGTCCATTTGCAATTATATCCGATGCAATTTCTGTGTTTCATCGTCAATAAGAAGGTCCTAGGGATTCAGTAAACCAGAAGCTAAGCATCGGAATCTATAACTAGTGTCACAGGAATGGTTCAAAGCATAGTCAGTAAGTAGAGTCAGTCTTCTTGTACTTAAGTTGGCATTGTGCATTTTGTATTTCATTCCGATGCAATTTCTGTGTTTCATCGTCAATAAGAAGGTCCAAGGGATACAGTAAACCTGAAGTGGAGCATCGGAATCTGTAACTAGTGTGACAGGAATGGTTCAAAGCATAGACAGTAAGAAGAGTCAGTCTTCCTGTACTTAAGTCGGCATTGTGCATTTTTCAATTTAATTCCGATGCATTTACTGTGTTTCATCGTCAATAAGAAGGTCAGAGGGAGACAGTAAACCTGAAGTGAAGCATCCGAATCTCTAACTAGTGTCACAGGAATGGTTCAACACATAGTCAGTAAGAAGAGACATTCCTCTTGTACTTAAATCGGCATTGTGCCTTTTGTATTTAATTCCGATGCTATTACTGTGTTTCATCGTCAATAAGAAGGTCCAAGGGATACAGTAAACCTGAAGTGAAGCATCGGATTCTGTAACTAGCGTCACAGGAATGGTTCAAATCTTAGACAGTAAGAAGAGTCAGTCTTTTTGTACTTGAGTCGACATTGTGCCATTTTCAATTTAATTCCGATGCAATTAGTGTGTTTCATTGTCAATAAGAAGGTCAGAGGGATACAGTAAACCTGACGTGACGCATCGGAATCTCTAACTAGTGTCACAGCAATGGTTCAAAACATAGACAGTAAGAAGAGTCAGTCTTCTTGTACTTAAGTCGGCATTGTGCTTTTTCTATTTAATTCCGATGCAATTTCTGTCTTTCATCGTCAAAAAGAAGGCCAGGCAGATAGAGTAAACCTGAAGTGAATAATCTGAATCTATAACTACTGTCACAGGAATGGTTCAAAACATAGACAGTAGGAAGAGTCAGTCTTCCTGTACTTAAGTCGGCATTGTGCCTTTTGTATTTAATTGCGATGCAATTTCTGTGTTTCGTCGCCAATACGAAGTTCCAAAGGATACAGTAAACCTAAAGTGAAGCATCGGAATCGATAACCAATGTCACAGGATTCGCTCAAAGCATGGACAGTAGGAAGAGTCAGTCTTCTAGTACTTAAGTCGGCATTCTGCCTTTTGTATTTAGTTCCGATGCTATTTCTGTGTTTCATCGTCAATAAGAAGGTCAGAGGGATACAGTAAACCTGAAGTGAAGCATCGGAATCTATAACTAGTGTGACAGGAGTGGTTCAAAGCATAGACAGTAAGAAGAGTCAGTCTTCTTGTACTTATGTCGGCATTATGCCTTTTGTATTAATTCCGATGCAATTTCTGCGTTTCATCGTCAAAAACATGGTCATGAGGATACAGTAAACCTGAAGTGAAGCATCGAAATCTATAACTAGTGTCTCAGGAATGGTTCAAAACGTCGTCAGTAAGAAGAGTCCGTCTTCTTGTACTTAAGACGGCATTGGGCCTTTTCTATTTAATTCCGATGCAATTTCTGTGTTTCGTCGTCAATAAGAAGGTCCAAGGGATACAGTAAACCTGAAGTGAAGCATCGGAATCTATAACTAGTGTCACAGGAATGGTTCAAAACATAGACAGTAGGAAGAGTCAGTCTTCTTGTACTTAAGTATTCATTGTGCCTTTTGTATTTATTTCCGATGCAATTTCTGTGTTTCGTCGTCTATAAGATGGTCCTAGGGTTACAGTAAACCTGAAGTGAAGCATCGCAATCTATAACTAGTGTCACAGGAATACTTCAAATCATAGTCAGTAAGAAGAGTCAGTCTTGTTGTACTTAAGTCGGCATTGTGCCTTTTGTATTTAACTCCGAAGCAATTTCTGTGTTTCATCGTTAATACGAAGGTCCAAGGGATACAGTAAACATGAAGCGATAGCATCGGAATCTATAACTAGTGTCACAGGAATGGTTCAAAACATAGTAAGAAGAGTCAGTCTTCTTGTACTTAAGTTAGCATTGTGCCTTTTGTATTTAATTCCGATGCAATTTCTGTGTTTCATCGTCAATAAGAAGGTCAGAGAGATACAGTTAATCCGAAGTGAAGCATCGGAATCTATAACTAGTGTCGCAATAATGGTTCAAAGCATAGACAGTAAGAGGGGTCAGTCTTCTTGTACTTAAGTCGGCATTGTGCCTTTTGTGTTTAATTCCGATGCAATTTCTGTGTTTCAACGTCAATAAGAAGGTCCAAGGGATACAGTAAACCTGAAGTAAAGCATAGGAATCTATTACTAGTGTCACAGGAATGGTTCAAAACATAGACAGTAAGAACAGTCAGTCTTCTTGTACTTAACTCGGCATTGCGCATTTTGTATTTAATTCCGATCCAATATATGTGTTTCATCGTCAATAGGAAGGTCAGAGGGATACAGTAAACCTGAAGTGAAGCATCGGAATCTATAACTAGTGTCACAGGAATGGTTCAAACATAGACAGTAGGAAGATTCAGTCTACATGTACTTAATTCGGCATTGTGCCTTTCGTATTTATTTCCGATGCAATTTCTGTGTTTCATCGTCAATAAGATGGTCAGAGGGATACAGTAAACCTGAAGTGAAGCATCTGAATCTATAACTAGTGTCTCAGGAATGGTTCAAAACATAGTCAGTAAGAAGAGTCAGTCTTCTTGTACTTAAGACGGCATTGTGCCTTTTCTATTTAATTCCGATGCAATTTCTGTTTTTCATCGTCAATAAGATGGTCAGAGGGATACAGTATACCTGAAGTGAAGCATCGGAATCCGTTACTAGCGTCATAGGAATGGTTCATAACATACACACTATGAAGAGTCAGTCTGCTTGTACTTAAGTCGGCATTGTGAATTTTCTATTTAATTCCCATACAATGTCTGTGTTTCATCGTCAAAAAGAAGGTCAGAGGGATACAGTAAACCTGAAGTGAGGCATCGGAATCTATAACTAGTGTCACAGGAACGGTTCAAAACATAGACAGTTGGAAGAGTCAGTCTTCTTGTACTTTTGTTGGCATTGTGCCCTTTGAATTTAATTCTGATGCACTATCTGTGTTTCATCGTCAATAAAAAGGTCCAAGGGATACAGTAAACCCGAAATGAAGCATCGGAACCTATAACTAGTGTCACAGGAATGGTCCAAAGCATAGACAGTAGGAAGATACATTCTACATGTACTTAAGTCGGCATTGTGCCGTTTGTATTTATATCCGATGCAATTTTTGTGTTTCATCCTCATTAAGAAGGTCCAAGGGATACAGTAAACCTGAAGTGAAGCATCGGAATGTAAAACTAGTGTCACAGGAATGGTTCAATACATAGACAGTAGGAAGAGTCAGTCTTCTTGTACTTTTGTTGGCATTGTGCCCTTTGAATTTAATTCCGGTGCACTATCAGTGTTTCATCGTCAATAAGAAGGTCCCAGGGATACAGTAAACCTGAAATGAAGCATCGGAACCTATAACTAGTGTCACAGGAATGGTCCAAAGCATAGACAGTTGGAAGATACAGTCCACATGTACTTAAGTCGGCATTGTGCCGTTTGTATTTATATCCGATGCAATTTTTGTGTTTCATCCTCATTAAGAAGGTCCAAGGGATACAGTAAACCTGAAGTGAAGCATCGGAATGTAAAACTAGTGTCACAGGAATGGTTCAATACATAGTCAGTAGGAAGAGTCAGTCTTCTTGTACTTAAGTCGGCATTATGCCTTTTCTATTTAATTCCGATGCAATTTCTGTGTTTCATCGCCGATAAGCACTGCCAAAGGATACAGTAAACCTGAAGTGAAGCATCGGAATCTATAACTAATGTCACAGGATTCGTTCAAAACATAGACAGTAGGAAGAAACGGTCTTGTGGTACTTAAGTCGGCATTGTGGCTTTTGTATTTAGTTCCAATGCAATTTCTGTGTTTCATCGTCAATAAGAAGGTTCTAGGGATACAGTAAACCTGAAGTGAAGCATCGAAATCTATAACTAGTGTCACAGGGATGGTTCAAAACATAGTCAGTAAGAAGAGTCAGTCTTCTTGTACTTAAGCCGGCATTGTGCCTTTTCTATTCAATTCCGATGCAATCTCTGTGTTTCATCGTCAATAAGAAGGTCCAAGGGATACAGTAAACCTGAAGTGAAGCATCGGAACCTATAACTAGTGTCACAGGAATGGTTCAAACATAGACAGTAGGAAAATTCAGTATACATGTACTTAAGTCGGCATTGTCCATTTGCATTTATATCCGATGCAATTTCTGTGTTTGATCGTCAATAAGAAGTTCCTAGGGATTCAGTAAACCAGAAGCTAAGCATCGGAATCTATAACTAGTGTCACAGGAATGGTTCAAAGCATAGTCAGTAAGTAGAGTCAGTCTTCTTGTACCTAAGTTGGCATTGTGCATTTTGTATTTAATTCCGATGCAATTTCTGTGTTTCATCGTCAATAAGAAGGTCCAAGAGATACAGTAAACCTGAAGTGGAGCATCGGAATCTGTAACTAGTGTGACAGGAATGGTTCAAAGCATAGACAGTAAGAAGAGTCAGTCTTCCTGTACTTATGTCGGCATATTGCCCTTTTCAATTTAATTCCGATGCATTTACTGTGTTTCATCGTCAATAAGAAGGTCAGAGGGAGACAGTAAACCTGAAGTGAAGCATCCGAATCTCTAACTAGTGTCACAGGAATGGTTCAACACATAGTCAGTAAGAAGAGACATTCCTCTTGTACTTAAATCGGCATTGTGCCTTTTGTATTTAATTCCGATGCAATTACTGTGTTTCATCGTCAATAAGAAGGTCCAAGGGATACAGTAAACCTGAAGTGAAGCATCGGATTCTGTAACTAGTGTCACAGGAATGATTTAAAACATAGACAGTATGAAGAGTCAGTCTTTTTGTACTTGAGTCGACATTGTGCCATTTTCAATTTAATTCCGATGCAATTACTGTGTTTCATCGTCAATAAGAAGGTCAGAGGGATACAGTAAACCTGAAGTGACGCATCGGAATTTCTAACTAGTGTCACAGGAATGGTTCAAAACATAGACAGTGAGAAGAGTCAGTCTTCTTGTACTTAAGTCGGCATTGTGCTTTTTCTATTTAATTCCGATGCAATTTCTGTCTTTCATCGTCAAAAAGAAGGCCAGACGGATAGAGTAAACCTGAAGTGAATAATCTGAATCTATAACTAGTGTCACAGGCATGGTTCAAACCATAGACAGTAGGAAAAGTCAGTCTTCCTGTACTTAAGTCGGCATTGTGCCTTTTGTATTTAATTCCGATGCACTATCTGTCCTTCATCGTCAATAAGAAGATCCAAGGAATAGAGTAAACCTGAAATGAAGCACCGGAATCTATAACTACTGTCACAGGAATGGTTCAAAACATAGTCAGTAAGAAGAGTCAGTCTTCTTGTACTTAAGACGGCATTGTGCCTTTTGTATTTAATTCCGATGCAATTTCTGTGTTTCATCGTCAATAAGAAATGTCCTAGGGTTACAGTAAAGCTGAAGTGAAGCATCGGAATCTACATCTAGTGTCACAGGAATGGTTCAAAACATAGTCAGTAAGAAGAGTCGGTCTTCTTAAACTTAAGTCGGCATTGTGCCTTTTGTATTTAAATCCGATGCAATTTATGTGTTTCATCGTCAATAAGAAGGTCCAAGGGATACAGTAAACCTGAAGTGAAGCATCGGAATCTATAACTAGTGTCACAGGAGTGGATCAAGATATAGTCTGTAAGAAGAGTCAGTCTTCTTGTACTTATGTCGGCATTGTGCCTTTTCTATTTACTTCCGATGCAATTTCTGTGTTTCATCGTCAAAAAGAAGGTCAGAGGGATACAGTAATCCTGAAGTGAAGCATCGGAATCTATAACTAGTGTCACAGGAATGGTTCAAATCATCGACTGTAGGAAGAGTCAGTCTTCTTAAACTTAAGTCGGCGATGTGCCTTTTGTATTTAGTTCAGATGCAATTACTGTGATTCATCGTCAATAAGAAGGTCAAAGGGATAGAGTAAATCTGAAGTGAAGCATCGGAATCTATAACTAGTGTCACAGGAATGGATCAAGGTATACTCAGTAAGAAGAGTTAGTCTTCTTGTACTTAAGTGGGCATTGCGCCTTTTCTATGTAATTCCGATGCAATTTCTGTGTTTCATCGTCAATAAGAAGGTCAGAGGGATACAGTACACCTGAAGTGAAGCATCGGAATGTGTAACTAGCGTCAGAGGATTGGTTCAAAACATAGTCACTAAGAAGAGTCAGACTAGCTTGTACTTAAGACGGCATTGTGCATTTTCTATTTAATTCCGATGCAATTTCTGTGTTTCATCGTCAATAAGAAGGTCAGAGGGATACAGTAAACCTAGAATAAAGCATCGGAATCTATAACTAGTGTCACACTAATGGGTCAAAACATAGACTGTAGGATGATTCAGTCTACATGTACTTAAGTCGGCATTGTGCCTTTTGTATTTATTTCCGATGCAATTTCTGTGTTTCATCGTCAATACGAAGGTGAGAGAAATACTGTAAACCTAAAGTGCAGCATCGGAATCTATTACTAGTGTCACAGGAAAGGTTCAAAACATAGACTGTAGGATGATTCAGTCTACATGTACTTAAGTCGGCATTGTGCCTTTTGTATTTAATTCCGATGCAATTTCTGTGTTTCATCGTCAATAAGAAGGTCCAAGGGATACAGTAAACCTGAAGTGGAGCATCGGAATCTATTACTAGTGTCACAGGAATGATTCAAAACATAGACAGTAAGAAGAGTCAGTCTTCTTGTACTTGAGTCGGCATTGTGCCCTTTTCAATTTAATTCCGATGCAATAACTGTGTTTCATCGTCAATAAGATGTTCACTGGGATGCAGTAAACCTGAAGTGAAGCATCGGAATCTCTAACTAGTGTCACAGGAATGGTTCAACACATAGTCAGTAAGAAGAGTCAGTCTGCTTGTACTTAAGACGGCATTGTGCCTTTTCTATTTAATTCCAATGCAATTTCTGTGTTTCATCGTCAATAAGAAGGTCAGAGGGATACAGTGAACCTGAGGTGAAGCATCGGAATCTATAACTTATGTCACTGGATTCGTTCAAAACATAGAGTGTAGCAGGAGTCAGTCTTGTGATACTTAAGTCGGCATTGTGCCTTTTGTATTTAGTTCCGATGCAATTTCTGTGTTTCATCGTCAATATGAAGGTCCTAGGGATACAGTAAACCTGAAGTGAAGCATCGGAATCTATAACTAGTGTCACAGGAATGGTTCATAGCATAGTCAGTAAGAAGAGTCAGTCTTCTTGTACTTAAGTCGGCATTGTGCCTTTTGTATTTAATTCCGATGCAATATCTGTGTTTCATCGTTAATAAGAAGAACAGAGGGATACAGTAAACCTGAAGCATCGGAATCTATACCTAGTGTCACAGGAATGGTTCAAAACATAGACGGTAGGAAGAGTCAGTTTTCTTGTACTTTAGTTGGCATTGCGGCATTTGTATTCAATTCCGATGCACTGTCTGTGTTTCATCGTCAATAAGAAGGTCCGAGGGATACTGTAAACCTGAAGTGAAGCATCGGAATCTATAACTAGTGTCACAGGAATGGTTCATAGCATAGTCAGTAAGAAGAGTCGGTCTTCTTGTACTTAAGTCGGCATTGTGCCTTTTGTATTTAATTCCGATGCAATATCTGTGTTTCATCGTTAATAAGAAGAACAGAGGGATACAGTAAACCTGAAGCATCGGAATCTATACCTAGTGTCACAGGAATGGTTCAAAACATAGACGGTAGGAAGAGTCAGTTTTCTTGTACTTTAGTTGGCATTGTGCCATTTGTATTCAATTCCGATTCACTGTCTGTGTTTCATCGTCAATAAGAAGGTCCAAGGGATACAGTAAAACTGAAGTGGAGTATCGGAATCTTTAACTAGTGTCACAGGAATGGTTCAGAACATAGACAGTAAGAAGAGTCAGTCTTCTTGTACTTAAGTCGGCATTGTGCCCTTTTCAATTTAATTCCGATGCAATTACTGTGTTTCATCGTCAATAAGAAGGTCAGAGGGATACAGTAAACCTGAAGTGAAGCATGGCAATCTATAACTAGTGTCACAGGAATGGTTCAAAACATAGTCAGTAAGAAGAGTCAGTCTTCTTGTACTTATGTCGGCATTGTGCCTTTTGTACTTAATTCCGTTGCAATTTCTGTGTTTCATCGTCAATAAGAAGGTCCAAGCGATACAGTAAACCTGAAGTGGAGCATCGGAATCTATAACTAGTGTCACAGGAATGGTTCAAAGCATAGACAGTAAGAAGAGTCAGTCTTCTTGTACTTAAGTCGGCATTGTGCCCTTTTCAATTTAATTCCGATGCAATTACTGTGTTTCATCGTCAATAAGAAGGTCAGAGTGATACAGTAAATCTGAAATGAAGCATCAAAATCTCTAACTAGTGTCACAGGAATGGTTCAACACATAGTCAGTAAGAAGAGTCAGTCTTCTTGTACTTAAGTCGGCATTGTGTCTTTTGTATTTAATTCCGATGATATTTCTGCGTTTCATCGTCATTAAGAAGGTCCTAGGGATACAGTAAACCAGAAGTGAAGCATCGGAATCTATAACTAGTGTCACAGGAATAGTTCAAAACATAGACAGTAGGAAGAGTCAGTCTTCCTGTACTTAAGACGGCATTGTGTCTTTTGTATTGAATTCAGATGCAATTTCTGTGTTACATCGTCAATAAGAAATGTCCTAGGGTTACAGTAAAGCTGAAGTGAAGCATCGGAATCTACATCTAGTGTCACAGGAATGGTTCAAAACATAGTCAGTAAGAAGAGTCAGTCTTCTTAAACTTAAGTCGACATTGTGCCTTTTGTATTTAATTCCGATGTAATTTATGTGTTTCATCGTCAATAAGAAGGTACAAGGGATACAGTAAACCTGAAGTGAAGCATCGGAATCTATAACTAGTGACACAGGAGTGGATCAAGATATAGTCTGTAAGAAGAGTCAGTCTTCTTGTACTTAAGTCGGCATTGTGCCTTTTCTATTTACTTCCGATGCAATTTCTGTGTTTCATCGTCAATAAGAAGGTCAGAGGGATACAGTCAACCTGAAGTGAAGCATCGGAATCTAAAACTAGTGTCACAGGAATGGTTCAAATCATCGACTGTAGGAAGAGTCAGTCTTCTTGTACTTAAGTGGGCGATGTGCCTTTTGTATTTAGTTCAGATGCAATTTCTGTGATTCATCGTCAATAAGAAGGTCAGAGGGATACAGTAAACCTGAAGTGAAGCATCGGAATCTATAACTAGTGTCACAGGAATGGTTCAAATCATCGACTGTAGGAAGAGTCAGTCTTCTTGTACTTGAGTCGGCGATGTGCCTTTTGTATTTAGTTCAGATGCAATTTCTGTGTTTCATCGTCAATAAGAAGGTCCAAGGGATACAGTAAACCTGAAGTGGAGCATCGGAATCTATAACTAGTGTCACAGGAATGTTTCAAAGCATAGACAGTAAGAAGAGTCAGTCTTCTTGTACTTGAGTCGGAATTGTGCCCTTTTCAATTTAATTCCGATGCAATAACTGTGTTTCATCGTCAATAAGATGTTCAGAGGGATGCAGTAAACCTGAAGTGAAGCATCGGAATCTCTAACTAGTGTCACAGGAATGGTTCAACACATAGTCAGTAAGATGAGTCAGTCTGCTTGTACTTAAGACGGCAATGTGCCTTTTCTATTTAATTCCAATGCAATTTCTGTGTTTCATCGTCAATAAGGAGGTCAGATGGATACAGTGAACCTGAGGTGTAGCATCGGAATCTATAACTTATGTCACTGGATTCGTTCAAAACATAGAGTGTAGGAGGAGTCAGTCTTGTGATACTTAAGTCGGCATTGTGCCTTTTGTATTTAGTTCCGATGCAATATCTGTGTTTCATCGTCAATATGAAGGTCGTAGGGATACAGTAAACCTGAAGTGAAGCATCGGAATCTATAACTAGTGTCACAGGAATGGTTCATAGCATAGTCAATAAGAAGAGTCAGTCTTCTTGTACTTAAGTCGGCATTGTGCCTTTTGTATTTAATTCCGATGCAATATCTGTGTTCCATCGTTAATAAGAAGAACAGAGGGATACAGTAAACCTGAAGCATCGGAATCTATACCTAGTGTCACAGGAATGGTTCAAAACATAGACGGTAGGAAGAGTCAGTTTTCTTGTACTTTAGTTGGCATTGTGCCATTTTTATTCAATTCCGATGCACTGTCTGTGTTTCATCGTCAATAAGAAGGTCCAAGGGATACTGTAAACCTGAAGTGAAGCATCGGAATCTATAAGTAGTGTCACAGGAATGTTTCTAAACATAGTCAGTAAGAAGAGTCAATCTTCTTGTACTTAAGTCGGCATTGTGCCTTTTGTATTTAATTCCGATGCTATTTCTGTGTTTCATCGTCAATAAGATGGTCCAAGGGATACAGTAAACCTGAAGTGGAGCATCGGAATCTTTAACTAGTGTCACAGGAATGGTTCAGAAAATAGACAGTAAGAAGAGTCAGTCTTCTTGTACTTAAGTCGGCATTGTGCCCTTTTCAATTTAATTCCGATGCAATTACTGTGTTTCATCGTCAATAAGAAGGTCAGAGGGATACAGTAAATCTGAAATGAAGCATCAGAATCTCTAACTAGTGTCACAGGAATGGTTAAACACACAGTCAGTAAGAAGAGTCAGTCTTCTTGTACTTAAGTCGGCATTGTGTCTTTTGTATTTAACTCCGATGCAATTTATGTGTTTCATCGTCAATAAGAAATTTCCTAGGGTTACAGTAAAGCTGAAGTGAAGCATCGGAATCTACAACTAGTGTCACAGGAAAGGTTCAAAACATAGTCAGTAAGAAGAGTCAGTCTTCTTAAACTTAAGTCGGCATTGTGCCTTTTGTATTTAATTCCGATGCAATTTATGTGTTTCATCGTCAATAAGTAGGTCCAAGGGATAGAGTAAACCTGAGGTGAAGCATCGGAATCTATAACTAGTGACACAGGAATGGTTCAAATCATCGACTGTAGGAAGAGTCAGTCTTCTTGTACTTAAGTCGGCGATGTGCTTTTGTATTTGGTTCAGATGCAATTTCTGTGTTTCATCGTCAATAAGAAGGTCAAAGGGATACAGTAAATCTGAAGTGAAGCATCGAAATCTATAACTAGTGTCACAGGAATGGATCAAGGTATAGTCAGTAAGAAGAGTCAGTCTTGTTGTACTTAAGTCGGCATTGCGCCTTTTCTATTTATTTCCGATGCAATTTCTAAGTTTCATCGTCAATAAGAAGGTGAGAAGGATACAGTACACCTGAAGTGAAGCATCGGAATGTGTAACTAGCGTCAGAGGATTGGTTCAAAACATAGTCACTAAGAAGAATCAGACTAGCCTGTACTTAAGACGGCATTGTGCCTTTTCTATTTAATTCCGATGCAATTTCTGTGTTTCATCGTCAATAAGTAGGTCAGAGGGATACAGTAAACCTAGAATGAAGCATCGGAATCTATAACTAGTGTCACGCTAATGGTTCAAAACATAGACTGTAGGATGATTCAGTCTACATGTACTTAAGTCGGCATTGTGCCTTTTGTATTTATTTCCGATGCAATTTCTGTGTTTCATCGTCCATACGAAGGTCAGAAAAATACAGTAAACCTGAACTGAAGCATCGGAATCAATTACTAGTGTCACAGGAAAGGTTCAAACATAGTCAGTAAGAAGAGTCAGTCTTCTTGTACTTAAGTCGGCATTGTGCCTTTTGTATTTAATTCCGATGCAATTTCTGTGTTTCATCGTCAATAAGAAGGTCCAAGGGATACAGTAAACCTGAAGTGGAGCATCGGAATCTATAACTAGTGTCACAGGAATGGTTCAAAGCATAGACAGTAAGAAGATTCAGTCCTCTTGTACTTAAGTCGGCATTATGTCCTTTTCAATTTAGTTCCGATGGAATAACTGTGTTTCATCGTCAATAAGATGGTCAGAGGGATACAGTAAATCTGAAGTGAAGCATCAGAATCTCTGACTAGTGTCACAGGAATGGTTCAACACATAGTCAGTAAGAAGGGTCAGTCTTCTGGTACTTATGTCGGCATTGTGCCTTTTGTATTTAATTCCGATGCAATTACTGTGTTTCATCGTCAATAAGAAGGTCCAAGGGATACAGTAAACCTGAAGTGAAGCATCGAAATCTGTAACTAGCGTCACAGAAATGGTTCAAAACATAGATACTAAGAAGAGTCAGTCTGCTTGTACTTAAGACGGCATTGTGCCTTTCCTATTTAATTCCGATGCGATTTCTGTGTTTGAACGTCAATAAGAAGGTCAGAGGGATACTGTGAACCTGAGGTGAAGCATCGGAATCTATAACTAGTGTCACAGGAATGGTTCAAAACATAGACAGTAGGAAGAGTCAGTCTTCTTGTACTTAAGTCGCCATTGTGCCTTGTCTATTTAATTCCGATGCAATTTCTGTGTTTCGTCGCCAATAAGAAGGTCCAAAGGATACAGTAAACCTGAAGGGAAGCATCGGAATCTAAAACTAATGTCACAGGATTCGTTCAAAACCTAGACAGTAGGAAGAGTTAGTCTTGTGGTACTTAAGTCGGCATTGTGCCTTTTGTATTTAGTTCCGATGAAATTTCTGTGTCTCATCGTCAATAAGAAGGTCCAAGGGATACAGTAAACCTGAAGTGAAGCATCGGAATCCATAACTAGTGTCACAGGAATGGTTCAAAACATAGACAGCGGAAGAGACAGTCATCTTGTACATAAGTCGGCATTGTGCCTTTTCTATTTAATTCCGATGCAATTTCTGTGTTTCGTCGTCAATAAGAAAGTCCAAGGGATACAGTTAACCTGAAGTGAAGCATCGGAATCTATAAGTAGCGTCACAGGAATGGTTCAAAACATAGACTGTAAGAAGAGTCAGTCTTCTTGTACATAAGTTGGCATTTTGCCATTTGTATTTAATTCCGATGCAATTGTTGAGTTTCATCGTCAATAAGAAGGTCCAAGGGATACAGTGAATCTGAAGTGAAGCATCGGAATCTATAACTAGTGTCACAGGAATGGTTCAAAAAAATGTCAGTAAGAGGAGTATGTCTTTTTGTACTTAAGTCGGCATTGTGCCTTATGTATTAAATTCCGATGCTATTTCTATGTTTCATCGTCAATGAGAAGGTCAGAGGGACACAGTAAACCTGAAGTGAAGCATCGGAATCTATAACTAGTGTCACAGGAATGGATCCAATCATAGTCAGTAAGAACAGTCAGTCTTCTTGTCCTTAAGTCGGCATTGTGCCTTTTCTATTTAATTCCGTTGCAATTTCAGTGTTTCATCGTCAATAGGAAGGTCCAAGGGATATAGTAAAGCTGAAGTGAATCATCTGAATCAGTAACTAGTGTCACAGGAATGGTTCAAATCATAGTCAGTAAGAAGAGTCAGTCTTCTTGTATTTAAGTCGGCATTGCGCCTTTTGTATTTAATTCCGATTCAGTTTCTGTTTCATTGTCAATACGATGATCAGAGGGATACAGTAAACCTGAAGTGAAGCATCGGAATCTATAACTAGTGTCACAGGAATGGTTCAAAACATAGACAGTAGGAAGAGTCAGTCTTCTTGTACTTAAGTCTCCATTGTGCCTTGCCTATTTAATTCCGATGCAATTTCTGTGTTTCGTCGCCAATAAGAAGTTCCAAAGGATACAGTAAACCTGAAGGGAAGCATCGGAATCTAAAACTAATGTCACAGGATTCGTTCAAAACATAGACAGTAGGAAGAGTTAGTCTTGTGGTACTTAAGTCCGCATTGTGCCTTTTGTATTTAGTTCCGATGAAATTTCTGTGTCTCATCGTCAATAAGAAGGTCCAAGGGATACAGTAAACCTGAAGTGAAGCATCGGAATCCATAACTAGTGTCACAGGAATGGTTCAAAGCATAGACAGTAGGAAGAGACAGTCATCTTGTACATAAGTCGGCATTGTGCCTTTTCTATTTAATTCCGATGCAATTTCTGTGTTTCGTCGTCAATAAGAAAGACCAAGGGATACAGTTAACCTGAAGTGAAGCATCAGAAACTATAACTAGTGTCACAGGAATGGTTCAAAACATAGACTGTAAGAAGAGTCAGTCTTCTTGTACATAAGTTGGCATTTTGCCATTTGTATTTAATTCCAATGCAATTGTTGAGTTTCATCGTCAATAAGAAGATCAGAGGGACACAGTAAACCTGAAGTGAAGCATCGGAATCTATAACTAGTGTCACAGGAATGGTTCCAAACATAGTCAGTAAGAACAATCAGTCTTCTTGTCCTTAAGTCGGCATTGTACCTTTTCTATTTAATTCCGATGCAATTTCTGTGTTTCATCGTCAATTACAAGGTCAGAGGGATACAGTAAACCTGAGGTGAAGCATCGGAATCTATAACTAGTGCCACAAGAATGGTTCAAAACATAGACAGTAAGAAGAGTCAGTCTTCTTGTACTTACGTCGGCATTGTACCTTTTCTATTTAATTCCGATGCAATTTCTGTGTTTCATCGTCAATAGGAAGGTCCAAGGGATAAAGTAAAGCTGAAGTGAATCATCTGAATCTGTAACTAGTGTCACAGGAATGGTTCAAACATAGTCAGTAAGATGAGTCAGTCTTCTTGTACTTAAGTCGGCATTGTACCTTTTCTATTTAATTCCGATGCAATTTCTGTGTTTCATCGTCAATTACAAGGTCAGAGGGATACAGTAAACCTGAGGTGAAGCATCGGAATCTATAACTAGTGCCACAAGAATTGTTCAAAACATAGACAGTAAGAAGAGTCAGTCTTCTTGTACTTAAGTGGGCATTGTGCATTTTCTATTTAATTCCGATGCAATTTCTGTGTTTCATCGTTAATAAGAACGTGAGAGGGATACAGTATACCGGAGGTGAAGCATCGGAATTTATAACTGGTGTCACAGGAATGGTTCAAAGCATAGACAGTAGGAAGAGTCAGTCTTCTTGTACTTAAGTCGGCATTGTGCCTTTTCTATTAAATTGCGATGCTATTTCTGTGTTTCGTCGCCAATAAGAAGGTGCAAAGGATACAGTAAAGCTGAAGTGAAGCATCGGAATCTATAATTAGTGTCAAGGGAACGGTTCAAACCATAGTCAGTAAGAAGAGTCAGTGTTCTAGTACTTAAGTAGGTATTGAGCCTTTTGTATTTAATTCCGATGCAATTTCTGTGTTTCATCGTCAATACGAAGGTCCAAAGGATACAGTAAACATAAAGTGAAGCATCGGAATCTACAACTAGTGTCACAGGAATTTTTCAAAACATAGTCAGTAAGAAGAGTCAGTCTTCTTGTACTTAAGTCGGCATGATGCCATTTCTAATTAATTCCGTCGCTATTTCTGTGTTTCGTCGTCAATAAGAAGGTCCAAGTGATACAGTAAACCTGAAGTGAAGCATCGGAATCTACAACTAGTCTCACAGGAATGGTTCAAAGCATAGACAGTAAGAAGAGTCAGTCTTCTTGTACTTAATTCGCCATTGTGCCTTTTGTATTTATTTCCGATGCAATATCGGTGTTTCATCGTCAATAAGAAGGTCCAAGGGATTCAGCAAACCTGAAGTGAAGCATCGGAATCTGTAACTAGTGTCACAGGAATGGTTCAAATCATAGTCAGTAAGAAGAGTCAGTCTTCTTGTAATTAAGTCGGCATTGTGCCTTTTGTATTTAATTCCGATTCAGTTTCTGTTTCATTGTCAATACGATGATCAGAGGGATACAGTAAACCTGAAGTGAAGCATCGGAATCTATAACTAGTGTCACAGGAATGGTTCAAAACATAGACAGTAGGAAGAGTCAGTCTTCTTTTACTTAAGTCGCCATTGTGCCTTGCCTATTTAATTCCGATGCAATTTCTGTGTTTCGTCGCCAGTAAGAAGTTCCAAAGGATACAGTAAACCTGAAGTGAAGCATCGGAATCTATAACTAATGTCACAGGATTCGTTCAAAACATAGACAGTAGGAAGAGTCAGTCTTGTGGTACTTAAGTCGGCATTGTGCCTTTTGTATTTAGTTCCGATGCAATTTCTGTGTTTCATCGTCAATAAGAAGGTCCAAGGGATACAGTAAACCTGGAATGAAGCATCGGAATCTATAACTAGTGTCACAGGAATGGTTCAAAAAATTGTCAGTAAGAAGAGTCAGTCTTCTTGTACTTAAGTCGGCATTGTGCCTTTTCTATTTAATTCCGATTCAATTTGTGTATTTCATCGTCAATAAGGTCAGAGGGATACAGTAAACATGAAGTGAAGCATCGGCATCTATAACAAGTGTCACAGGAATGGTTCAAAACATAGTCAGTAAGAAGTGTCAGCCTTCTTGTCCTTAATTGCGCGTTGTGCCTTTTGTATTTAATTCCGATGCAATTTCTGTGTATCATCGTCAATAAGAAGATCCAAGGGATACAGTAAACCTGAAGTGAAGCTTCGGAATCTATAATTAGAGTCACAGGAATGGTTCAATACAAAGTCAGTAAGAAGAGTCAGTCTTCATGTACTTATGTCGGCATTGTGCCTTATGTATTTAATTCCGATGCAATTTCTGTGTTTCATCGTCAATAAGAAGGTCCAAGGGATACAGTAAACCTGAAGTGAAGCAACGGAATCTATAACTAGTGTGACAGGAATGGTTCAAAACATAGTCAGTAACAAGAGTCAGTCTTCTTGTACCTGAGTCGGCATCGTGATTTTCGACTTAATTCCGATGCAATCTCGGTGTTTCACCGTCAATAAGACGGTCAGAGGGATACAGTAAACCTGAAGTGAAGCATCGGAATCTAAAACTAGTGTCACAGGAATGGTTCAGAACATAGACAGTAAGAAGAGTCAGTCTTGTTGCACTTAAGTCGGCATTCTGCCTTTTCTATTTAATTCCGATGCAATTACTGTGTTTCATCGTCAATAAGAAGGTTCAAGGGATGCAGTAAACCTGAACTGAAGCATCGGAATCTGTAACTAGCGTCACAGGAATGGTTCAAAGCATAGACACTAAGAAGAGTCAGGCTGCTTGTACTTAAGACGGCATTGTGCCTTTTCTATTTAATTGCGATGCAATTTCTGTGTTTCATCGTCAATAAGAAGGTCAGAGGGATTCAGCAAACATGAGTTGAAGCATCGGAATCTATAACTAGTGTGACAGGAATGGTTCAAAACATAGCCAGTAAGAAGAGTCAGTCTTCTTGTACTTAAGTCGGCATTGTGCCTTTTGTAATTAATTCCGATGCAATTTATGTGTTTCATCGTCAATATGAAGGTCCAAGGGATTCAGTAAACCTGAAGTGAAGCATCGGATTCTATAACTAGTGTCACAGGAATGGTTCATATCATAGACACTAGGAAGAGTCAGTCTTCTTGTACTTAAGTCGGCATTGTGCCTTTTGTATTCAATTCCGATGCAATTTCTGTGTTTCATCGTCAATAAGAAGGTCCAAGGGATACAGTAAACCTGAAGTGAAGACTCGGAATCTGTAACTAGTGTCTTAGAAATGGTTCAATACATAGTCAGTGAGAAGAGTGAGTCTTCTTGTACTTAAATCGGCATTGTGGCTTTTCTATTTAATTCCGAGGCAATTTCTGTGTTTCATCGTCCATAAGAAGGACCAAAGGATACAGTAAACCTGAAGTGAAGCATCGGAATCTATAACTAGTGTGACTGGAATGGTTCGAAACATAGTCAGTAACAAGAGTCAGTCTTCTTGAACCTAAGTCGGCGTTGTGCCTTTTCTACTTAATTCCGATGCAATTTCGGTGTTTCACCGTCAATAAGAAGGTCAGAGGGATACAGTAAACCTGAAGTGAAGCATCGGAATCTAAAACTAGTGTCACAGGAATGGTTCAAAACATAGACAGTGGGAAGAGTCAGTCTTCTTGTACTTAAGTCAGCATTGTGCCTTTTGTATTTAATTCCGATGCAATTTCTGTGTTTCATCGTCAATAAGAAGGTCCAAGGGATACAGTAAACCTGAAGTGAAGCATCGGAATCTGTAACTAGCGTCACAGGAATGGTTCAAAACATAGACACCAAGAAGAGTCAGTCTGCTTGTACTTAAGACGGCATTGTGCCTTTTCTATTTAATTGCGATGCAATTTCTGTGTTTCATCGTCAATAAGAAGGTCAGAGGGATATAGTGAACCTGAGGTGAAGCATCGGAATCTATAACTAGTGTCACAGGAATGGTTCAAATCATAGACAGTAGGAAGAGTCAGTCTTCTTGTACTTAAGTCGGCATTGTGCCATTTCTACTTAATTCCGATGCAATTTCTGTGTTTCGTCGCCAATAAGAAGTTCCAAACGATACAGTAAACCTGAAGTAAAGCATCGGAATCTATAAGTAATGTCACAGGATTCATTCAAAACTTAGACAGTAGGAAGAGTCAGTCTTGCGGTACTTAAGTCGGCATTGTGCCTTTTGTATTTAGTTCCGATGCAATTTCTGTGTTTCATCGTCAATAAGAAGGTCCAAGGGATACAGTAAACCTGGAGGGAAGCATCGGAATCTATAACTAGTGTCACAGGAATGGTTCAAAACATATTCAGTAGGAAGAGTCAGTCTTCTTGTACTTAAGTCGGCATTGTGCCTTTTCTATTTAATTCCGATGCAATTTTTGTGTTTCATCGTCAATAAGGTCAGAGGGATACAGTAAACATGAAGTGAAGCATCGGAATCTATAACTAGTGTCACAGGAATGGTTCAAAACATAGTCAGTAAGAAGAGTCAGTCTTCTTGTCCTTAAGTGCGCGTTGTGCCTTTTGTATTTAATTCCGATGCAATTTCTGTGTATCATCGTTAATAAGAAGATCCAACGGATACAGTAAACCTGAAGTGAAGCATCGGAATCTATAATTAGTGTCACAGGAATGGTTCAATACATAGTCAGTAAGAAGAGTCAGTCTTCATGTACTTATGTCGGGATTGTGCCTTATGTATTTAATTCCGATGCAATTTCTGTGTTTCGTCGTCAATAAGAAGGTCCAAGGGATACAGTAAACCTGAAGTGAAGCAACGGAATCTATAACTAGTGTGACAGGAATGGTTCAAACATAGTCAGTAACAAGAGTCAGTCCTCTTGTACCTAAGTCGGCATTGTGCCTTTTCTACTTAATTCCGACGTAATCTCGGTGTTTCACCGTCAGTAAGATGCTCAGACGGATACTGTAAACCCGAAGTGAAGCATCGGATTCTAAAACTAGTGTCACAGGAATGGTTCAAAACATTGACAGTAAGAAGAGTCAGTCTTCTTGCACTTACGTCGGCATTCTGCCTTTTCTATTTAATTCCGATGCAATTACTGTGTTTCATCGTCAATAAGAAGGTCCAAGGGATACAGTAAACCTGAAGTGAAGCATCGGAATCTGTAACTTGCATCACAAGAATGGTTCAAAACATAGACACTAAGAAGAGTCAGTCTGCTTGTACTTAAGTCGGCATTGTGCCTTTTGTATTTAATTCCGATGCAATTTCTGTGTTTAATCGTCAATACGAAGTTCCGAGGTATACAGTAAATCAGAAGTGAAGCATCGGAATCTATAACTAGTGTCACAGGAATGGTTCAAACATAGTCAGTAAGAAGTGTCAGTCATTTTGTTCTTAAGTCGGCATTGTGCATTTTGTATTTAATTCCGATGCAATATCTGTGTTTCAACGTTGATAAGGTGGTCAGAGGGATACAGTAAACCTGAAGTGAAGCATCGGAATCTACAACTAGTCACACAGGAATGGTTCAAATCATAGTCAGTAAGAAAAGTCAGTCTTCGTGTACTTAAGCCGGCATTGTGCCTTTTCTACTTAATTCCGATGCAATCTCGGTGTTTCACCGTCAATAACAAGCTCAGAGGGATACTGTGAAACCTGAAGTGAAGCATCGGAATCTAAAACTAGTGTCACAGGAATGGTTAAAAACATAGACAGTAAGACGAGTCAGTCTTCTTGCACTTAAGTCGGCATTCTGCCTTTCCTTTTTAATTCCGATGCAATTACTGTCTTTCATCGTCAATAAGAAGGTCCAAGGGATACAGTAAACCTGAAGTGAAGCATCGGAATCAGTAACTAGCATCACAGGAATGGTTCAAACATAGACACTAAGAAGAGTCAGTCTGCTTGCACTTAAGACTGCATTGTGCCTTTTCTATTTAATTCCGATGCAATTTCTGTGTTTCATCGTCAATAAGAAGGTCAGAGGGATACAGTGAACCTGAGGTGAAGCATCGGAATCTATAACTAGTGTCACAGGAATGGTTCAAAACATAGACAGTAGGAAGCGTCAGTCTTCTTGTACTTAAGTCGGCATTGTGACTTTTCTATTTAATTCCGATGCAATTTCTGTGTTTGGTCGCCAATAACAAGTTCCAAAGGATACAGTAAACCTGAAGTGAAGCATCGGAATCTATAACTAATGTCACAGGATTCGTTCAAGACATAGACAGTAGGAAAAGTCAATCTTGTGGTACTTAAGTCGGCATTGCGCCTTTTGTATTTGGTTCCGATGCAATTTCTGTGTTTCATCGTCAATAAGAAGGTCCTAGGGATACAGTAAACCTGAAGTGAAGCATCGGAATCTATAACTAGTGTGACAGAAATGGTTCAAAACATAGTCAGTAACAAGAGTCAGTCTTCTTGTACTTAAGTCGGCATTGTGCCTTTTGTATTTAATTCCGATGCAATTTCTGTGTTTCATCGTCAATACGAAGTTCCGTGGGATACAGTAAATCAGAAGTGAAGCATCGGAATCTATAACCAGTGTCACAGGAGTTGTTCAAACATAGTCATTAAGAAGAGTCAGTCATCTTGTACTTAAGTCGGCATTGTGCCTTTTGTATTTCATTCCGATGCAATATCTGTGTTTCATCGTTAATAAGAAGGTCAGAGGGATACAGTAAACCTAAAGTGAAGCATCGGAATCTACAACTAGTCACACAGGAATGATTCAAATCATAGTCATTAAGAAGAGTCAGTCTTCTTGTACTTAAGCCGGCATTGTGCCTTTTGTATTTAATTTTGATGCAATTTCTGTATTTCATCGTCAATAAGTAGGTCCAAGGGATACAGTAAACCTGAAGTGAAGCATCGGAATCTGTAACTAGCGTCACAGGAATGGTTCAAAACATAGGCACCAAGAAGAGTCAGTCAGCTTGTACTTAAGACGCATTGTGCCTTTTCTATTTACTTGCGATGCAATTTCTGTGTTTCATCGTCAATAAGAAGGTCAGAGGGATACAGTGAACCTGAGGTGAAGCATCGGAATCTGTAACTAGTGCCACAGGAATGGTTCAAATCATAGACAGTAGGAAGAGTCAGTCTTCTTGTACTTAAGTCGGCATTGTGCCATTTCTATTTAATTCCGATGCAATCTCTGTGTTTCGTCGCCAATAAGAAGTTCCAAACGATACAGTAAACCTGAAGTAAAGCATCGGAATATATAACTAATGTCACAGGATTCGTTCAAAACATAGACAGTAGGAAGAGTCAGTCTTGCGGTACTTAAGTCGGCATTGTGCCTTTTGTATTTAGTTCCGATGCAATTTCTGTGTTTCATCGTCAATAAGAAGGTCCAAGGGATACAGTAAACCTGGAGGGAAGCATCGGAATCTATAACTAGTGTCACAGGAATGGTTCAAAACATATTCAGTAGGAAGAGTCAGTCTTCTTGTACTTAAGTCGGCATTGTGCCTTTTCTATTTAATTCCGATGCAATTTTTGTGTTTCATCGTCAATAAGGTCAGAGGGATACAGTAAACATGAAGTGAAGCATCGGAATCTATAACTAGTGTCACAGGAATGGTTCAAATCATAGTCAGTAAGAAGAGTCAGTCTTCTTGTCCTTAAGTGCGCGTTGTGCCTTTTGTATTTAATTCCGATGCAATTTCTGTGTATCATCGTTAATAAGAAGATCCAACGGATACAGTAAACCTGAAGTGAAGCATCGGAATCTATAATTAGTGTCACAGGAATGGTTCAATACATAGTCAGTAAGAAGAGTCAGTCTTCATGTACTTATGTCGGCATTGTGCCTTATGTATTTAATTCCGATGCAATTTCTGTGTTTCGTCGTCAATAAGAAGGTCCAAGGGATACAGTAAACCTGAAGTGCAGCAACGGAATCTATAACTAGTGTGACAGGAATGGTTCAAACATAGTCAGTAACAAGAGTCAGTCCTCTTGTACCTAAGTCGGCATTGTGCCTTTTCTACTTAATTCCGACGTAATCTCGGTGTTTCACCGTCAGTAAGATGCTCAGACGGATACTGTAAAACCAGAAGTGAAGCATCGGATTCTAAAACTAGTGTCACAGGAATGGTTCAAAACATTGACAGTAAGAAGAGTCAGTCTTCTTGCACTTACGTCGGCATTCTGCCTTTTCTATTTAATTCCGATGCAATTACTGTGTTTCATCGTCAATAAGAAGGTCCAAGGGATACAGTAAACCTGAAGTGAAGCATCGGAATCTGTAACTAGCATCACAAGAATGGTTCAAAACATAGACACTAAGAAGAGTCAGTCTGCTTGTACTTAAGTCGGCATTGTGCCTTTTGTATTTAATTCCGATGCAATTTCTGTGTTTAATCGTCAATACGAAGTTCCGAGGTATACAGTAAATCAGAAGTGAAGCATCGGAATCTATAACTAGTGTCACAGGAATGGTTCAAACATAGTCAGTAAGAAGTGTCAGTCATTTTGTTCTTAAGTCGGCATTGTGCATTTTGTATTTAATTCCGATGCAATATCTGTGTTTCAACGTTGATAAGGTGGTCAGAGGGATACAATAAACCTGAAGTGAAGCATCGGAATCTACAACTACTCACACAGGAATGGTTCAAATCATAGTCAGTAAGAAAAGTCAGTCTTCGTGTACTTAAGCCGGCATTGTGCCTTTTCTACTTAATTCCGATGCAATCTCGGTGTTTCACCGTCAATAACAAGCTCAGAGGGATACTGTGAAACCTGAAGTGAAGCATCGGAATCTAAAACTAGTGTCACAGGAATGGTTAAAAACATAGACAGTAAGACGAGTCAGTCTTCTTGCACTTAAGTCGGCATTCTGCCTTTTCTATTTAATTCCGATGCAATTACTGTCTTTCATCGTCAATAAGAAGGTCCAAGGGATACAGTAAACCTGAAGTGAAGCATCGGAATCAGTAACTAGCATCACAGGAATGGTTCAAACATAGACACTAAGAAGAGTCAGTCTGCTTGCACTTAAGACTGCATTGTGCCTTTTCTATTTAATTCCGATGCAATTTCTGTGTTTCATCGTCAATAAGAAGGTCAGAGGGATACAGTGAACCTGAGGTGAAGCATCGGAATCTATAACTAGTGTCACAGGAATGGTTCAAAACATAGACAGTAGGAAGCGTCAGTCTTCTTGTACTTAAGTCGGCATTGTGACTTTTCT
This sequence comes from Schistocerca piceifrons, assembly GCF_021461385.2. Lineage (NCBI taxonomy): Eukaryota > Metazoa > Arthropoda > Insecta > Orthoptera > Acrididae > Schistocerca > Schistocerca piceifrons. Next base: position 72,512 of record NW_025727713.1, on the reverse strand, counting down.
ATTTAATTCCGATGCAATTTCTGTGTTTGGTCGCCAATAACAAGTTCCAAAGGATACAGTAAACCTGAAGTGAAGCATCGGAATCTATAACTAATGTCACAGGATTCGTTCAAGACATAGACAGTAGGAAAAGTCAATCTTGTGGTACTTAAGTCGGCATTGCGCCTTTTGTATTTGGTTCCGATGCAATTTCTGTGTTTCATCGTCAATAAGAAGGTCCTAGGGATACAGTAAACCTGAAGTGAAGCATCGGAATCTATAACTAGTGTGACAGAAATGGTTCAAAACATAGTCAGTAACAAGAGTCAGTCTTCTTGTACTTAAGTCGGCATTGTGCCTTTTGTATTTAATTCCGATGCAATTTCTGTGTTTCATCGTCAATACGAAGTTCCGTGGGATACAGTAAATCAGAAGTGAAGCATCGGAATCTATAACCAGTGTCACAGGAGTTGTTCAAACATAGTCATTAAGAAGAGTCAGTCATCTTGTACTTAAGTCGGCATTGTGCCTTTTGTATTTCATTCCGATGCAATATCTGTGTTTCATCGTTAATAAGAAGGTCAGAGGGATACAGTAAACCTAAAGTGAAGCATCGGAATCTACAACTAGTCACACAGGAATGATTCAAATCATAGTCATTAAGAAGAGTCAGTCTTCTTGTACTTAAGCCGGCATTGTGCCTTTTGTATTTAATTTTGATGCAATTTCTGTGTTTCATCGTCAATAAGAAGGTCAGAGGGATACAGTGAACCTGAGGTGAAGCATCGGAATCTGTAACTAGTGCCACAGGAATGGTTCAAATCATAGACAGTAGGAAGAGTCAGTCTTCTTGTACTTAAGTCGGCATTGTGCCATTTCTATTTAATTCCGATGCAATCTCTGTGTTTCGTCGCCAATAAGAAGTTCCAAACGATACAGTAAACCTGAAGTAAAGCATCGGAATATATAACTAATGTCACAGGATTCGTTCAAAACATAGACAGTAGGAAGAGTCAGTCTTGCGGTACTTAAGTCGGTATTGTGCCTTTTGTATTTAGTTCCGATGCAATTTCTGTGTTTCATCGTCAATAAGAAGGTCCAAGGGATACAGCAAACCTGGAGTGAAGCATCGGAATCTATAACTAGTGTCACAGGAATGGTTCAAAGCATATTCAGTAAGACGAGTCAGTCTTCTTGTACTTAAGTCGGCATTGTGCCTTTTCTATTTAATTCCGATGCAATTTTTGTGTATCATCGTTAATAAGAAGATCCAACGGATACAGCAAACCTGAAGTGAAGCATCGGAATCTATAATTAGTGTCACAGGAATGGTTCAATACATAGTCAGTAAGAAGAGTCAGTCTTCATGTACTTATGTCGGCATTGTGCCTTATGTATTTAATTCAGATCCAATTTCTGTGTTTCGTCGTCAATAAGAAGGTCCAAGGGATACAGTAGACCTGAAGTGAAGCATCGGAATCTATGACTAGTGTGACAGGAATGGTTCAAAACATAGTCAGTAACAAGAGTCAGTCTTCTTGTACTTAAGTCGGCATTGTGCCTTTAAAATTTAATTCCGATGTAATTTCTGTGTTTCATTGTCAATACGAAGTTCCGTGGGATACAGTAAATCAGAAGTGAAGCATCGGAATCTATAACCAGTGTCACAGGAATGGTTCAAACATAGTCAGTAAGAAGAGTCAGTCATCTTGTACTTAAGTCGGCAGTGTGCCTTTTGTATTTAATTCCGATGCAATATATGTGTTTCATCGTCAATAAGAAGGTCCAAGGGATACAGTAAACCTGAAGTGAAGCATCGGAATCTATAACTATTGTCACAGGAATGGATCAAGATATAGTCAGTAAGAAGAGTCAGTCATCTTGTACTTAAGTCGGCATTGTGCCTTTTCTACTTAATTCTGATGCAATTTCTATGTTTCATCGTCAAAAACAAGGTCGGAGGGTACAGTAAACCTGTAGTGAAGCATCGGAATCTAAAACTAGTGTCACAGGAATGGTTCAAAACATAGACAGTAGGAAGAGTCAGTCTGCTTGTACTTAAGTTGGCATTGTGCCTTTTGTATTTAATTTCGATGCACTATCTGTGTTTCATCGTCAATAAGAAGGTCCTAGGGATACAGTAAACCTGAAGTGAAGCATCGGAATCTATAACTAGTGTCACAGGAATGGATCGAAATATAGTCAGTAAGAAGAGTCAGTCTTCATGTGATTAAATCGGCATTGTGATTTTTTTTTTAATTCCGATGCAATTTCTGTGTTTCATCGTCAATAAGAATGTCCAAGCGATACAGTAAACCTGAAGTGAAGCATCGGAACCTATAACTAGTGTCACAGGAATGGATCAAGATATAGTCAGTAAGAAGAGACAGTCTTCTTGTACTTAAGTCGGCATTGTGCATTTTGTATTTAATTCCGATGCAATTTCTGTGTTTCATCGTCAATACGAAGGCCCAAGGGATACAGTAAACCTGAAGTGAAGCATCTTAATCCATAACTAGTGTCACAGGAATTTTTCAAAACATAGACAGTAGGGAGAGACAGTCTTCTTGTACATAAGTCGGCATTGTGCCTTTTCTGTTTAATTCCGATGCAATTTCGGTATTTCGTCGTCAATAAGAAGGTCCAAGGGATACAGTAAACCTGAAGTGAAGCATCGGAATCTATAACTAGCGTCACAGAAATGGTTCAAAACATAGACAGCAAGAGGAGTCAGTCTTCTTGTACTTAAGTCGGCGTTTTGCCTTTTGTATTTAATTCCGATGCTATTTCTGTGTTTCATCGTCAATTAGAAGTTCAGAGGGACACAGTAAACCTGAAGTGAAGCATCGGAATCTATAACTAGTGTCACAGGAATGGTTCAAAACATAGACAGTAAGAAGAGTCAGTCTTCTTGTACTTAAGTCGGCATAGTGCCTATTGTATTTAATTCCGATGCAATTTCTGTGTTTCATCGTCGATAAGAAGGTCCAAGGGATACAGTAAACCTGAACTGAAGCATCGGAATCTATAACTAGAATCACAGGAATTGTTCAAAACATAGACAGTAAGATGAATCAGTCTTCTTGTACTTCAGTCGGCATTGTACCTTTTGTATTTAATTCCGATGCCATTTCTGTGTTTCATCGTCAATACGAAGGTCCAAGGGATACAATAAACCTGAAGTGAAGCATCGGAATCTATAACTAGTGTCACAGGAATGGTTCAAAACATAGACAGTAGTAAGAGTCAGTCCTCTTGTCCTTAAGCCGGCATCCAGCCTTTTCTATTTAATTCCGATCCAATTTCTATGTTTCGTCGTCAATAAGAAGGACCAAGGGATACAGAAAACCTGAAGTGAAGCATCGGAATCTATAACTAGTGTCACAGGAATAGTTCAAACATAGACATTAAGATGAGAAAGTCTTCTTGTAAATAAGTCGGCATTGTGCCTTTTCTATTTAATTCCGATGCAAATTCCGTGTTTCATCTTCAATAGGAAGGTCAGAGGGGTACAGCAAACCTGAAGTCAAACATCGGAATCTATAACTAGTATCACAGGAATGGTTCAAAACAAAGACAGTAAGAAGAGTCAGTCTTCTTGTACTTAAGTCGGCATTGTGCCTTTTTTATTTAATTCCGATTCAATTTCTGTGTTTCATCGTCAATAAGAAGGTCAGAGGGATACAGTAAACGTGAAGTGAAGCATCAGAATCCAAAACTAGTGGCACAGGATTGGTTCAAACATAGACAGTAAGAAGAGTCGGTCTTCTTGTACTTAAGTCGGCATTGTGCATTTTGTATTTAATTCCGATGCAATTTCTGTGTTTCATCTTCAATAGGATGGTCGGAGGGGTACAGTAAACCTGAAGTCAAACATCGGAATCTATGACTAGTGTCACAGGAATGGTTCAAAACATAGAGAGTAAGATGAGTCAGTCTTCTTGTACTTAAGCCGGCATTGTGCATTTTCTATTTAATTCCGATGCAATTTCTGTGTTTCATCTCCAATTGGAAGGTCAGAGGGATACAGTAAACCTGAAGTCAAACATCGGAATCCATAACTAGTGGCTCAGGAATGGTTCAAATCTTAGACAGTAAGAAGTGTCAGTCTTCTTGTACTTAAGTCGGCATTGTGCAATTTGTATTTAACTGCGATGCAATTTCTGTGTTTCATCTTCAATAGGATGGTCAGAGGGGTACAGTAAACCTGAAGTCAAACATCGGAATCTATGACTAGTGTCACAGGAATGGTTCAAAACATAGACAGTGAGATGAGTCAGTCTTCTTGTACTTAAGCCGGCATTGTGCCTTTTCTATTTAATTCCGATGCAATTCCTGTGTTTCATCTTCAATAGGATGGTCAGAGGGGTACAGTAAACCTGAAGTGAAGCATCGGAATCTCTATCTAGTGTCACAGGAATGGTTCAAATCATAGACATCAGGAGGGGTCAGTCTTCTTACACTCGAGTCCTCATTGTGCCTGTTCTATTCAAATCCGATGCTATTTCTGTGTTTCGTCGTCAATAAGAAGGTCAAGGGGTACAGTAAACCTGAAGTGAAACATCGGACTCTATAACTAGTGTCAAAGGATTGGTTCAAAACATATTCAGAAAGAAGAGTCAGTCTTCTTGTACTTAAGTCGGCATTGTGCCTTTTGTATTTAATTCCGATTCAATATCTGTGTTTCAACGTCAATACGAAGGTCGGAGTGATACAGTAAATCTGAAGAGAAGCATCGGAATCTATAACTAGTGTCACAGGAATGGTTCAAACATAGACAGTAAGAAGAGTCAGTCTTCTTGTACTTAAGTCGGCATTGTGCCTTTTGTATTTAATTCCGATTCAATTTCTGTGTTTCATCGTCAATAAGAAGGTCAGAGGGATACAGTAAACGTGAAGTGAAGCATCAGAATCCAAAACTAGTGTCACAGGATTGGTTAAAAACATAGACAGTAAGAAGAGTCAGTCTACTTGTAGTTAAGTCGGCATTGTGCCCGTTGTATTTAATTCCGATGTAATTTCTGTGTTTCATCGTCAATAAGAAGGTCCAAGGGATACAGTACACCTGAAGTGAAGCATCGGAATCTATAACTAGTGACACAGGAATGGTTCAAATCATAAACAGTAAGAAGAGTCAGTCGTCTAGTACTTAAGTCAGCATTGTGCCATTTCTATTTAATTCCGATGTAATTTCTGTTGTTCATTGTCAATAAGAAGGTCCAAGGGATACAGTAAACCTGAAGTGAAGCATCGGAATATATAACTAGCGTCACAGGAATGGTTCAAATCATAGACAGTAATAAGAATCGGTCTTCTTGTACTTAAGTCGGCATTGTGCCTTTTGTATTTCATTGCGATGCAATTTCTGTGTTTCATCATCAATACGAAGGTCAGAGGGATACAGTAAACGTGAAGTGTAGCATCGGAGTCCATAACTAGTGTCACAGGAATGGTTCAAAGCATAGTCAGTAGGAAGAGTCAGTCTTCTTGTACTTTAGTCGGCATTGCGCTTTTTCTATTTAATTCCGATGCTATATCTGTGTTCCATCGTCAATAAGAAGGTCAGAGAGATACAGTAAACCTGAAGTGAAGCATCGGAATCTATATCTAGTGTCACAGGAATGGTTCAAATCATAGACAGTAAGAGGGGTCAGTCTTCTTACACTCGAGTCCTCATTGTGCCTGTTCTATTCAAATCCGATGCTATTTCTGTGTTTCGTCGTCAATAAGAAGGTCAAGGGATACAGTAAACCTGAAGTGAAACATCGGACTCTATAACTAGTGTCAAAGGATTGGTTCAAAACATATTCAGAAAGAAGAGTCAGTCTTCTTGTACTTAAGTCGGCATTGTGCCTTTTGTATTTAATTCCGTTGCAATTTCTGTGTTTCAACGTCAATACGAAGGTCGGAGAGATACTGTAAATCTGAAGAGAAGCATCGGAATCTATAACTAGTATCACAGGAATGGTTCAAACATAGACAGAAAGAAGAGTCAGTCTTCTTGTACTTAAGTCGACATTGTGCCTATTGTATTTAATTCCGATGCAATTTCTGTGTTTCATCGTCGATAAGAAGGTCCAATGGATACAGTAAACATGAAGTGAAGCATCGGAATCTATAACTAGTGTCACAGGAATTGTTCAAAACATAGACAGTAAGATGAATCAGCCTTCTTGTACTTAAGTCGGCATTGTACTTTTTGTACTTAATTCCGATGCAATTTCTTTGTTTCATCGTCAATAAGAAGGTCAGAGGGATACAGTAAACCTGAAGTGAAGGATCGGAATCTATAACTAGTGTCACAGGAATGGTTCAAAACATAGACAGTAGTAAGAGTCAGTCCTCTTGTTCTTAAGCCGGCATTGTTCCTTTTCTATTTAATTCCGATGCAATTTCTATGTTTCGTCGTCAATAAGAAGGACCAAGGGATACAGAAAAAATGAAGTGAAGCATCACAATCTATAACTAGTGTCACAGGAATAGTTCAAACATAGACATTAAGATGAGAAAGTCTTCTTGTACGTAAGACGGCATTGTGCCTTTTCTATTTAATTCCGATGCAATTTCTGTGTTTCATCTTCAATAGGAAGGTCAGAGGGGTACAGTAAACCTGAAGTCAAACAACGGAATCTATAACTAGTATCACAGGAATGGTTCAAAACAAAGACAGTAAGAAGAGTCAGTCTTCTTGTACTTAAGTCGGCATTGTGCCTTTTGTATTTAATTCCGATTCAATTTCTGTGTTTCATCGTCAATAAGAAGGTCAGAGGGATACAGTAAACATGAAGTGAAGCATCAGAATCCAAAACTAGTGGCACAGGATTGGTTCAAGACATAGACAGTAGGAAAAGTCAGTCTTCTTGTACTTAAGTCGGCATTGTGCATTTTGTATTTAATTCCGATGCAATTTCTGTGTTTCATCTTCAATAGGATGGTCAGGTGGGTACAGTAAACCTGAAGTCAAACATCGGAATCTATGATTAGTGTCACAGGAATGGTTCAAAACATAGACAGTAAAATGAGTCAGTCTTCTTGTACTTAAGTCGGCATTGTGCATTTTGTATTTAATTCCGATGCAATTTCTGTGTTTCATCGTCAATAAGAAGGTCCAAGGGATCCAGTAAACCTAAAGTGAAGCAACGGAATCAATAACTAGTGTCACAGGAATGGTTCAAAACATATACAGTAAGAAGAATCAGTCGTCTTGTACTTAAGTCGGCATTGTGCCTTTTGTATTTAATTCCGATGCTATTTCTGTGATTCATCGTCGATAAGAAGGTCAGAGGGATGCAGTAAACCTGAAGTGAAGCATCGGAGTCTATAACTAGTCTCACAGGAAAGGTTCTAAACATAGACAGTAGGATGAGTCAGTCCTCTTGTACTTAAGCCGGCATTGTGCCTTTTTATTTAATTCCGATGCAATCTCTGTGTTTCGTCGTCAATAAGAAGGACCAAGGGGTACAGAAAACCTGAAGTGAAGCATCGGAATCTATAACTAGTCTCACAGGAATAGTTCAAACATAGACATTAAGATGAGTCCGTCTTCTTGTACGTAAGTCGGCATTGCGCCTTTTCTATTGAATTCCGAAGCATTTTCAGTGTTTCATCTTCAATAGTAATTTCAGACGGGTACAGAAAACCTGAAGTCAAACATCGGAATCTATAACTAGTGTCACAGGAATGGTTCAAATCATAAACAGTAAGAAGAGTCAGTCGTCTAGTACTTAGGTCAGCATTGTGCCTTTTCTATTTAATTCCGATGTAATTTCTGTTGTTCATCGTCAATAAGAAGGTCCAAGGGACACAGTAAACCTGAAGTGAAGCATCGGAATATATAACTAGCGTCACAGGAATGGTTCAAATCATAGACAGTAAGAAGAATCGGTCTTCTTGTACTTAAGTCGGCATTGTGCCTTTTCTATTTAATTGCGATGCAATTTCTGTGTTTTATCATCAATAAGAAGGTCAGAGGGATACAGTAAACGTGAAGTGTACCATCGGAGCCCATAACTAGTGTCACAGGAATTGTTCAAAACATAGTCAGTAGGAAGAGTCAGTCTTCTTGTACTTTAGTCGGGATTGCGCCTTTTCTATTTAATTCCGATGCTATATCTGTGTTCCATCGTCAATAAGAAGGTCAGAGAGATACAATAAACCTGAAGTGAAGCATCGGAATCTATATCTAGTGTCACAGGAATGGTTCAAATCATAGACATTAGGAGGGGTCAGTCTTCTTACACTGGAGTCCTCATTGTGCCTGTTCTATTCACATCCGATGCTATTTCTGTGTTTCGTCGTCAATAAGAAGGTCAAGGGACACAGTAAACCTGAAGTGAAACATCGGACTCTATAACTAGTGTCAAAGGAATGGTTCAAACATAGACAGTAAGAAGAGTCAGTCTTCTTGTACTTAAGTCGACATTGTGCCTATTGTATTTAATTCCGATTCAATTTCTGTGTTTCAAGGTCAATACGAAGGTCGGCGTGATACAGTAAATCTGAAGAGAAGCATCGGAATCTATAACTAGTGTCACAGGAATGGTTCAAACATAGACAGTAAGAAGAGTCAGTCTTCTTGTACTTAAGTCGACATTGTGCCTATTGTATTTAATTCCGATGCAATTTCTGTGTTTCATCGTCGATAAGAAGGTCCAAGGGATACAGTAAACCGGAAGTGAAGCATCGGAATCTATAACTATTGTCACAGGAATTGTTCAAAACATAGACAGTAAGAAGAATCAGTCTTCTTGTACTTAAGTCGGCATTGTGCCTTTTGTATTTAATTCCGGTGCAATTTCTTTGTTTCATCGTCAATAAGAACGTCAGAGGGATACAGTAAACCTGAAGTGAGTCATCGGAATCTATAACTAGTGTCACAGGAATGGTTCAAAATATAGACAGTAGTAAGAGTCAGTACTCTTGTTCTTACTAGGGCATTGTGCCTTTTCTATTTAATTCCGATGCAATTTCTGTGTTTCATCTCCAATTGGAAGGTCAGAGGGGTACAGTAAACCTGAAGTCAAACATCGGAATCTATAACTAGTATCACAGGAATGGTTCAAAACAAAGACAGTAAGAAGAGTCAGTCTTCTTGTACTTAAGTCGGCATTGTGCCTTCTGTATTTAATTCCGATTCAATTTCTGTGTTTCATCGTCAATAAGAAGGTCAGAGGGATACAGTAAACGTGAAGTGAAGCATCAGAATCGAAAACTAGTGGCACAGGATTGGTTCAAAACATAGACAGTAAGAAGAGTCAGTCTTCTTGTACTTAAGTCGGCATTGTGCATTTTGTATTTAATTACGATGCAATTTCTGTGTTTTATCTTCAATAGGATGGTCAGAGGGATACAGTAAACCTGAAGTCAAACATCGGAATCTATGACTAGTGTCACAGGAATGGTTCAAAACATAGACAGTAAGATGAGTCAGTCTTCTTGTACTTAAGCCGGCATTGTGCCTTTTCTATTTAATTCCGATGCAATTTCTGAGTTTCATCTCCAATAGGAAGGTCAGAGGGGTACAGTAAACCTGAAGTCAAACATCGGAATCTATAACTGGTGTCACAGGAATGGTTCAAAGCATAGACAGTAAGATGAGTCAGTCTTCTTGTACTTAAGTCGGCATTGTGCATTTTGTATTTAATTCCGATGCCATTTCTGTGTTTCATCGTCAATAAGAAGGTCCAAGGGATCCTGTAAACCTAAAGTGAAGCAACGGAATCTATAACTAGTGTCACATGAATGGTTCAAAACATAAACAGTAAGAAGAATCAGTCGTCTTGTACTTAAGTCGGCATTGTGCCTTTTGTATTTAATTCCGATGCAATTTCTGTGATTCATCGTCAATAAGAAGGTCAGAGGGATACAGTAACCCTGAAGTGAAGCATCGGAGTCTATAACTAGTCTCACAGGAAAGGTTCAAAACATTAGACAGGAGGATGAGTCAGTCCTCTTGTACTTAAGCCGGCATTGTGCCTTTTTATTTAATTCCGATGCAATTTCTGTGTTTCGTCGTCAATAAGAAGGACCAAGGGGTACAGAAAACCTGAAGTGAAGCATCGGAATCTATAACTAGTGTCACAGGAATAGTTCAAACATAGACATTAAGATGAGTCAGTCTTCTTGTACATAAGTCGGCATTGTGCCTTTTCTATTGAATTCCGAAGCAATTTCTGTGTTTCATCTTCAATAGTAAGTTCAGACGGGTACAGAAAACCTGAAGTCAAACATCGGAATCTATAACTAGTGTCACAGGAATGGTTCAAAACATAGACAGTAAGAAGAGTCAGTCTTCTTGTACTTAAGCCGGCATTGTGCCTTTTCTATTCAATTCAGATGCAATTTCTGTGATTCATCGTCAATAAGAAGGTCAGAGGGATACAGTAAACGTGAAGTGAAGCATCAGAATCCAAAACTAGTGTCACAGGATTGGTTAAAAACATAGACAGTAAGACGAGACAGTCTACTTGTAGTTAAGTCGGCATTGTGCCCGTTGTATCTAATTCCGATGTAATTTCTGTGTTTCATCGCCAATAAGAAGGTCCAAGGGATACAGTACACCTGAAGTGAAGCATCGGAATCTATAACTAGTGTCACAGGAATGGTTCAAATCATAAAGAGTAAGAAGAGTCAGTCGTCTAGTACTTAAGTCGGCATTGTGCCTTTTCTATTTAATTGCGATGCAATTTCTGTGTTTCATCATCAATAAGAAGGTCAGAGGGATACAGTAAACCTGAAGTGAAACATCGGACTCTATAACTAGTGTCAAAGGATTGGTTCAAAACATATTCAGAAAGAAGAGTCAGTCTTCTTGTACTTAAGTCGGCATTGTGCCTTTTGTATTTAATTCCGATTCAATTTCTGTGTTTCAACGTCAATACGAAGTTCGGAGTGATACAGTAAATCTGAAGAGAAGCATCGGAATCTATAACTAGTGTCACAGGAATGGTTCAAACATAGACAGTAAGAAGAGTCAGTCATCTTGTACTTAAGTCGGCATTGTGCCTATTCTATTTAATTCCGATGCAATTTCTGTGTTTCATCGTCGATAAGAAGGTCCAAGGGATACAGTAAACCTGAAGTGAAGCATCGGAATCAATAACTAGTGTCACAGGAATTGTTCAAACATAGACAGTAAGATGAATTAGTCTTCTTGTACTTAAGTCGGCATTGTACCTTTTGTATTTAATTCCGATGCCATTTCTGTGTTTCATCGTCAATACGGAGGTCCAAGGGATACAGTAAACCTGAAGTGAAGCATCGGAATCTATAACTAGTGTCACAGGAATGGTTCAAAACATAGCCAGTAAGAAGAATCAGTCTTCTTGTACTTAAGTCGGCATTGTGCCTTTTGTATTTAATTCCGGTGCAATTTCCTTGTTTCAGCGTCAATAAGAAGGTCAGAGGGATACAGTGAACGCGAAGTGAAGCATCGGAATCTATAACTAGTGTCACAGGAATGGTTCAAAACATAGACAGTAGTAAGAGTCAGTCCTCTTGTTCTTAAGCCAGCATTGTGCCTTTTCTATTTTATTCCGATGCAATTTCTATGTTTCGTCGTCAATAAGAAGGACCAAGGGATACAGAAAACCTGAAGTGAAGCATCGGAATCTATATCTAGTGTCACAGGAATGGTTCAAATCATAGACATTAGGAGGGGTCAGTCTTCTTACACTCGAGTCCTCATTGTGCCTGTTCTATTCAAATCCGATGCTATTTCTGTGTTTCGTCGTCAATAAGAAGGTCAAGGGATACAGTAAACCTGAAGTGAAACATCGGACTCTATAACTAGTGTCAAAGGATTGGTTCAAAACATATTCAGAAAGAAGAGTCAGTCTTCTTCTACTTAAGTCGGCATTGTGCCTTTTGTATTTAATTCCGATTCAATTTCTGTGTTTCAACGTCAATACGAAGTTCGGAGTGATACAGTAAATCTGAAGAGAAGCATCGGAATCTATAACTAGTGTCACAGGAATGGTTCAAACATAGACAGTAAGAAGAGTCTGTCTTCTTGTACTTAAGTCGGCATTGTGCCTATTGTATCTAATTCCGATGCAATTTCTGTGTTTCATCGTCGATAAGAAGGTCCAAGGGATACAGTAAACCTGAAGTGAAGCATCGCAATCTATAACTAGTGTCACAGGAATTGTTCAAAACATAGACAGTAAGATGAATCAGTCTTCTTGTACTTAAGTCGGCATTGTACTTTTGTATTTAATTCCGATGCCATTTCTGTGTTTCATCGTCAATACGAAGGTCCAAGGGATACAGTAAACCTGAAGTGAAGCATCGGAATCTATAACTAGTGTCACAGGAATGGTTCAAAACATAGACAGTAAGAAGAATCAGTCTTCTTGTACTTAAGTCGGCATTGCGCCTTTTGTATTTAATTCCGGTGCAATTTCTTTGTTTCATCGTCAATAAGAAGGTCAGAGGGATACAGTAAACCTGAAGTGAAGCATCGGAATCTATAACTAGTGCACAGGAATGGTTCAAAATATAGACAGTAGTAAGAGTCAGTCTTCTTGTTCTTAAGCCGGCATTGTGCCTTTTCTATTTAATTCCGATGCAATTTCTATGTTTGGTCGTCAATAAGAAGGACCAAGGGATACAGAAAACCAGAAGTGAAGCATCGGAATCTATAACTAGTGTCACAGGAATAGTTCAAACATAGACATTAAGATGAGAAAGTCTTCTTGTACGTAAGTCGGCATTGTGCCTTTTCTATTTAATTCCGATGCAATTTCTGTGTTTCATCTTCAATAGGAAGGTCAGAGGTGTACAGTAAACCTGAAGTCAATTATCGGAATCTATAACTAGTATCACAGGAATGGTTCAAAACAAAGACAGTATGAAGAGTCAGTCATCTTGTACTTAAGCCGGCTTTGTGCCATTTCTATCTAATTCCGATGCAATTTCTGTGTTTCATCTCCAATAGGAAGGTCAGAGGGGTACAGTAAACCTGAAGTCAAACATCGGAATCTATAACTAGTGTCACAGGAATGGTTCAAAACATAGACAGTAAGAAGAGTCAGTCTTCTTGTACTTAAGTCGGCAAGTGCATTTTGTGTTTAATTCCGATGCAATTTCTGTGTTTCATCTTCAATAGGATTGTCAGAGGTGTACAGTAAACCTGAAGTCAAACATTCGAATCTATGACTAGTGTCACAGGAATTGTTCAAAACATAGACAGTAAGATGAGTCAGTCTTCTTGTACTTAAGCCGGCATTGTGCCTTTTCTATTTAATTCAGATGCAATTTCTGTGTTTCATCTCCAATAGGAAGGTCAGAGGGGTACAGTAAACCTGAAGTCAAACATCGGAATCTATAACTAGTGTCACAGGAATGGTTCAAAACATAGACAGTAAGAAGAGTCAGTCTTCTTGTACTTAAGTCGGCATTGTGCATTTTGTATTTAATTCCGATGCCATATCTGTGTTTCATTGTCAATAAGAAGGTCCAAGGGATCCAGTAAACCTAAAGTGAAGCAACGGAATCTATAACTAGTGTCACAGGTATGGTTCAGTACATATACAGTAAGAAGAATCAGTCGTCTTGTACTTAAGTCGGCATTGTGCCTTTTGTATTTAATTCCGATGCAATTTCTGTGATTCATTGTCAATAAGAAGGTCAGAGGGATACAGAAAACCTGAAGTGAAGCATCGGAGTCTATTACTAGTGTCACAATAAAGGTTCAAAACATAGACAGTAGGTCGAGTCAGTCCTCTTGTACTTAAGCCGGCATTGTGCCTTTTTATTTAATTCCGATGCAATTTCTGTGTTTCGTCGTCAATAAGAAGGACCAAGGGGTACAGAAAACCTGAAGTGAAGCATCGGAATCTATAACTAGTGTCACAGGAATAGTTCAAACATAGACATTAAGATGAGTCAGTCTTCTTGTACGTATGTCGGCATTGTGCCTTTTCTATTGAATTCCGAAGCAATTTCTGTGTTTCATCTTCAATAGTAAGTTCAGACGGGTACAGAAAACCTGAAGTCAAACATCGGAATCTATAACTAGTGTCACAGGAATGGTTCAAACATAGACAGTCAGAAGAGTCAGTCTTCTTGTACTTAAGTCGGCATTGTGCCTTTTGTTTTTCATTCCGATACAATTTCTGTGTTTCATCGTCAATAAGAAGGTCAGAGGGATACAGTAAACGTGAAGTGAAGCATCAGAATCCAAAACTAGTGTCACAGGATTGGTTAAAAACATAGACAGTAAGAAGAGACAGTCTACTTGTAGTTAAGTCGGCATTGTGCCCGTTGTATTTAATTTCGATGTAATTTCTGTTTTTCATCGTCAATAAGAAGCTCCAAGGGATACAGTACACCTGAAGTGAGGCATCGGAATCTATAACTAGTGTCACAGGAATGGTTCAAATCATAAACAGTAAGAAGAGTCAGTCGTCTAGTACTTAAGTCAGCATTGTGCCTTTTCTATTTAATTCCGATGTAATTTCTGTTGTTCATCGTCAATAAGAAGGTCCAAGGGATACAGTAAATGTGAAGTGAAGCATCGGAATATATAACTAGCGTCACAGGAATGGTTCAAAACATAGGCAGTAGAAGGAGTCCGTCTTCTTGTACTTGAGTCGGCATTGTGCCTTTTGCATTTAATTCCGATGCAATTTCTGTGTTTCATCGTCAATAACATGGTCAGAGGCATACAGTAAACCTGAAGTGAAGCCTCGGAATTAATAACTAGTGTCACAGGAATGGTTCAAAGCATAGACAGTAGTAAGAGTCAGTCTTGTTGTACTTAAGTCAGCATTGTGCCTTTTGTAATTAATTCCGATGCAATATCTGTGATTCATCGTCATTAAGAAGGTCTGATGGATACAGTAAACCTGAAGTGAAGAATCGGAATCTATAACTAGTGTCACAGGAATGGCTCAAAACATAGACAGTAAGAGGAGTCAGTTTCCTTGTACTTAAGTCGGCATTGTGCCTTTTGCATTTAATTCCGATGCAATTTCGGTGTTTCATCGTCAATAAAACGGTCCAAGGGATGCAGGAAACCTGAAGTGAAGCATCGGAAGCTATAACTAGTGTCACATGATCGGTTCAAAACATAGACAGTATGAAGAGTAAGTCTTCTTGTACTTAAGTCGGCATTGTACCTCCTCTATTTAATTCCGATGCAATATCTGTGATCCATCGTCAATAAGAAGGTCAGAGGGAGACAGTAAACCCAAAGTGAAGCATCGGAATCTATAACTAGTGTCACAGGAATGGTTCAAAACATAGTCAGTAAGAAGAGTCTGTCTTCTTGTACTTAAGTCGGCATTGTGCCTTTTGTATTTCATTGCGATGCAATTTATGAGTTTCAACGTCAATACGAAGGTCCAAGGGATACAGTAAACCTGAAGTGAAGCATTGGAATCTATAAATAGTGTCACAGGAATGGCTCAAAGCATAGACAGTAAGTGGAGTCAGTCTTCTTGTACTTAAGTCGGCATTGTGCCTTTTCTATTTCATTCCGATGCAATTTCTGTGTTTCGTCGTCAATAAGAAGGTCCAAGGGATACAGTAAATCTGAAGTGAAGCATCGGAATCTATAACTAGTGTCACAGGAATGGTTCAAAACATAGTCAGTAAGAAGAGTCTGTCTTCTTGTACTTAAGTCGGCATTGTGCCTTTTGTATTTCATTCCGATGCAATTTATGAGTTTCAACGTCAATACGAAGGTCCCAGGGATACAGTAAACCTGAAGTGAAGCATTGGAATCTATAACTAGTGTCACAGGAATGGCTCAAATCATATACAGTAAGAAGAATCAGTCGTCTTGTACTTAAGTCGGCATTGTGCCTTTTGTATTTAATTCCGATGCAATTTCTGTGTTTCATCGTCAATAAGAAGGCCAGAGGGATACAGTGAACCTGAAGTGAAGCTTCGGAATCTATAACTAGTGTAACAGGAATGGTTCAAAACATAGACAGTAGGAAGAATCCGTCTTCTTGTACTTTAGTCGGCATTGTGCATTTTCTATTTAACTCCGATGCAATTTCTGAGTGTCGTCGCAATAAGAAGGTCCTAGGGGTACAGTAAATCTGAAGTGAAGCATCGTAATCTATAACTAGTGTCACAGGAATGGTTCAAAACATAGACAGTAAGATGAGTCAGTTTGCCTGTACTTAAGTCGGCATTGTGCCTCTTGTATTTAATTCCGATGCAATTTCTGTGTTTCATCGTCGATAAGAAGGTCAAAGGGATACAGTAAACCTGAAGTGAAGCATTGGAATCTGTAACTAGTGTCACAGGAATTGTTCAAATCATAGACAGTAAGAAGAGTCAGTCTGCTTGTACTTAAGTCGGCATTGTGCCTTTTGTATTTGATTCCGATGCCATTTCTGTGTTTCATCGTCAATACGAACGTCCAAGGGATACAGTAAACCTGAAGTGAAGCATCGGAATCTATAACTAGTGTCATAGGAATGGTTCAAAACATAGACAGTAAGAAGAATCAGTCTTCTTGTACTTAAGTCGTCATTGTGCCTTTTGTATTTAATTCCGATGCAATTTCTTTGTTTCATCGTCAATAAGAAGGTCAGAGGTATACAGTAAACCTGAAGTGAAGCATCAGAATCTATAACTAGTGTCACAGGAATAGTTCAAACATAGACATTAAGATGAGTCAGTCTTCTTGTACGTAATTCGGCATTGTGCCTTTTCTATTTATTTACGATTCAATTTCTGTGTTTCATCGTCAATAAGAAGGTCAGAGGGATACAGTAAACGTGAAGTGAAGCATCAGAATCCAAAACTAGTGTCACAGGATTGGTTCAAATCATAGACAGTAAGAAT
The DNA here is from genome assembly GCF_021461385.2 of Schistocerca piceifrons. Taxonomy (NCBI): domain Eukaryota; kingdom Metazoa; phylum Arthropoda; class Insecta; order Orthoptera; family Acrididae; genus Schistocerca; species Schistocerca piceifrons. The sequence goes on along the minus strand of NW_025727713.1, from coordinate 55,727 downwards.
AGTCAGTCTACTTGTAGTTAAGTCGGCATTGTGCCCGTTTTATTAAATTCCGATGTAATTTCCGTGTTTCATCGTCCAAGGGATACAGTACACCTGAAGTGAAGCACCGGAACCTATAACTTGTGTCACAGGAATGGTTCAAATCATAAACAGTAAGACGAGTCAGTCTTCTAGTACTTGAGTCAGCAATGTGCCCTTTCTATTTAATTCCGATGTAATTTCTGTGCGTCATCGTCAATAAGAAGGTCCAAAGAATACAGTAAACCTGAAGTGAAGCATCGGAGTATATAACTAGTGTCACAGGAATGGTTCAAAACATAGACAGTAAGAAGAGTCAGTCTTCTTGTACTTAAGTCGGCATTGTGCCTTTTATATTTAATTCCGATGCAATTTCTGTGTTTCATCTTCAATAGGAAGGTCAGAGGGGTACAGTAAACCTGAAGTCAAACATCGGAATCTATAACTAGTGTCACAGGAATGGTTCAAAACATAGACAGTAAGAAGAGTCAGTCTTCTTGTACTTTAGTCGACATTGTGCCTTTTCTATTTAATTCCGATGCAATTTCTGACTGTCGTCGTCAATAAGAAGGTCCTAGGGATACAGTAAATCTGAAGTGAAGCATCGGAATCTATAACTAGTGTCACAGGAATGGTTCAAAACATAGACAGTAAGAAGAGTCAGTCTTCTTTTACTTAAGTCGGCATTGTGCCTTTTGTATTTAATTCCGATGCAATTTCTGTGTTTCATCGTCGATAGGAAGGTCCAAGAGATACAGTAAACCTGAAGTGAAGCATCGGAATCTATAACTAGTGTCACAGGAATTGTTCAAAACATAGACAGTAAGATGAGTCAGTCTTCTTGTACTTAAGTCGGCATTGTGCCTTTTGAATTTAGTTCCAATGCCATTTCTGTGTTTCATCGTCAATAAGAAGGTCCAAGGGATACAGTAAACCTGAAGTGAAGCATCGGAATCTATAACTAGTGTCACAGGAATGGTTCAAAACATAGACAGTAAGATAAATCAGTCTTCTTGTACTTAAGTCGTCATTGTGCCTTTTGTATTTAATTCCGATGCAATTTCTTTGTTTCATCGTCAATAAGAAGGTCAGAGGGATACAGTAAACCTGAAGTGAAGCATCGGAATCTATAACTAGTGTCACAGGAATAGTTCAAACATAGACATTAAGATGAGTCAGTCTTCTTGTACATAAGTCGGCATTGTGCCTTTTCCATTTAATTCCGATGCAATTTCTGTGTTTCATCGTCAATAGGAAGGTCAGAGGGGTACAGTAGACCTGAAGTCAAGCATCGGATTCTATAACTAGTGTCACAGGAATGGTTCAAAACATAGACAGTAAGAAGAGTCAGTCTTCTTGTACTTAAGTCGGCATTGTGCTTTTTGTATTTAATTCCGATGCAATTTCTGTGTTTCATCGTCAATAAGAATGTCAGAGGGATACAGTAAACCTGAAGTGAAGCATCGGAATCTATAACTAGTGTCACAGGAATGGTTCAAAACATAGACAGTTGGATGGGTCACTCTTCTTGTGCTTAAGTCAGCATTGTGCCTTTTCTATTTAATTCCGATGTAATTTCTGTGTTTCATCGTCAATACGAAGGTCCAAGGGATACAGTAAACCTGAAGTGAAGCATCGGAATCTATAACTAGTGTCACAGGAATTGTTCAAAACATAGACAGTAAGAAGAGTTGGTCTTGTTGTACGTAAGTCGGCATTGTGCCTTTTGTATTTAATGCCGATGCCATTTCTGTGTTTCATCGTCAATAAGAATGTCTAAGGGATACAGTAAACCTTAAGTGAAGCATTGAAATCTATAACTAGTGACACAGGAATGGTTCAAAACATATACAGTAAGATGAATCAGTCGTCTTGTACTTAAGTCGGCATTGTGCTTTTTGTATTTAATTCCGATGCAATTTCTGTGTTTCATCGTCAATAAGAATGTCAGAGGGATACAGTAAACCTGAAGTGAAGCATCGGAATCTATAACTAGTGTCACAGGAATGGTTCAAAACATAGACAGTTGGATGGGTCACTCTTCTTGTGCTTAAGTCAGCATTGTGCCTTTTCTATTTAATTCCGATGCAATTTCTGTGATTCGTCGTCAATAAGAAGGTCCAAGGGATACAGTAAACCTGAAGAGAAGCATCGGAATCCATAACCAGTGTCACAGGAATGGTTCAAACACAGACAGTAAGAAGAGTCTGTCTTCTTGTACTTAAGTCGGCATTGTGCCTTTTGTATTTAATTCCGATGCAATTTTTGTGTTTCATCGTCAATAAGAGCGTCAGAGGGATACAGTAAACCTGAAGTGAAGCTTCGGATTCTATAACTAGTGTAACAGGAATGGTTCAAATCATAGACAGTAGGAAGAGTCAGTCTTCTTGTACTTTAATCGACATTTTGCCTTTTCTATTTAATTCCGGTGCAATTTCTGACTGTCGTCGTCAATAAGAAAGTTCTAGGGATACAGTATATCTGAAGTGAAGCATCGGAATCTATAAATAGTGTCACAGGAATGGTTCAAAACATAGACAGTAAGAAGAGTCAGTCTTCTTGTACTTAAGTCGTCATTGTGCCTTTTGTATTAAATTCCGACGCAATTTCTTTGTTTCATCGTCAATAAGAAGGTCAGAGGGATACAGTAAACCTGAAGTGAAGCATCGGAATCTATAACTAGTTTCACAGGAATAGTTCAAACGTAGACATTAAGATGAGTCAGTGTTCTTGTACATAAGTCGGCATTGTGCAGTTCTATTTAATTCCGATGCAATTTCTGTGTTTCATCGTCAATAGGAAGGTCAGAGGGGTACAGTAAACCTGAAGTCAAGCATCGGAATCTATAACTAGTGTCACAGGAATGGATCAAAACATAGACAGTAAGAAGAGTCAGTCTTCTTGTACTTAAGTCGGCATTGTGCCTTTTGAATTTAATTCCGATGCCATTTCTGTGTTTCATCGTCAATAAGAAGGTCCAAGGGATACAGTAAACCTGAAGTGAAGCATCGGAATCTATAACTAGTGTCACAGGAATGGTTGAAAACATAGACAGTAAGAAGAATCAGTCTTCTTGTACTTAAGTCGTCATTGTGCCTTTTGCATTTAATTCCGATGCAATTTCTATGTTTCGTCGTCAATAAGAAGGTCAGAGGGATACAGTGAACCTGAAGTGAAGCATCGGAATCTATAACTAGTGTCACAGGAATAGTTGAAACATAGACATTAAGATGAGTCTGTCTTCTTGTACGTAAGTCGGCATTGTGCCTTTTCTATTTAATTCCGATGCAATTTCTGTGTTTCATCGTCAATAGGAAGGTCAGAGGGGTACAGTAAACCTGAAGTCAAGCATCGGAATCTGTAACTAGTGTCACAGGAATGGTTCAAACATAGACAGTAAGAAGAGTCATTCTTCTTGTACTTAAGGCGGCATTGTGCCTTTTGTATTTAATTCCGATTCAATTTCTGTGTTTCATCGCCAATAAGAATGTCAGAGGGATACAGTAAACCTGAAGTGAAGCATCGGAATCTATAACTAGAGTCACAGGAATTGTTCAAAACATAGACAGTAAGAAGAATTAGTCTTCTTGTACTTAAGTCGGCATTGTGCCTTTTGTATTTAATTCCGATGCCATTTCTGTGTTTTATCGTCAATAAGAAGGTCTAAGGGATACAGTAAACCTGAAGTGAAGCATTGGAATCTATAACTAGTGACACCAGAAAGGTTCAAAACATATACAGTAAGAAGAATCAGTCGTCTTGTACTTAAGTCGGCATTGTGCCCTTTGTATTTAATTCCGATGCAATTTCTGTGTTTCATCGTCAATAAGAATGTCAGAGGGATACAGTAAACCTGAAGTGAAGCATCGGAAGCTATAACTAGTGCCACAGGAATTGTTCAAAACATAGACAGTAAGAAGAGTTGGTCTTGTTGTACTTAAGTCGGCATTGTGCCTTTTGTATTTAATGCCGATGCCATTTCTGTGTTTCATCGTCAATAAGAATGTCTAAGGGATACAGTAAACCTTAAGTGAAGCATTGAAATCTATAACTAGTGACACAGGAATGGTTCAAAACATATACAGTAAGAAGAATCAGTCATCTTGTACTTAAGTCGGCATTGTGCTTTTTGTATTTAATTCCGATGCAGTTTCTGTGTTTCATCGTCAATAAGAATGTCAGAGGGATACAGTAAACCTGAAGTGAAGCATCGGAATCTATAACTAGTGTCAGAGGAATGGTTCAAAACATAGACAGTTGGATGGGTCACTCTTCTTGTGCTTAAGTCAGCATTGTGCCTTTTCTATTTAATTCCGATGCAATTTCTGTGATTCGTCGTCAATAAGAAGGTCCAAGGGATACAGTAAACCTAAAGAGAAGCATCGGAATCCATAACCAGTGTCACAGGAATGGTTCAAACATAGACAGTAAGAAGAGTCTGTCTTCTTGTACTTAAGTCGGCATTGTGCCTTTTGTATTTAATTCCGATGCAATTTTTGTGTTTCATCGTCAATAAGAGCGTCAGAGGGATACAGTAAACCTGAAGTGAAGCTTCGGATTCTATAACTAGTGTAACAGGAATGGTTCAAATCATAGACAGTAGGAAGAGTCAGTCTTCTTGTACTTTAATCGACATTTCGCCTTTTCTATTTAATTCCGGTGCAATTTCTGACTGACGTCGTCAATAAGAAAGTTCTAGGGATACAGTAAATCTGAAGTGAAGCATCGGAATCTATAAATAGTGTCACAGGAATGGTTCAAAACATAGACAGTAAGAAGAGTCAGTCTTCTTGTACTTAAGTCGTCATTGTGCCTTTTGTATTAAATTCCGACGCAATTTCTTTGTTTCATCGTCAATAAGAAGGTCAGAGGGATACAGTAAACCTGAAGTGAAGCATCGGAATCTATAACTAGTTTCACAGGAATAGTTCAAACGTAGACATTAAGATGAGTCAGTCTTCTTGTACATAAGTCGGCATTGTGCATTTCTATTTAATTCCGATGCAATTTCTGTGTTTCATCGTCAATAGGAAGGTCAGAGGGGTACAGTAAACCTGAAGTCAAGCATCGGAATCTATAACTAGTGTCACAGGAATGGATCAAAACATAGACAGTAAGAAGAGTCAGTCTTCTTGTACTTAAGTCGGCATTGTGCCTTTTGAATTTAATTCCGATGCCATTTCTGTGTTTCATCGTCAATAAGAAGGTCCAAGGGATACAGTAAACCTGAAGTGAAGCATCGGAATCTATAACTAGTGTCACAGGAATGGTTCAAAACATAGACAGTAAGAAGAATCAGTCTTCTTGTACTTAAGTCGTCATTGTGCCTTTTGCATTTAATTCCGATGCAATTTCTATGTTTCGTCGTCAATAAGAAGGTCAGAGGGATACAGTGAACCTGAAGTGAAGCATCGGAATCTATAACTAGTGTCACAGGAATAGTTGAAACATAGACAGTAAGAAGAGTCATTCTTCTTGTACTTAAGGCGGCATTGTGCCTTTTGTATTTAATTCCGATTCAATTTCTGTGTTTCATCGCCAATAAGAATGTCAGAGGGATACAGTAAACCTGAAGTGAAGCATCGGAATCTATAACTAGAGTCACAGGAATTGTTCAAAACATAGACAGTAAGAAGAATTAGTCTTCTTGTACTTAAGTCGGCATTGTGCCTTTTGTATTTAATTCCGATGCCATTTCTGTGTTTTATCGTCAATAAGAAGGTCTAAGGGATACAGTAAAGCTGAAGTGAAGCATTGGAATCTATAACTAGTGACACCAGAAAGGTTCAAAACATATACAGTAAGAAGAATCAGTCGTCTTTTACTTAAGTCGGCATTGTGCCCTTTGTATTTAATTCCGATGCAATTTCTGTGTTTCATCGGCAATACGAATGTCAGAGGGATACAGTAAACCTGAAGTGAAGCATCGGAATCTATAACTAGTGTCACAGGAATGGTTCAAAACATAGACAGTAGGATGGGTCAGTCTTCTTGTACTTAAGTCAGCAATGTGCCTTTTCTATTTAGTTCCGATGCAATTTCTGTGTTTCGTCGTCAATAAGAAGGTCGAAGGGATACAGTAAGCCTGATGTGAAACATCGGAATCTATAACTAGTGTCATAGGAATGGTTCAAAACATAGACAGTAAGAAGAGTCAGTCTTCTTGTACATAAGTCGGCATTGTGCCATTTCTATTTAATTCCGATGCAATTTCTGTGTTTCAACTTCAATAGGAAGGTCGGGGGGGTACAGTAAACCTGAAGTCAATCATTGGAAACTACAACTAGTGTCACAGGAATGGTTCAAAACATAGACAGTAAGAAGAGTCAGTCTTCTTGTACTTAAGTCGGTATTGTGCCCTTTCTATTTAATTCCGATGCCATTTCGGTGTTTCGTCGTCAATAACAAGGACAGATTGATACAGTAAACCTGAAGTGGAGCATCGGAATCTATAACTAGTGTCACAGGAATGGTTCAAATCATAGACATTAGGAAGGGTCAGTCCTCTTACACTCAAGTCCTCATTGTGACTTTTCTATTTAATTCCGTTGCAATTTCTGTGTTTCGTCGTCAATAAGAAGGTCAAGGCATACAGTAAACCTGAAGTGAAACATCGGACTCTATAACTAGTGTCACAGGAATGGTTCAAAACATAGACAGTAAGAAGAGTTAGTCTACTTGTACTTAAGTTGGCATTGTGCCTTTTGTATTTAATTCCGATGCAATTTCTGTGTTTCATCTTCAATAGGAAGGTCAGAGGTGTACAGTAAACCTGAAGTCAATTATCGGAATCTATAACTAGTATCACAGGAATGGTTCAAAACAAAGACAGTATGAAGAGTCAGTCATCTTGTACTTAAGCCGGCTTTGTGCCATTTCTATCTAATTCCGATGCAATTTCTGTGTTTCATCTCCAATAGGAAGGTCAGAGGGGTACAGTAAACCTGAAGTCAAACATCGGAATCTATAACTAGTGTCACAGGAATGGTTCAAAACATAGACAGTAAGAAGAGTCAGTCTTCTTGTACTTAAGTCGGCAAGTGCATTTTGTGTTTAATTCCGATGCAATTTCTGTGTTTCATCTTCAATAGGATTGTCAGAGGTGTACAGTAAACCTGAAGTCAAACATTCGAATCTATGACTAGTGTCACAGGAATTGTTCAAAACATAGACAGTAAGATGAGTCAGTCTTCTTGTACTTAAGCCGGCATTGTGCCTTTTCTATTTAATTCAGATGCAATTTCTGTGTTTCATCTCCAATAGGAAGGTCAGAGGGGTACAGTAAACCTGAAGTCAAACATCGGAATCTATAACTAGTGTCACAGGAATGGTTCAAAACATAGACAGTAAGAAGAGTCAGTCTTCTTGTACTTAAGTCGGCATTGTGCATTTTGTATTTAATTCCGATGCCATTTCTGTGTTTCATTGTCAATAAGAAGGTCCAAGGGATCCAGTAAACCTAAAGTGAAGCAACGGAATCTATAACTAGTGTCACAGGTATGGTTCAGTACATATACAGTAAGAAGAATCAGTCGTCTTGTACTTAAGTCGGCATTGTGCCTTTTGTATTTAATTCCGATGCAATTTCTGTGATTCATTGTCAATAAGAAGGTCAGAGGGATACAGAAAACCTGAAGTGAAGCATCGGAGTCTATTACTAGTGTCACAATAAAGGTTCAAAACATAGACAGTAGGTCGAGTCAGTCCTCTTGTACTTAAGCCGGCATTGTGCCTTTTTATTTAATTCCGATGCAATTTCTGTGTTTCGTCGTCAATAAGAAGGACCAAGGGGTACAGAAAACCTGAAGTGAAGCATCGGAATCTATAACTAGTGTCACAGGAATAGTTCAAACATAGACATTAAGATGAGTCAGTCTTCTTGTACGTATGTCGGCATTGTGCCTTTTCTATTGAATTCCGAAGCAATTTCTGTGTTTCATCTTCAATAGTAAGTTCAGACGGGTACAGAAAACCTGAAGTCAAACATCGGAATCTATAACTAGTGTCACAGGAATGGTTCAAACATAGACAGTCAGAAGAGTCAGTCTTCTTGTACTTAAGTCGGCATTGTGCCTTTTGTTTTTCATTCCGATACAATTTCTGTGTTTCATCGTCAATAAGAAGGTCAGAGGGATACAGTAAACGTGAAGTGAAGCATCAGAATCCAAAACTAGTGTCACAGGATTGGTTAAAAACATAGACAGTAAGAAGAGACAGTCTACTTGTAGTTAAGTCGGCATTGTGCCCGTTGTATTTAATTTCGATGTAATTTCTGTTTTTCATCGTCAATAAGAAGCTCCAAGGGATACAGTACACCTGAAGTGAGGCATCGGAATCTATAACTAGTGTCACAGGAATGGTTCAAATCATAAACAGTAAGAAGAGTCAGTCGTCTAGTACTTAAGTCAGCATTGTGCCTTTTCTATTTAATTCCGATGTAATTTCTGTTGTTCATCGTCAATAAGAAGGTCCAAGGGATACAGTAAATGTGAAGTGAAGCATCGGAATATATAACTAGCGTCACAGGAATGGTTCAAAACATAGGCAGTAGAAGGAGTCCGTCTTCTTGTACTTGAGTCGGCATTGTGCCTTTTGCATTTAATTCCGATGCAATTTCTGTGTTTCATCGTCAATAACATGGTCAGAGGCATACAGTAAACCTGAAGTGAAGCCTCGGAATTAATAACTAGTGTCACAGGAATGGTTCAAAGCATAGACAGTAGTAAGAGTCAGTCTTCTTGTACTTAAGTCAGCATTGTGCCTTTTGTAATTAATTCCGATGCAATATCTGTGATTCATCGTCATTAAGAAGGTCAGATGGATACAGTAAACCTGAAGTGAAGAATCGGAATCTATAACTAGTGTCACAGGAATGGCTCAAAACATAGACAGTAAGAGGAGTCAGTTTCCTTGTACTTAAGTCGGCATTGTGCCTTTTGCATTTAATTCCGATGCAATTTCGGTGTTTCATCGTCAATAAAACGGTCCAAGGGATGCAGGAAACCTGAAGTGAAGCATCGGAAGCTATAACTAGTGTCACATGATCGGTTCAAAACATAGACAGTATGAAGAGTAAGTCTTCTTGTACTTAAGTCGGCATTGTACCTCCTCTATTTAATTCCGATGCTATATCTGTGATCCATCGTCAATAAGAAGGTCAGAGGGAGACAGTAAACCCAAAGTGAAGCATCGGAATCTATAACTAGTGTCACAGGAATGGATCAAAACATAGACAGTAAGAAGAGTCAGTCTTCTTTTAATTAAGTCGGCATTGTTTCTTTTGAATTTAATTCCGATACCATTTCTGTGTTTCATCGTCAATAAGAAGGTCCAAGGGATACAGTAAACCTGAAGTGAAGCATCGGAATCTATAACTAGTGTCACAGGAATGGTTCAAAACATAGACTGTAAGAAGAATCAGTCTTCTTGTACTTAAGTCGTCATTGTGCCTTTTGTATTAAATTCCGACGCAATTTCTTTGTTTCATCGTCAATAAGAAGGTCAGAGGGATACAGTAAACCTGAAGTGAAGCATCGGAATCTATAACTAGTTTCACAGGAATAGTTCAAACGTAGACATTAAGATGAGTCAGTCTTCTTGTACATAAGTCGGCATTGTGCATTTCTATTTAATTCCGATGCAATTTCTGTGTTTCATCGTCAATAGGAAGGTCAGAGGGGTACAGTAAACCTGAAGTCAAGCATCGGAATCTATAACTAGTGTCACAGGAATGGATCAAAACATAGACAGTAAGAAGAGTCAGTCTTCTTGTACTTAAGTCGGCATTGTGCCTTTTGAATTTAATTCCGATGCCATTTCTGTGTTTCATCGTCAATAAGAAGGTCCAAGGGATACAGTAAACCTGAAGTGAAGCATCGGAATCTATAACTAGTGTCACAGGAATGGTTCAAAACATAGACAGTAAGAAGAATCAGTCTTCTTGTACTTAAGTCGTCATTGTGCCTTTTGCATTTAATTCCGATGCAATTTCTATGTTTCGTCGTCAATAAGAAGGTCAGAGGGATACAGTGAACCTGAAGTGAAGCATCGGAATCTATAACTAGTGTCACAGGAATAGTTGAAACATAGACAGTAAGAAGAGTCATTCTTCTTGTACTTAAGGCGGCATTGTGCCTTTTGTATTTAATTCCGATTCAATTTCTGTGTTTCATCGCCAATAAGAATGTCAGAGGGATACAGTAAACCTGAAGTGAAGCATCGGAATCTATAACTAGAGTCACAGGAATTGTTCAAAACATAGACAGTAAGAAGAATTAGTCTTCTTGTACTTAAGTCGGCATTGTGCCTTTTGTATTTAATTCCGATGCCATTTCTGTGTTTTATCGTCAATAAGAAGGTCTAAGGGATACAGTAAACCTGAAGTGAAGCATTGGAATCTATAACTAGTGACACCAGAAAGGTTCAAAACATATACAGTAAGAAGAATCAGTCGTCTTTTACTTAAGTCGGCATTGTGCCCTTTGTATTTAATTCCGATGCAATTTCTGTGTTTCATCGGCAATACGAATGTCAGAGGGATACAGTAAACCTGAAGTGAAGCATCGGAATCTATAACTAGTGTCACAGGAATGGTTCAAAACATAGACAGTAGGATGGGTCAGTCTTCTTGTACTTAAGTCAGCAATGTGCCTTTTCTATTTAGTTCCGATGCAATTTCTGTGTTTCGTCGTCAATAAGAAGGTCGAAGGGATACAGTAAGCCTGATGTGAAACATCGGAATCTATAACTAGTGTCATAGGAATGGTTCAAAACATAGACAGTAAGAAGAGTCAGTCTTCTTGTACATAAGTCGGCATTGTGCCATTTCTATTTAATTCCGATGCAATTTCTGTGTTTCAACTTCAATAGGAAGGTCGGGGGCTTACAGTAAACCTGAAGTCAATCATTGGAAACTACAACTAGTGTCACAGGAATGGTTCAAAACATAGACAGTAAGAAGAGTCAGTCTTCTTGTACTTAAGTCGGTATTGTGCCCTTTCTATTTAATTCCGATGCCATTTCGGTGTTTCGTCGTCAATAACAAGGACAGATTGATACAGTAAACCTGAAGTGGAGCATCGGAATCTATAACTAGTGTCACAGGAATGGTTCAAATCATAGACATTAGGAAGGGTCAGTCCTCTTACACTCAAGTCCTCATTGTGACTTTTCTATTTAATTCCGTTGCAATTTCTGTGTTTCGTCGTCAATAAGAAGGTCAAGGCATACAGTAAACCTGAAGTGAAACATCGGACTCTATAACTAGTGTCACAGGAATGGTTCAAAACATAGACAGTAAGAAGAGTTAGTCTACTTGTACTTAAGTTGGCATTGTGCCTTTTGTATTTAATTCCGATGCAATTTCTGTGTTTCATCTTCAATAGGAAGGTCAGAGGTGTACAGTAAACCTGAAGTCAATTATCGGAATCTATAACTAGTATCACAGGAATGGTTCAAAACAAAGACAGTATGAAGAGTCAGTCATCTTGTACTTAAGCCGGCTTTGTGCCATTTCTATCTAATTCCGATGCAATTTCTGTGTTTCATCTCCAATAGGAAGGTCAGAGGGGTACAGTAAACCTGAAGTCAAACATCGGAATCTATAACTAGTGTCACAGGAATGGTTCAAAACATAGACAGTAAGAAGAGTCAGTCTTCTTGTACTTAAGTCGGCAAGTGCATTTTGTGTTTAATTCCGATGCAATTTCTGTGTTTCATCTTCAATAGGATTGTCAGAGGTGTACAGTAAACCTGAAGTCAAACATTCGAATCTATGACTAGTGTCACAGGAATTGTTCAAAACATAGACAGTAAGATGAGTCAGTCTTCTTGTACTTAAGCCGGCATTGTGCCTTTTCTATTTAATTCAGATGCAATTTCTGTGTTTCATCTCCAATAGGAAGGTCAGAGGGGTACAGTAAACCTGAAGTCAAACATCGGAATCTATAACTAGTGTCACAGGAATGGTTCAAAACATAGACAGTAAGAAGAGTCAGTCTTCTTGTACTTAAGTCGGCATTGTGCATTTTGTATTTAATTCCGATGCCATTTCTGTGTTTCATTGTCAATAAGAAGGTCCAAGGGATCCAGTAAACCTAAAGTGAAGCAACGGAATCTATAACTAGTGTCACAGGTATGGTTCAGTACATATACAGTAAGAAGAATCAGTCGTCTTGTACTTAAGTCGGCATTGTGCCTTTTGTATTTAATTCCGATGCAATTTCTGTGATTCATTGTCAATAAGAAGGTCAGAGGGATACAGAAAACCTGAAGTGAAGCATCGGAGTCTATTACTAGTGTCACGATAAAGGTTCAAAACATAGACAGTAGGTCGAGTCAGTCCTCTTGTACTTAAGCCGGCATTGTGCCTTTTTATTTAATTCCGATGCAATTTCTGTGTTTCGTCGTCAATAAGAAGGACCAAGGGGTACAGAAAACCTGAAGTGAAGCATCGGAATCTATAACTAGTGTCACAGGAATAGTTCAAACATAGACATTAAGATGAGTCAGTCTTCTTGTACGTATGTCGGCATTGTGCCTTTTCTATTGAATTCCGAAGCAATTTCTGTGTTTCATCTTCAATAGTAAGTTCAGACGGGTACAGAAAACCTGAAGTCAAACATCGGAATCTATAACTAGTGTCACAGGAATGGTTCAAACATAGACAGTCAGAAGAGTCAGTCTTCTTGTACTTAAGTCGGCATTGTGCCTTTTGTTTTTCATTCCGATACAATTTCTGTGTTTCATCGTCAATAAGAAGGTCAGAGGGATACAGTAAACGTGAAGTGAAGCATCAGAATCCAAAACTAGTGTCACAGGATTGGTTAAAAACATAGACAGTAAGAAGAGACAGTCTACTTGTAGTTAAGTCGGCATTGTGCCCGTTGTATTTAATTTCGATGTAATTTCTGTTTTTCATCGTCAATAAGAAGCTCCAAGGGATACAGTACACCTGAAGTGAGGCATCGGAATCTATAACTAGTGTCACAGGAATGGTTCAAATCATAAACAGTAAGAAGAGTCAGTCGTCTAGTACTTAAGTCAGCATTGTGCCTTTTCTATTTAATTCCGATGTAATTTCTGTTGTTCATCGTCAATAAGAAGGTCCAAGGGATACAGTAAATGTGAAGTGAAGCATCGGAATATATAACTAGCGTCACAGGAATGGTTCAAAACATAGGCAGTAGAAGGAGTCCGTCTTCTTGTACTTGAGTCGGCATTGTGCCTTTTGCATTTAATTCCGATGCAATTTCTGTGTTTCATCGTCAATAACATGGTCAGAGGCATACAGTAAACCTGAAGTGAAGCCTCGGAATTAATAACTAGTGTCACAGGAATGGTTCAATGCATAGACAGTAGTAAGAGTCAGTCTTCTTGTACTTAAGTCAGCATTGTGCCTTTTGTAATTAATTCCGATGCAATATCTGTGATTCATCGTCATTAAGAAGGTCAGATGGATACAGTAAACCTGAAGTGAAGAATCGGAATCTATAACTAGTGTCACAGGAATGGCTCAAAACATAGACAGTAAGAGGAGTCAGTTTCCTTGTACTTAAGTCGGCATTGTGCCTTTTGCATTTAATTCCGATGCAATTTCGGTGTTTCATCGTCAATAAAACGGTCCAAGGGATGCAGGAAACCTGAAGTGAAGCATCGGAAGCTATAACTAGTGTCACATGATCGGTTCAAAACATAGACAGTATGAAGAGTAAGTCTTCTTGTACTTAAGTCGGCATTGTACCTCCTCTATTTAATTCCGATGCAATATCTGTGATCCATCGTCAATAAGAAGGTCAGAGGGAGACAGTAAACCCAAAGTGAAGCATCGGAATCTATAACTAGTGTCACAGGAATGGTTCAAAACATAGTCAGTAAGAAGAGTCTGTCTTCTTGTACTTAAGTCGGCATTGTGCCTTTTGTATTTCATTGCGATGCAATTTATGAGTTTCAACGTCAATACGAAGGTCCAAGGGATACAGTAAACCTGAAGTGAAGCATTGGAATCTATAAATAGTGTCACAGGAATGGCTCAAAGCATAGACAGTAAGTGGAGTCAGTCTTCTTGTACTTAAGTCGGCATTGTGCCTTTTCTATTTCATTCCGATGCAATTTCTGTGTTTCGTCGTCAATAAGAAGGTCCAAGGGATACAGTAAATCTGAAGTGAAGCATCGGAATCTATAACTAGTGTCACAGGAATGGTTCAAAACATAGTCAGTAAGAAGAGTCTGTCTTCTTGTACTTAAGTCGGCATTGTGCCTTTTGTATTTCATTCCGATGCAATTTATGAGTTTCAACGTCAATACGAAGGTCCCAGGGATACAGTAAACCTGAAGTGAAGCATTGGAATCTATAACTAGTGTCACAGGAATGGCTCAAATCATATACAGTAAGAAGAATCAGTCGTCTTGTACTTAAGTCGGCATTGTGCCTTTTGTATTTAATTCCGATGCAATTTCTGTGTTTCATCGTCAATAAGAAGGCCAGAGGGATACAGTGAACCTGAAGTGAAGCTTCGGAATCTATAACTAGTGTAACAGGAATGGTTCAAAACATAGACAGTAGGAAGAATCCGTCTTCTTGTACTTTAGTCGGCATTGTGCATTTTCTATTTAACTCCGATGCAATTTCTGAGTGTCGTCGCAATAAGAAGGTCCTAGGGGTACAGTAAATCTGAAGTGAAGCATCGTAATCTATAACTAGTGTCACAGGAATGGTTCAAAACATAGACAGTAAGATGAGTCAGTTTGCCTGTACTTAAGTCGGCATTGTGCCTCTTGTATTTAATTCCGATGCAATTTCTGTGTTTCATCGTCGATAAGAAGGTCAAAGGGATACAGTAAACCTGAAGTGAAGCATTGGAATCTGTAACTAGTGTCACAGGAATTGTTCAAATCATAGACAGTAAGAAGAGTCAGTCTGCTTGTACTTAAGTCGGCATTGTGCCTTTTGTATTTGATTCCGATGCCATTTCTGTGTTTCATCGTCAATACGAAGGTCCAAGGGATACAGTAAACCTGAAGTGAAGCATCGGAATCTATAACTAGTGTCATAGGAATGGTTCAAAACATAGACAGTAAGAAGAATCAGTCTTCTTGTACTTAAGTCGTCATTGTGCCTTTTGTATTTAATTCCGATGCAATTTCTTTGTTTCATCGTCAATAAGAAGGTCAGAGGTATACAGTAAACCTGAAGTGAAGCATCAGAATCTATAACTAGTGTCACAGGAATAGTTCAAACATAGACATTAAGATGAGTCAGTCTTCTTGTACGTAATTCGGCATTGTGCCTTTTCTATTTATTTACGATTCAATTTCTGTGTTTCATCGTCAATAAGAAGGTCAGAGGGATACAATAAACGTGAAGTGAAGCATCAGAATCCAAAACTAGTGTCACAGGATTGGTTCAAATCATAGACAGTAAGAATAGTCAGTCTACTTGTAGTTAAGTCGGCATTGTGCCCGTTTTATTAAATTCCGATGTAATTTCCGTGTTTCATCGTCCAAGGGATACAGTACACCTGAAGTGAAGCACCGGAACCTATAACTTGTGTCACAGGAATGGTTCAAATCATAAACAGTAAGACGAGTCAGTCTTCTAGTACTTGAGTCAGCAATGTGCCCTTTCTATTTAATTCCGATGTAATTTCTGTGCGTCATCGTCAATAAGAAGGTCCAAAGAATACAGTAAACCTGAAGTGAAGCATCGGAGTATATAACTAGTGTCACAGGAATGGTTCAAAACATAGACAGTAAGAAGAGTCAGTCTTCTTGTACTTAAGTCGGCATTGTGCCTTTTATATTTAATTCCGATGCAATTTCTGTGTTTCATCTTCAATAGGAAGGTCAGAGGGGTACAGTAAACCTGAAGTCAAACATCGGAATCTATAACTAGTGTCACAGGAATGGTTCAAAACATAGACAGTAAGAAGAGTCAGTCTTCTTGTACTTTAGTCGACATTGTGCCTTTTCTATTTAATTCCGATGCAATTTCTGACTGTCGTCGTCAATAAGAAGGTCCTAGGGATACAGTAAATCTGAAGTGAAGCATCGGAATCTATAACTAGTGTCACAGGAATGGTTCAAAACATAGACAGTAAGAAGAGTCAGTCTTCTTTTACTTAAGTCGGCATTGTGCCTTTTGTATTTAATTCCGATGCAATTTCTGTGTTTCATCGTCGATAGGAAGGTCCAAGAGATACAGTAAACCTGAAGTGAAGCATCGGAATCTATAACTAGTGTCACAGGAATTGTTCAAAACATAGACAGTAAGATGAGTCAGTCTTCTTGTACTTAAGTCGGCATTGTGCCTTTTGAATTTAGTTCCAATGCCATTTCTGTGTTTCATCGTCAATAAGAAGGTCCAAGGGATACAGTAAACCTGAAGTGAAGCATCGGAATCTATAACTAGTGTCACAGGAATGGTTCAAAACATAGACAGTAAGATAAATCAGTCTTCTTGTACTTAAGTCGTCATTGTGCCTTTTGTATTTAATTCCGATGCAATTTCTTTGTTTCATCGTCAATAAGAAGGTCAGAGGGATACAGTAAACCTGAAGTGAAGCATCGGAATCTATAACTAGTGTCACAGGAATAGTTCAAACATAGACATTAAGATGAGTCAGTCTTCTTGTACATAAGTCGGCATTGTGCCTTTTCCATTTAATTCCGATGCAATTTCTGTGTTTCATCGTCAATAGGAAGGTCAGAGGGGTACAGTAGACCTGAAGTCAAGCATCGGATTCTATAACTAGTGTCACAGGAATGGTTCAAAACATAGACAGTAAGAAGAGTCAGTCTTCTTGTACTTAAGTCGGCATTGTGCTTTTTGTATTTAATTCCGATGCAATTTCTGTGTTTCATCGTCAATAAGAATGTCAGAGGGATACAGTAAACCTGAAGTGAAGCATCGGAATCTATAACTAGTGTCACAGGAATGGTTCAAAACATAGACAGTTGGATGGGTCACTCTTCTTGTGCTTAAGTCAGCATTGTGCCTTTTCTATTTAATTCCGATGTAATTTCTGTGTTTCATCGTCAATACGAAGGTCCAAGGGATACAGTAAACCTGAAGTGAAGCATCGGAATCTATAACTAGTGTCACAGGAATTGTTCAAAACATAGACAGTAAGAAGAGTTGGTCTTGTTGTACGTAAGTCGGCATTGTGCCTTTTGTATTTAATGCCGATGCCATTTCTGTGTTTCATCGTCAATAAGAATGTCTAAGGGATACAGTAAACCTTAAGTGAAGCATTGAAATCTATAACTAGTGACACAGGAATGGTTCAAAACATATACAGTAAGATGAATCAGTCGTCTTGTACTTAAGTCGGCATTGTGCTTTTTGTATTTAATTCCGATGCAATTTCTGTGTTTCATCGTCAATAAGAATGTCAGAGGGATACAGTAAACCTGAAGTGAAGCATCGGAATCTATAACTAGTGTCACAGGAATGGTTCAAAACATAGACAGTTGGATGGGTCACTCTTCTTGTGCTTAAGTCAGCATTGTGCCTTTTCTATTTAATTCCGATGCAATTTCTGTGATTCGTCGTCAATAAGAAGGTCCAAGGGATACAGTAAACCTGAAGAGAAGCATCGGAATCCATAACCAGTGTCACAGGAATGGTTCAAACACAGACAGTAAGAAGAGTCTGTCTTCTTGTACTTAAGTCGGCATTGTGCCTTTTGTATTTAATTCCGATGCAATTTTTGTGTTTCATCGTCAATAAGAGCGTCAGAGGGATACAGTAAACCTGAAGTGAAGCTTCGGATTCTATAACTAGTGTAACAGGAATGGTTCAAATCATAGACAGTAGGAAGAGTCAGTCTTCTTGTACTTTAATCGACATTTTGCCTTTTCTATTTAATTCCGGTGCAATTTCTGACTGTCGTCGTCAATAAGAAAGTTCTAGGGATACAGTATATCTGAAGTGAAGCATCGGAATCTATAAATAGTGTCACAGGAATGGTTCAAAACATAGACAGTAAGAAGAGTCAGTCTTCTTGTACTTAAGTCGTCATTGTGCCTTTTGTATTAAATTCCGACGCAATTTCTTTGTTTCATCGTCAATAAGAAGGTCAGAGGGATACAGTAAACCTGAAGTGAAGCATCGGAATCTATAACTAGTTTCACAGGAATAGTTCAAACGTAGACATTAAGATGAGTCAGTGTTCTTGTACATAAGTCGGCATTGTGCAGTTCTATTTAATTCCGATGCAATTTCTGTGTTTCATCGTCAATAGGAAGGTCAGAGGGGTACAGTAAACCTGAAGTCAAGCATCGGAATCTATAACTAGTGTCACAGGAATGGATCAAAACATAGACAGTAAGAAGAGTCAGTCTTCTTGTACTTAAGTCGGCATTGTGCCTTTTGAATTTAATTCCGATGCCATTTCTGTGTTTCATCGTCAATAAGAAGGTCCAAGGGATACAGTAAACCTGAAGTGAAGCATCGGAATCTATAACTAGTGTCACAGGAATGGTTGAAAACATAGACAGTAAGAAGAATCAGTCTTCTTGTACTTAAGTCGTCATTGTGCCTTTTGCATTTAATTCCGATGCAATTTCTATGTTTCGTCGTCAATAAGAAGGTCAGAGGGATACAGTGAACCTGAAGTGAAGCATCGGAATCTATAACTAGTGTCACAGGAATAGTTGAAACATAGACATTAAGATGAGTCTGTCTTCTTGTACGTAAGTCGGCATTGTGCCTTTTCTATTTAATTCCGATGCAATTTCTGTGTTTCATCGTCAATAGGAAGGTCAGAGGGGTACAGTAAACCTGAAGTCAAGCATCGGAATCTGTAACTAGTGTCACAGGAATGGTTCAAACATAGACAGTAAGAAGAGTCATTCTTCTTGTACTTAAGGCGGCATTGTGCCTTTTGTATTTAATTCCGATTCAATTTCTGTGTTTCATCGCCAATAAGAATGTCAGAGGGATACAGTAAACCTGAAGTGAAGCATCGGAATCTATAACTAGAGTCACAGGAATTGTTCAAAACATAGACAGTAAGAAGAATTAGTCTTCTTGTACTTAAGTCGGCATTGTGCCTTTTGTATTTAATTCCGATGCCATTTCTGTGTTTTATCGTCAATAAGAAGGTCTAAGGGATACAGTAAACCTGAAGTGAAGCATTGGAATCTATAACTAGTGACACCAGAAAGGTTCAAAACATATACAGTAAGAAGAATCAGTCGTCTTGTACTTAAGTCGGCATTGTGCCCTTTGTATTTAATTCCGATGCAATTTCTGTGTTTCATCGTCAATAAGAATGTCAGAGGGATACAGTAAACCTGAAGTGAAGCATCGGAAGCTATAACTAGTGCCACAGGAATTGTTCAAAACATAGACAGTAAGAAGAGTTGGTCTTGTTGTACGTAAGTCGGCATTGTGCCTTTTGTATTTAATGCCGATGCCATTTCTGTGTTTCATCGTCAATAAGAATGTCTAAGGGATACAGTAAACCTTAAGTGAAGCATTGAAATCTATAACTAGTGACACAGGAATGGTTCAAAACATATACAGTAAGAAGAATCAGTCATCTTGTACTTAAGTCGGCATTGTGCTTTTTGTATTTAATTCCGATGCAATTTCTGTGTTTCATCGTCAATAAGAATGTCAGAGGGATACAGTAAACCTGAAGTGAAGCATCGGAATCTATAACTAGTGTCAGAGGAATGGTTCAAAACATAGACAGTTGGATGGGTCACTCTTCTTGTGCTTAAGTCAGCATTGTGCCTTTTCTATTTAATTCCGATGCAATTTCTGTGATTCGTCGTCAATAAGAAGGTCCAAGGGATACAGTAAACCTAAAGAGAAGCATCGGAATCCATAACCAGTGTCACAGGAATGGTTCAAACATAGACAGTAAGAAGAGTCTGTCTTCTTGTACTTAAGTCGGCATTGTGCCTTTTGTATTTAATTCCGATGCAATTTTTGTGTTTCATCGTCAATAAGAGCGTCAGAGGGATACAGTAAACCTGAAGTGAAGCTTCGGATTCTATAACTAGTGTAACAGGAATGGTTCAAATCATAGACAGTAGGAAGAGTCAGTCTTCTTGTACTTTAATCGACATTTCGCCTTTTCTATTTAATTCCGGTGCAATTTCTGACTGACGTCGTCAATAAGAAAGTTCTAGGGATACAGTAAATCTGAAGTGAAGCATCGGAATCTATAAATAGTGTCACAGGAATGGTTCAAAACATAGACAGTAAGAAGAGTCAGTCTTCTTTTAATTAAGTCGGCATTGTTTCTTTTGAATTTAATTCCGATACCATTTCTGTGTTTCATCGTCAATAAGAAGGTCCAAGGGATACAGTAAACCTGAAGTGAAGCATCGGAATCTATAACTAGTGTCACAGGAATGGTTCAAAACATAGACTGTAAGAAGAATCAGTCTTCTTGTACTTAAGTCGTCATTGTGCCTTTTGTATTAAATTCCGACGCAATTTCTTTGTTTCATCGTCAATAAGAAGGTCAGAGGGATACAGTAAACCTGAAGTGAAGCATCGGAATCTATAACTAGTTTCACAGGAATAGTTCAAACGTAGACATTAAGATGAGTCAGTCTTCTTGTACATAAGTCGGCATTGTGCATTTCTATTTAATTCCGATGCAATTTCTGTGTTTCATCGTCAATAGGAAGGTCAGAGGGGTACAGTAAACCTGAAGTCAAGCATCGGAATCTATAACTAGTGTCACAGGAATGGATCAAAACATAGACAGTAAGAAGAGTCAGTCTTCTTGTACTTAAGTCGGCATTGTGCCTTTTGAATTTAATTCCGATGCCATTTCTGTGTTTCATCGTCAATAAGAAGGTCCAAGGGATACAGTAAACCTGAAGTGAAGCATCGGAATCTATAACTAGTGTCACAGGAATGGTTCAAAACATAGACAGTAAGAAGAATCAGTCTTCTTGTACTTAAGTCGTCATTGTGCCTTTTGCATTTAATTCCGATGCAATTTCTATGTTTCGTCGTCAATAAGAAGGTCAGAGGGATACAGTGAACCTGAAGTGAAGCATCGGAATCTATAACTAGTGTCACAGGAATAGTTGAAACATAGACAGTAAGAAGAGTCATTCTTCTTGTACTTAAGGCGGCATTGTGCCTTTTGTATTTAATTCCGATTCAATTTCTGTGTTTCATCGCCAATAAGAATGTCAGAGGGATACAGTAAACCTGAAGTGAAGCATCGGAATCTATAACTAGAGTCACAGGAATTGTTCAAAACATAGACAGTAAGAAGAATTAGTCTTCTTGTACTTAAGTCGGCATTGTGCCTTTTGTATTTAATTCCGATGCCATTTCTGTGTTTTATCGTCAATAAGAAGGTCTAAGGGATACAGTAAACCTGAAGTGAAGCATTGGAATCTATAACTAGTGACACCAGAAAGGTTCAAAACATATACAGTAAGAAGAATCAGTCGTCTTGTACTTAAGTCGGCATTGTGCCCTTTGTATTTAATTCCGATGCAATTTCTGTGTCTCATCGGCAATAAGAATGTCAGAGGGATACAGTAAACCTGAAGTGAAGCATCGGAATCTATAACTAGTGTCACAGGAATGGTTCAAAACATAGACAGTAGGATGGGTCAGTCTTCTTGTACTTAAGTCAGCAATGTGCCTTTTCTATTTAGTTCCGATGCAATTTCTGTGTTTCGTCGTCAATAAGAAGGTCGAAGGGATACAGTAAGCCTGATGTGAAACATCGGAATCTATAACTAGTGTCATAGGAATGGTTCAAAACATAGACAGTAAGAAGAGTCAGTCTTCTTGTACATAAGTCGGCATTGTGCCATTTCTATTTAATTCCGATGCAATTTCTGTGTTTCAACTTCAATAGGAAGGTCGGGGGGGTACAGTAAACCTGAAGTCAATCATTGGAAACTACAACTAGTGTCACAGGAATGGTTCAAAACATAGACAGTAAGAAGAGTCAGTCTTCTTGTACTTAAGTCGGTATTGTGCCCTTTCTATTTAATTCCGATGCCATTTCGGTGTTTCGTCGTCAATAACAAGGACAGATTGATACAGTAAACCTGAAGTGGAGCATCGGAATCTATAACTAGTGTCACAGGAATGGTTCAAATCATAGACATTAGGAAGGGTCAGTCCTCTTACACTCAAGTCCTCATTGTGACTTTTCTATTTAATTCCGTTGCAATTTCTGTGTTTCGTCGTCAATAAGAAGGTCAAGGCATACAGTAAACCTGAAGTGAAACATCGGACTCTATAACTAGTGTCACAGGAATGGTTCAAAACATAGACAGTAAGAAGAGTTAGTCTACTTGTACTTAAGTTGGCATTGTGCCTTTTGTATTTAATTCCGATGCCATTTCTGTGTTTCATCGTCAATAAGAAGGTCCAAGGGATAGAGTAAATCTGAAGAGATGTATCGGAATGTATAACCAGTGTCACAGGAATGGTTCAAAACATAGACAGTAATATGAGTCAGTCTTCTTGTACTTGAGTCGGCATTGTGCCTTTTGTATTTAATTCCGATGCAATTTCTGTGTTTCATCGTCGATAAGAAGGTCAGAGGGATACAGTAAACCTGAAGTTAACCATCGGAATCCATAACTAGTGTCACAGGAATGGTTCAAAACATAGACAGTAGGAAGAGTCAGTCTTCTAGTACTTGGGTCGGCATTGTGCCTTTTCTATTTAATTCCGATGCAATTTCTGTGTTTCATTGTCAATAAGAAGGTCAGAGGGATACAGTAAACCTGAAGTGAAGCATTGGAATCTATAACTAGTGTCACAGGAATGGTTCAAAACATAGACAATAGGAAGGTCAATCTTCTTTTACTCATGTCGGCATTGTGGCTTTTCTATTTAATTCCGATGCAATTTCTGTGTTTCGTCGTCAATAAGAAGAACAGAGGGATACAGTAAACGAGAAGTGAAGCATCGGAATCTATTACTAGTGTCACAGGAATGGTTCAATACATAGATAGTAAGATGAGTCAGTCTTTTGAACATAAGTCGGCATTGTGCCTTTTGTATTTAATTCCGATGCAATTTCTGTGTTTCATCGTCAATAAGAAGGTCCAAGGGATACAGTAAACCTGAAGTGAAGCATCGGAATCGATAACTAGTGTCACAGGAATGGTTCAAAAGAAAGACAGTTGGAAGTGTCAGTCCTCGTGTACTTGAGTCGGCATCGTGCCTTTTGTATTTAATTCCGATGCAATTTCTGTGTTTCATTGTCAATAAGAATTTCAGAGGGATACAGTAAACCTGAGGTGAAGCATCGGAATCTATAACTAGTGTCACAGGAATGGTTCAAAACATAGACAGTAGGAAGAGTCAGACTACTTGTACTTAAGTCGGCATTGTGCCTTTTGTATTTAATTCCGATGCAATTTGTGTGTTTCATCGTCAATGAGAAGGTCCAAGGGATACAGTAAACCTGAAGTGAGGCATCGGAATCTATAACTAGTGTCACGGGAATGGTTCAAATCATAGTCAGTAAGAGGAGTCAGTCTTCTAGTACTTAAGTCGGCATTGTGCATTTTGTATTTAATTCCGATGCAATTTCTGTGTTTCATCGTCAATAAGAAGGTCCAAGGGATATAGTAAAGCTGAAGTGAAGCATCGGAATCTATAACTAGTGTCACACGAATGGTTCAAATCATAGACAGTAAGAAGAGTAAGTCTTCTTGAACTTAAGTCGGCATTGTGCCTTTTGTATTTAATTTCGATGCAATTTCTGTGTTTCATCGTCAATAAGAGGGTCAGAGGGATACAGTAAACCTGAAGTGAAGCTTCGGAATCTATAATTAGTGTAACAAGAATGGTTCAAAACATAGACAGTAGGAAGAGTCAGTCTTCTTGTACTTTAGTCGGCATTGTGCCTTTTCTATTTAATTCCGATGCAATTTCTGAGTGTCGTTGTCAATAAGAAGGCCCTAGGGATACAGTAAATCTGAAGCGAAGCATCGGAATCTATAACTAGTGTCACAGGAATGCTTGAAAACATAGACGGTAAAAAGAGTAAGTCTTCTTTTACTTAAGTCGGCATTGTGCTTTTTGTATTTAATTCCGATGCAATTTCTGTGTTTCATCGTCGATAGGAAGGTCCAAGGGATACAGTAAACCTGAAGTGAAGCATCGGAATCTATAACTAGGGTCACAGGAATTGTTCAAACATAGACAGTAAGAAAAGTCAGTCTTATTGTACTTAAGTCGGCATTGTGCCTTTTGAATTTAATTCTGATGCCATTTCTGTGTTTCATCGTCAATAAGAAGGTCCAAGGGATACAGTAAACCTGAAGTGAAGCATCGGAATCTATAACTAGTGTCACAGGAATGGTTCAAACATAGACAGTAAGAAGAATCAGTCTTCTTGTACTTAAGTCGTCATTGTGCCTTTTGCATTTACTTCCGATGCAATTTCTATGTTTCGTCGTCAATAAGAAGGTCAGAGGGATACAGTGAACCTGAAGTGAAGCATCGGAATCTATAAATAGTGTCACAGGAATAGTTCAAACATAGATATTAAAATGAGTCTGTCTTCTTGTACGTAAGTCGGCATTGTGCCTTTTCTATTTAATTCCGATGTAATTTCTGTGTTTCATCGTCAATAGGAAGGTCAGAGGGGTACAGTAAACCCGAAGTCAAGCATCGGAATCTATAACTAGTGTCACAGGAATGGTTCAAAACATAGACAGTAAGAAGAGTCAGTCTTCTTGTACTTAAGTCGGCATTGTGCCTTTTGTATTTAATTCCGATTCAATTTCTGTGTTTCATCGCCAATAAGAATGTCAGAGGGATACAGTAAACCTGAAGTGAAGCATCGGAATCTATAACTAGAGTCACAGGAATTGTTCAAAACATAGGCAGTAAGAAGAATTAGTCTTCTTGTACTTAAGTCGGCATTGTGCCTTTGTTTTTAATTCCGATGCCATTTCTGTGTTTTATCGTCAATAAGAAGGTCTAAGGGATACAGTAAACCTGAAGTGTAGCATTGGAATCTATAACTAGTGACACAGGAATGGTTCAAAACATATACGGTAAGAAGAATCAGTCGTCTTGTACTTAAGTGGGCATTGTGCCTTTTGTATTTAATTAGGATGCAATTTCTGTGATTCATTTTCAATAAGAATGTCAGAGGGATACAGTAAACCTGAAGTGAAGCATCGGAATCTGTAACTAGTGTCACAGGAATGGTTCAAAACATAGACAGTAGGATGGGTCAGTCTTCTTGTACTTAAGTCAGCATTGTGCCTTTTCTATTTAATTCCGATGCAATTTCTGTGTTTCGTCGTCAATAAGAATGTCCAAGGAATACGGTAAGCCTGAAGTGAAGCATCGGAATCTATAACTAGTGTCATAGGAATGGTTCAAAACATAGACAGTAAGAAGAGTCAGTCTTGTTGTACATAAGTCGGCATTGTGCCTTTTCTATTTAATTCCGATGCAATTTCTGTGTTTCAACTTCAATAGGAAGGTCAGGGGGGTACAGTAAACCTGAAGTCAATCATCGGAAACTATAACTAGTGTCACAGGAATGGTTCAAAACATAGACAGTAAGAAGAGTCAGTCTTCTTGTACTTAAGTCGGCATTGTGCCTTTTCTATTTAATTCCGATGCCATTTCGGTGTTTCATCGTCAATAAGAAGGACAGAGTGATACAGTAAACCTGAAGTGGAGCATCGGAATCTATAGCTAGTGTCACAGGAATGGTTCAAATCATAGACATTAGGAAGGGTCAGTCCTCTTACACTCAAGTCCTCATTGTGACTTTTCTATTTAATTCCGTTGCAATTTCTGTGTTTCGTCGTCAATAAGAAGGTCAAGGGATACAGTAAACCTGAAGTGAAACATCGGCCTCTATAACTAGTGTCACAGGAATTGTTCAAAACATAGACAGTAAAAAGAGTTAGTCTACTTGTACTTAAGTCTCCATTGTGCCTTTTGTATTTAATTCCGATGCCATTTCTGTGTTTCATCGTCAATAAGAAGGTCAGAGGGATACAGTAAACCTGAAGAGAAGTATCGGAATGTATAACCAGTGTCACAGGAATGGTTCAAAACATAGACAGTACTAAGAGTCAGTCTTCTTGTACTTGAGTCGGCATTGTGCCTTTTGTATTTAATTCCGACGCAATTTCTGTGTTTCATCGTCAATAAGAGGGTCAGAGGGATACAGTAAACCTGAAGTCAAACATCGGAATCTATGACTAGTGTCACAGGAATGGTTCAAAACATAGACAATAGGAGGGTCAATCTTCTTTTACTCAAGTCGGCATTGTTGCTTTTCTATTTAATTCCGATGCAATTTCTGTGTTTCGTCGTCAATAAGAAGGTCAGAGGGATACAGTAAACCAGAAGTGAAGCATCGGAATCTATTACTAGTGTCACAGGACTGGTTCAAAACATAGATAGTAAGATGAGTAAGTCTTTTGTACATAAGTCGGCATTGTGCCTTTTGTATTTAATTCCGATGCAATTTCTGTGTTTCATCGTCAATAAGAAGGTCCAAGGGATACAGTAAACCTGAAGTGAAGCATCGGAATCGATAACTAGGGTCACAGGAATGGTTCAAACATAGACAGTAGGAAGTGTCAGTCCTCGTGTACTTGAGTCGGCATCGTGCCTTTTCTATTTAAATCCGATGCAATTTCTGTGTTTCATTGTCAATAAGAATTTCAGAGGGATACAGTAAACCTGAGGTGAAGCATCGGAATCTATAACTAGTGTCACAGGAATGGTTCAAAACATAGACAGTAGGAAGAGTCAGACTACTTGTACTTAAGTCGGCATTGCGCCTTTTGTATTTAATTCCGATGCAATTTGTGTGTTTCATCGTCAATAAGAATGTCCAAGGGATACAGTAAACCTGAAGTGAGGCATCGGAATCTATAACTAGTGTCACGGGAATGGTTCAAATCATAGTCAGTAAGAGGAGTCAGTCTTCTTGCACTTGAGTCGGCATTTTGCCTTTTGTATTTAATTCCGATGCCATTTCTGTGTTTAGCCGTCAATAAGAAGGTCAGCGGGACACAGTAAACCTGAAGTGAAGCATCAGAATGCATAACTAGTGTCACAGGAATGGTTCAAAACATAGACAGTAAGAAGAGTCAGTCTACTTGTACGTAAGTCGGCATTGTGCCGTTTGTATTTAATTCGGATGCAATTTCTGTTTTTCATCGTCAATAAGAAAGTCCAAGGGATACAGTACACCTAAAGTGAAGCAACGGAAACTATAACTAGTGTCACAGGAATGCTTCAAATCATAGACAGTAAGAAGACTCAGTCTACTTGTACTTAAATCGGCATTGTGCTTTTGTATTTAATTCCGATGCAATTTCTGTGTTTCATCGTCAATAAGAAAGTCCAAGGGATACAGTACACCTGAAGTGAAGCATCGGAAACTATAACTAGTGTCACAGAAATGGTTCAAATCGTAGACAGTAAGATGAGTCAGTCTTCTTGTACTTAAGTCAGCATGGTGCCTTTTCTATTTAATTCCGATGCAATATCTGTGTTTCATCGTCAATAAGAAGGTCAGAGTGATGCAGTAAACCTGATGTTAAGTATCGGAATCTATAATTAGTGTCACAGGAATGTTTCAAAACATAGACATTAGGAAGAGTCAGTCTTCTTGTACTTAAGTCGGCATTGTCCCTTTTCTATTTAATTCCGATGCAAATTCTGTTTTTCATCGTCAATAAGACTGTCCGAGGGATACAGTAAACCTAAAGTGAAGCATCGGAATCTATAACTAGTGTCACAGGAATGGTTGAAAACATAGTCAGTAAGAAGGGTCAGTCTTCTTGTACTTATGTCGGCATTGTGCCTTTTAATTGAATTCCGATGCAATTTCTGTGTTTCATCGTCAATAAGAAGGTCAGAGGGATACCGTAAACCTGAAGTGAAGCATCGGAACCTATAACTAGTGTCACAGGAATGGTTCAAAACATAGTCAGTAAGAAGAGTTAGTCTTCTTGTACTTAAGTCAGCATTGTGCCTTTTGTATTTAATTCCGATGCCATTTCTGTGTTTAGCCGTCAATAAGAAGGTCAGAGGAACACAGTAAACCTAAAGTGAAGCATCAGCATCAGAATCCATAACCAGTGTCACAGGAATGGTTCAAAACATAGACAGTGAGATGAGTCAGTCTTCTTGTACTTAAGTCAGCTTTCTACCTTTTCTATTTAATTCCAATGCAATTTCTGTGTTTCAGCGTCAATAAGAAGGTCAGAGGGATACAGTAAAACTAAAGTTAAGCATCGGAATCTATAACTAGTGTCACACGAATGGTTGAAAACATAGTCAGTAAGAAGAGTCAGTCTACTTGTTTTTAAGTCGGCATTGTGCCTTTTGTATTTAATTCCGATGCAATTTCTGTCTTTCATCGTCAATAAGAAAGTCCAAGGGATACAGTACACCTAAAGTGAAGCAACGGAATCTATAACTAGTGTCACAGGAATGGTTCAAATCATAGACAGTAATAAGAGTCAGTCTTCTTGTACTTAAGTCGGCATTGTGCCTTTTGTATTTAATTCCGATGCAATTTCTGTCTTTCATCGCCAATAAGAAAGTCCAAGGGAAACAGTACACCTGAAGTAAAGCATCGGAATCTATAACTAGTGTCACAGGAATGCTTCAAATCATAGACAGTGAGATGAGTCAGTCTTCTTGTACTCAAATCGGCATTGTGCCTTTTAATTGAATTCCGATACAATTTCTGTGTTTCATCGTCAATAAGAAGGTCAGAGGGATACCGTAAACCTGAAGTGAAGCATCGCAATCTATAACTAGTGTCACAGGAATGGTTCAAAACATAGTCAGTAAGAAGAGATAGTCTTCTTGTACTTAAGTCGGCATTGTGCCTTTTGTATTTAATTCCGATGCAATTTCTGTGTTTCGCCGTCAATAAGAAGGTCAGAGGGACACAGTAAACCTGAAGTGAAGCATCAGAATCCATAACTAGTGTCACAGGAGTGGTTCAAAATATAGACAGTAAGAAGAGTCAGTCTACTTGTACTTAAGTCGGCATTGTGCATTATGTATTTAAATCCGATGCAATTTCTGTGTTTCATAGTCAATAAGAAAGTCCAAGGGATACTGTACACCTGAAGTGAAGCATCAGAATCTATAACTAGTGTCACAGGAATGGTTCAAATCGTAGACAGTAAGATGAGTCAGTCTTCTTGTGCTTATGTCAGCATTGTGCCTATTCAATTTAATTCCGATGCAATTTCTGTGTTTCATCGTCAATAAGAAGGTCAGAGGGATACAGTAAACCTGAAGTTAAGCATCGGAATCTATAACTAGTGTCACAGGAATGGTTCAAAACATAGTCAGTAAGAAGACTCAGTCTTCTTGTACTTAAGTCGGCATTGTGCCTTTTGCATTTAATTCCGATGCAATTTCTATGTTTCGTCGTCAATAAGAACGTCAGAGGGACACAGTAAACCTGTAGTGAAGCATCAAAACTTAACACTAGAGTCACAGGAATAGTTAAAAGCATAGACATTAAGATGAGTCAGTCTTCTTATACATAATTCGGCATTGTGCCTTTTCTATCTATTTCCGATGCAATTTCTGTGTTTCATCGTCGATAAGAAGGTCCAAGGGATACAGTAAACCTAAAGTGAAGCATCGGAAGCTATAACTAGTGTCACAGGATCGGTTCAAACATAGACAGTATGAAGAGTCAGTCTTCTTATACTTAAGTCGGCATCGTGCCATTTCTATTTAATTCCGATGCAATTTCTGTGTTTCGTCGTCAATAAGACGGTGCAAGGGATACAGTAAAGCTCAAGAGAAGCATCGGAATCTATAACTAGTGTCACAGGAATGGTTCAAAACATAGACATTAAGAGGAGTCAGTCTTCTTGTGCTTAAGTCGGCATTGTGCCTTTTCTATGTAATTTCGAGGCAATTTCTGTGTTTCATCTTCAATAAGTAGGTCAGAGGGGTACAGTAAACCTGAAGTCAAACATCGGAATCTATAACTAGTGTCACAGGAATGGTTCAAAACATAGACAGTAAGAAGAGACAGTCTTCTTGTACTCAAGTCGGCATTGTGCCTTTTGTATTTAATTCCGATGCAATTTCTGTGTTTCATCGTCAATAAGAGGGTCAGAGGGATACAGTAAACCTAAAGTGAAGCATCGGAATCCATAACTAGTGTCACAGGAATGGTTGAAAACATAGTCAGTAAGAAGGATCAGTCTTCTTGTACTTAAGTCGGCATTGTGCCTTTTAATTGAATTCCGATGCAATTTCTGTGTTTCATCGTCAATAGGAAGGTCAGAGTGATACCGTAAACCTGAAGTGAAGCATCGGAATCTATAAATAGTGTCACAGGAATGGTTCAAAACATAGTCAGTAAGAAGAGTTAGTCTTCTTGTACTTAAGTCAGCATTGTGCCTTTTGTATTTAATTCCGATGCAATTTCTGTGTTTAGCCGTCAATAAGAGGGTCAGAGGAACACAGTAAACCTAAAGTGAAGCATCAGAATCCATAACTAGTGCCACTGGAATGGTTCAAAACATAGACAGTGAGATGAGTCAGTCTTCTTGTACTTAAGTCGGCATTGTGCCTTTTGTATTTAATTCCGATGCAATTTCTGTCTTTCATCGTCAATAAGAAAGTCCAAGGGAAACAGTACACCTAAAGTGAAGCATCGGAATCTATAACTAGTGTCACAGGAATGCTTCAAATCATAGACAGTAAGATGAGTCAGTCTTCTTGTACTCAAATCGGCATTGTGCCTTTTAATTGAATTCCGATGCAATTTCTGTGTTTCATCGTCAATAAGAAGGTCAGAGGGATACCGTAAACCTGAAGTGAAGCATCGCAATCTATAACTAGTGTCACAGGAATGGTTCAATACATAGTCAGTAAGAAGAGATAGTCTTCTTGTACTTAAGTCAGCATTGTGCCTTTTGTATTTAATTCCGATGCAACTTCTGTTTCTCTTCGTCAATAAGAAGGTCAGAGGGACACAGTAAACCTGAAGTGAAGCATCAGAATCCATAACTAGTGCCACTGGAATGGTTCAAAACATAGACAGTAAGAAGAGTCAGTCTACTTGTACTTAAGTCGGCATTGTGCATTTTGTATTTAAATCCGATGCAATTTCTGAGTTTCATAGTCAATAAGAAAGTCCAAGGGATACAGTACACCTGAAGTGAAGCATCGGAATCTATAACTAGTGTCACAGGAATGCTTCAAATCATAGACAGTAAGATGAGTCAGTCTTCTTGTACTCAAATCGGCATTGTGCCTTTTAATTGAATTCCGATGCAATTTCTGTGTTTCATCGTCAATAAGAAGGTCAGAGGGATACCGTAAACCTGAAGTGAAGCATCGCAATCTATAACTAGTGTCACAGGAATGGTTCAATACATAGTCAGTAAGAAGAGATAGTCTTCTTGTACTTAAGTCAGCATTGTGCCTTTTGTATTTAATTCCGATGCAACTTCTGTTTCTCTTCGTCAATAAGAAGGTCAGAGGGACACAGTAAACCTGAAGTGAAGCATCAGAATCCATAACTAGTGCCACTGGAATGGTTCAAAACATAGACAGTAAGAAGAGTCAGTCTACTTGTACTTAAGTCGGCATTGTGCATTTTGTATTTAAATCCGATGCAATTTCTGAGTTTCATAGTCAATAAGAAAGTCCAAGGGATACAGTACACCTGAAGTGAAGCATCAGAATCTATAACTAGTGTCACAGGAATGGTTCAAATCGTAGACAGTAAGATGAGTCAGTCTTCTTGTCCTTAAGTCAGCATTGTGCCTATTCTATTTAGTTCCGATGCAATTTCTGTGTTTCATCGTCAATAAGAAGGTCAGAGGGATACAGTAAACCTGAAGTTAAGCATCGGAATCTATAACTAGTGTCACAGGAATGGTTCAAAACATAGTCAGTAAGAAGACTCAGTCTTCTTGTACTTGAGTCCTCATTGTGCCTTTTGCATTTAATTCCGATTCAATTTTAGGTGTTTCGTCGTCAATAAGAATGTCAGAGGGACACAGTAATCCTGTAGTGATGCATCAAAGCCTAACACTAGTGTCACAGGAATAGTTCAAAGCATAGACATTAAGATGAGTCAGCCTTCTTATACATAATTCGGCATTGTGCCTTTTCTATCTATTTCCGATGCAATTTCTGTGTTTCATCGTCGATAAGAAGGTCCAAGGGATACAGTAAACCTAAAGTGAAGCATCGGAAGCTATAACTAGTGTCACGGGATCGGTTCAAAACATAGACAGTATGAAGAGTCAGTCTTCTTGTACTTAAGTCGGCATTGTGCCATTTCTATTTAATTCCGATGCAATTTCTGTGTTCCGTCGTCAATAAGACGGTGCAAGGGATACAGTAAACCTCAAGTGAAGCATCGGAATCTATAACTAGTGTCACAGGAATGGTTCAAAACATAGACATTAAGAGGA
This sequence comes from Schistocerca piceifrons, assembly GCF_021461385.2. Taxonomy (NCBI): domain Eukaryota; kingdom Metazoa; phylum Arthropoda; class Insecta; order Orthoptera; family Acrididae; genus Schistocerca; species Schistocerca piceifrons. The sequence goes on along the minus strand of NW_025727713.1, from coordinate 23,288 downwards.
GTCAGTCTTCTTGTGCTTAAGTCGGCATTGTGCCTTTTCTATGTAATTTCGAGGCAATTTCTGTGTTTCATCTTCAATAGGAAGGTCAGAGGGGTACAGTAAACCTGAAGTCAAACATCGGAATCTATAACTAGTGTCACAGGAATGGTTCAAAACATAGACAGTAAGAAGAGACAGTCTTCTTGTACTCAAGTCGGCATTGTGTCTTTTCTATTTAATTCCGATGCAATTTCTGTGTTTCGTCGTCAATAAGAAGATCCTAGGGATACAAAAAACCTTAAGTGAAACATCGGAATCTATAACTAGTGTGACAGGAATGGTTCAGAACACAGACAGTAAGAAGAGTCGATCCACTTGTACTGAAGTCGGCATTGTGCTTTTTGTATCTCATTCCGATGCAATTTCTGTGTTTCATCGTCAATAAGAAGGTCAGAGAGATACAGTAAATCTGAGGTGAAGCATCGGAATCTATAACTAGTGCGACAGGGGCTGGTTCAAAACATAGACAGTAGGAAGAGTCAGTCTTCTTGTACTTAAGTCGGCATTGTGATTCTTCTATTTAATTCCGATGTAATTTCTGTGTTCCGTCGTCAATAAGAACGTCAGAGGGATACAGGAAACCTGAAGTGAAGCATCGGACTTTATAACTTGTGTCACAACAATGGTTCAGAACATAGACAGTAAGATGAGTCAGTCATTTGTACATAAGTGGGCATTGTGCCTTTTAATTGAATTCCGATGCAATTTGTGTGTTTCATCGTCAATAAGAAGGTCAGAGGGATACCGTAAACCTGAAGTGAAGCATCGGAATCTATCACTAGTGTCACAGGAATGGTTCAAAACATAGTCAGTAAGAAGAGTTAGTCTTCTTGTACGTAAGTCGGCATTGTGCCTTTTGTATTTAATTCCGATGCAATTTCTGTGTTTCATCGTCAATAAGAAAGTCCAAGGGATACAGTACACCTGAAGTGAAGCATCGGGATCTATAACTAGTGTCACAGGGTTGGTTCAAATCATAGACCGTAAGATTAGTCAGTCTTCTTTTACTTAAGTCGGCATTGTGCCTCTTCTATTTAATACCGATGCAATTTCGGTGTTTCGTCGTCAATAAGAAGGTCAGAGGAACACAGTAAACCTGAAGTGAAGCATCGGACTCTATAACTTGTGTCACAACAATGGTTCAGAACATAGACAGTAAGATGAGTCAGTCATTTGTACATAAGTCGGCATTGTGCATTTTGCATTTAATTCCGATTCAATTTCTGTGTTTCATCGCCAATAAGAAGGTCAGAGGGATACAGTAAACCTGAAGTGAAGCATCGGAATCTATAACTAGTGTCACAGGAATTGCTCAAAACATAGACAGTAAGAAGAGTTAGTCTTCTTGTACTTAAGTCGGCATTGTGCCTTTTGTATTTAATTCCGATGCCATTTCTGTGTTTCATCGTCAATAAGAAGGTCCAAGGGATACAGTAAACCTGAAGTGAAGCATTGGAATCTATAACTAGTGACACAGGAATGGTTCAAAACATAAACAGTAAGTAGAATCAGTCGTCTTGTACTTAAGTCGGCATTGTGCCTTTTGTATTTAATTCCGATGCAATTTCTGTGTTTCATCGTAATAAGAATGTCAGAGGGATAAAGTAAACCTGAAGTGAAGCATCGGAATCTATAACTAGTGTCACAGGAATGGTTCAAAACATAGACAGTAAGATGAGTCATTCTTCTTGTACTTAAGTCGGCATTGTGTCTTTTCTATTTAATTCCGATGCCATTTCGGTGTTTCATCGTCAATAAGAAGGTCAGAGTAATACAGTAAACCTGAAGTGAAGCATCGGAATCTATAACTAGTGTCACAGGAATGGTTCAAATCTTAGACATTAGGAAGAGTCAGTCTTCTTACACTCAAGTCCTCATTGTGACTTTTCTATTCAATTCCGTTGCAATTTCTGTGTTTCGTCGTCAATAAGAAGCTCAAGGGATACAGTAAACCTGAAGTGAAACATCGGACTCTATAACTAGTGTCACAGGAATGGTTAAAAACATAGACAGTAAGAAGAGTTAGTCTTCTTGTACTTAAGTCGGCATTGTGCCTTTTGTATTTGATTCCGATGCCATTTCTGTGTTTCATCGTCAATAAGAAGGTCCAAGGGATACAGTAAACCTGAAGAGAAGCATCGGAATGTATAAACAGTGTCACAGGAATGGTTCAAATCATAGACAGTAATAAGAGTCAGTCTTCTTGTACTTAAGTCTGCATTGTGCCTTTTGTATTTAATTCCGATGCAATTTCTGTGTTTCATCGTCAATAAGAGGTCAGAGGGATACAGTAAACCTGAAGTGAAGCATCGGAATCTATAACTAGTGTCTCAGGAATGGTTCAAGACGTAGTCAGTAAGAAGAGTCAGTCTTCTTGTACTTAAGTTGGCATTGTGCCTTTTAATTGAATTCCGATGCAATTTCTGTGTTTCATCGTCAATAAGAAGGTCAGAGGGATACCGTAAACCTGAAGTGAAGCATCGGAATCTATCACTAGTGTCACAGGAATGGTTCAAAACATAGTCAGTAAGAAGAGTTAGTCTTCTTGTACTTAAGTCGGCATTGTGCCTTTTGTATTTAATTCCGATGCAATTTCTGTGTTTCATCGTCAATAAGAAAGTCCAAGGGATGCAGTACACCTGAAGTGGAGCATCGGGATCTATAACTAGTGTCACAGGAATGGTTCAAAACATAGACAGTAAGAAGAGTCAGTCTTCTTGTACATAAGTCGGCATTGTGCCATTTCTATTTAATTCCGATGCAATTTCTGTGTTTCAACATTAATAGGAAGGTCAGGGGGGTACAGTAAACCTGAAGTCAATCATCGGAATCTATAACTAGTGTCACAGGAATGGTTCAAAACATAGACAGTAAGATGAGTCAGTCTTCTTGTACTTAAGTCGGCATTGTGCCTTTTCTATTTAATTCCGATGCCATTTCGGTGTTTCATCGTCAATAAGAAGGTCAGAGTGATACAGTAAACCTGAAGTGAAGCATCGGAATCTATAACTAGTGTCACAGGAATGGTTCAAATCTTAGACATTAGGAAGAGTCAGTCTTCTTACACTCAAGTCCTCATTGTGACTTTTCTATTTAATTCCGTTGCAATTTCTGTGTTTCGTCGTCAATAAGAAGCTCAAGGGATACAGTAAACCTGAAGTGAAACATCGGACTCTATAACTAGTGTCACAGGAATGGTTCAAAACATAGACAGTAAGAAGAGTTAGTCTTCTTGTACTTAAGTCGGCATTGTGCCTTTTGTATTTGATTCCGATGCCATTTCTGTGTTTCATCGTCAATAAGAAGGTCCAAGGGATACAGTAAACCTGAAGAGAAGCATCGGAATGTATAAACAGTGTCACAGGAATGGTTCAAATCATAGACAGTAATAAGAGTCAGTCTTCTTGTACTTAAGTCTGCATTGTGCCTTTTGTATTTAATTCCGATGCAATTTCTGTGTTTCATCGTCAATAAGAGGTCAGAGGGATACAGTAAACCTGAAGTGAAGCATCGGAATCTATAACTAGTGTCTCAGGAATGGTTCAAGACGTAGTCAGTAAGAAGAGTCAGTCTTCTTGTACTTAAGTCGGCATTGTGCCTTTTAATTGAATTCCGATGCAATTTCTGTGTTTCATCGTCAATAAGAAGGTCAGAGGGATACCGTAAACCTGAAGTGAAGCATCGGAATCTATCACTAGTGTCACAGGAATGGTTCAAATCATAGTCAGTAAGAAGAGTTAGTCTTCTTGTACTTAAGTCGGCATTGTGCCTTTTGTATTTAATTCCGATGCAATTTCTGTGTTTCATCGTCAATAAGAAAGTCCAAGGGATGCAGTACACCTGAAGTGGAGCATCGGGATCTATAACTAGTGTCACAGGAATGGTTCAAAACATAGACAGTAAGAAGAGTCAGTCTTCTTGTACATAAGTCGGCATTGTGCCATTTCTATTTAATTCCGATGCAATTTCTGTGTTTCAACATCAATAGGAAGGTCAGGGGGGTACAGTAAACCTGAAGTCAATCATCGGAATCTATAACTAGTGTCACAGGAATGGTTCAAAACATAGACAGTAAGATGAGTCAGTCTTCTTGTACTTAAGTCGGCATTGTGCCTTTTCTATTTAATTCCGATGCCATTTCGGTGTTTCATCGTCAATAAGAAGGTCAGAGTGATACAGTAAACCTGAAGTGAAGCATCGGAATCTATAACTAGTGTCACAGGAATGGTTCAAATCTTAGACATTAGGAAGAGTCAGTCTTCTTACACTCAAGTAATCATTGTGACTTTTCTATTTAATTCCGTTGCAATTTCTGTGTTTCGTCGTCAATAAGAAGGTCAAGGGATACAGTAAACCTGAAGTGAAACATCGGACTCTATAACTAGTGTCACAGGAATGGTTCAAAACATAGACGGTAAGAAGAGTTAGTCTTCTAGTACTTAAGTCGGCATTGTGCCTTTTGTATTTGATTCCGATGCCATTTCTGTGTTTAATCGTCAATAAGATGGTCCAAGGGATACAGTAAACCTGAAGAGAAGCATCGGAATGTATAAACAGTGTCACAGGAATGGTTCAAATAATAGACAGTAATAAGAGTCAGTCTTCTTGTACTTAAGTCTGCATTGTGCCTTTTGTATTTAATTCCGATGCAATTTCTGTGTTTCATCGTCAATAAGAGGGTCAGAGGGATACAGTAAACCTGAAGTGAAGCATCGGAATCTATTACTAGTGTCTCAGGAATGCTTCAAGACATAATCAGTAAGAAGAGTCAGTCTTCTTGTACTTAAGTCGGCATTGTGCCTTTTAATTGAATTCCGATGCAATTTCTGTGTTTCATCGTCAATAAGGTCAGAGGAATACAGGAAACCTGAAGTGAAGCATCGGACTCTATAACTTGTGTCACAACAATGGTTCAGAACATAGACAGTAACATGAGTCAGTCATTTGTACATAGGTCGGCATTGTGCATTTTGCATTTAATTCCGATTCAATTTCTGTATTTCATCGTCAAAAAGAATGTCAGAGGGATACAGTTAACCTGAGGTGAAGCATCGGAATCAGTAAATAGTGTCACAGGAATTGTTCAAAGCATAGACAGTAAGAAGAGTCAGTCTTCGTGTACTTAAGTCGGCATTGTGCCTTTTGTATTTAATTCCGATTCAATTTCTGTGTTTCATCGCAAATAAGAAGGTCAGAGGGTTACAGTAAACCTGAAGTGAAGCATCGGAATCTATAACTAGTGTCACAGGAATTGCTCAAAACATAGACAGTAAGAAGAGTTAGTCTTCTTGTACTTAAGTCGGCATTGTGCCTTTTGTATTTAATTCCGATGCCATTTCTGTGATTCATCGTCAATAAGAAGGTCCAAGGGATACAGTAAACCTGAAGTGAAGCATTGGAATCTATAACTAGTGACACAGGAATGGTTCAAAACATATACAGTAAGAAGAATCAGTCGTCTTGTACTTAAGTCGGCATTGTGCCTTTTGTATTTAATTCCGATGCAATTTCTGTGTTTCATCGTAATAAGAATGTCAGAGGGATAAAGTAAACCTGAAGTGAAGCATCGGTATCTATAACTAGTGTCACAGGAATGGTTCAAAACATAGACAGTAAGAAGAGTCAGTCTTCTTGTACATAAGTCGGCATTGTGCCTTTTCTATTTAATTCCGATGCAATTTCTGTGTTTCAACTTCAATAATAAGGTCAGGGGGGTACAGTAAACCTGAAGTCAATCATCGGAATCTATAACTTGTGTCACAGGAATGGTTCAAAACATAGACAGTAAGATGAGTCAGTCTTCTTGTACTTAAGTCGGCATTGTGCCTTTTCTATTTAATTCCGATGCCATTTCGGTGTTTCATCGTCAATAAGAAGGTCAGAGTGATACAGTAAACCTGAAGTGAAGCATCGGAATCTATAACTAGTGTCACAGGAATGGTTCAAATCTTAGACATTAGGAAGAGTCAGTCTTCTTACACTCAAGTCCTCTTTGTGACTTTTCTATTTAATTCCGTTGCAATTTCTGTGTTTCGTCGTCAATAAGAAGGTCAAGGGATACAGTAAACCTGAAGTGAAACATCGGACTCTATAACTAGTGTCACAGGAATGGTTCAAAACATAGACAGTAAGAAGAGTTAGTCTTCTTGTACTTAACTCGGCATTGTGCCTTTTGTATTTAATTCCGATGCCATTTCTGTGTTTCATCGTCAATACGAAGGTCCAAGGGATACAGTAATCCTGAAGAGAAGCATCGGAATGTATAAACAGTGTCACAGGAATGGTTCAAAGCATAGACAGTAATAAGAGTCAGTCTTCTTGTACTTAAGTCGGCATTGTGCCTTTTGTATTTAATTCCGATGCAATTTCTGTGTTTCATCGTCAATAAGAGGGTCAGAGGGATACAGTAAACCAGAAGTGAAGCATCGGAATCTATAACTAGTGTCACAGGAATGGTTCAAATCATAGACAGTAAGATGAGTCAGTCTTCTTGTACTTAAGTCGGCATTGTGCATTTTCTATTTAATTTCGATGCAATTTCCGTGTTTCATCGTCAATAAGAAGGTCAGAGGGATACAGTAAACCTGAAGTTAAGCATCGGAATCCATAACTAGTGCCACAGGAATGGTTCAAAACATAGACAATAGGAAGGGTCAATCTTCTTTTACTCAAGTCAGCATTGTGGCTTTACTATTTAATTCCGATGCAATTTCTGTGTTTCGTCGTCAATAAGAAGGTCCAAGGGATACAGTAAACCTGAAGTGGAGCATCGGAATCTATAACTAGTGTCACAGGAATGGTACAAAACACAGACAGTAAGAAGAGTCGGTCCTCTTGTACTGAAGTCGGCATTGTGCTTTTTGTATCTAATTCAGATGCAATTTCTGTATTTCATCGTCAATAAGAAGTCAGAGAGATACAGTAAACCTGAGGTGAAGCATCGGAATCTATAACTAGTGTCACAGGAATGGTTCAAAACATAGACCGTAGGAAGAGTCAGTCTTCTTGTACTTAAGTCGGCATTGTGCCTCTTCTATTTAATTCCGATGCAATTTCTGTGTTTCGTCGTCAATAAGAAGGTCAGAGGGATACAGTAAACCTGAAGTGAAGCATCGGAATCTATAACTAGTGTCACAGGAATGGTTCAAAACATAGACAGTAGCAAGAGTCCGACTACTTGTACTTAAGTCGGCATTGTGCCTTTTGTATTTAATTCCGATGCAATTTGTGTGTTTCATCGTCAATACGAAGGTCCAAGGGATACAGTAAACCTGAAGTGAGGCATCGGAATCTATAGCTAGTATCACGGGAATGGTTCAAACATAGTCAGTAAGAGGAGTCAGTCTTCTTGTACTTAAGTCGGCATTGTGCCTTTTGTATTTAATTCCGATCCAATTTCTGTGTTTCATCGTCAATATGAGGGTCACAGGGATACAGTAAACCTGAAGTGAAGCATAGGAATCTATAATTAGTGTCACAGAATGGTTCAAAATATAGAGAGTAGGAAGAGTCAGTCTTCTTGTACTTAAGTCGGCATTGTGCCTTTTGTATTTAATTGCGATGCAATTTCTGTGTTTCATCGTCAATAAGAGGGTCAGAGGGATACAGTTAACCTGAAGTGAAGCATCGGAATCTATAACTAGTGTCACAGGAATGGTTCAAAACATAGTCAGTAAGAAGTGTCAGTCTTCTTGTACTTAAGTCGGCATTGTGCCTTTTAATTGAATTCCGATGCAATTTCTGTGTTTCATCGTCAATAAGAAGGTCAGAGGGATACCCTAAACCTGACGTGAAGCATCGGAATCTATCACTAGTGTCACAGGAATAGTTCAAAACATAGTCAGTAAGAACAGTTAGTCTTCTTGTACTTAAGCCTGCATTGTGCCTTTTGTATTTAATTCCGATGTAATTTCTGTGTTTCGCCGTCAATAAGAAGGTCAGAGGGACACAGTAAACCTGAAGTGAAGCATCTGAATCTATAACTAGTGTCACAGGAGTAGTTAAAAACATAGACAGTAAGATGAGTCAGTCTACTTGTAATTAAGTCGGCATTGTGCCTTTTGTATTTAATTCCGATGCTATTTCTTTGTTTCATCGTCAATAAGAAGGTCCAAGGGATACAGTAAACATGAAGAGAAGCATCGGAATGTATAAACAGTGTCACAGGAATGGTTCAAAACATAGACAGTAATAAGAGTCAGTCTTCTTGTACTTAAGTCGGCATTGTGCCTTTTGTATTTAATTCCGATGCAATTTCTGTGTTTCATCGTCAATAAGAGGGTCAGAGGGATACAGTAAACCAGAAGTGAAGCATCGGAATCTATAACTAGTGTCACAGGAATGGTTCAAATCATAGACAGTAAGATGAGTCAGTCTTCTTGTACTTAAGTCGGCATTGTGCATTTTCTATTTAATTTCGATGCAATTTCTGTGTTTCATCCTCAATAAGAAGGTCAGAGGGATACAGTAAACCTGAAGTTAAGCATCGGAATCCATAACTAGTGTCACAGGAATGGTTCAAAACATAGACAGTAAGTGCAGTCAGTCTTCTTGTACTTGAGTCGGCATTGTGCCTTTTCTATTTAATTCCGATGCAATTTCTGTGTTTCATCGTCAATAAGAAGGTCAGAGGGATACAGTAAACCTGAAGTGAAGCATCGGAATCTATAACTAGTGTCACAGGAATGGTTCAAAACATAGACAGTAAGAGGAGTCAATCTTCTTGTACATAAGTCGGCATTGTGCCTTTTATATTTAATTCCGATGCAATTTCTGTTTTTCAACTTCAATAGGAAGGTCAGGGGGGTACAGTAAACCTGAAGTCAATCATCGGAATCTATAACTAGTGTCACAGGAATGGTTCAAAACATAGACAGTAAGATGAGTCAGTCTTCTTGTACTTAAGTCGGCATTGTGCCTTTTCTATTTAATTCCGATGCCATTTGGGTGTTTCATCGTCAATAAGAAGGTCAGAGTGATACAGTAAACCTGAAGTGAAGCATCGGAATCTATAACTAGTGTCAAAGGAATGGTTCAAATCATAGACATTAGGAAGGGTCAGTCTTCTTACACTCAAGTCCTCATTGTGACTTTTCTATTTAATTCCGTTGCGATTTCTGTGTTTCGTCGTCAATAAGAAGGTCAAGGGATACAGTAAACCTGAAGTGAAACATCGGACTCTATAACTAGTGTCACAGGAATGGTTCAAATCATAGACAGTAAGATGAGTCAGTCTTCTTGTATTTAAGTCGGCATTGTTCATTTTCTATTTAATTTCGATGCAATTTCTGTGTTTCATCGTCAATAAGTGGGTCAGAGGGATACAGCAAACCAGAAGTGAAGCATCGGAATCTATAGCTAGTGTCACAGGAATGGTTCAAATCATAGACAGTAAGATGAGTCAGTCTTCTTGTACTTAAGTCGGCATTGTGCATTTTCTATTTAATTTCGATGCAATTTCTGTGTTTCATCGTCAATAAGAAGGTCAGAGGGATACAGTAAACCTGAAGTTAAGCATCGGAATCCATAACTAGTGTCACAAGAATGGTTCAAAACATAGACAGTAGGAAGAGTCAGTCTCCTAGTACTTAAGTCGGCATTGTGCCTTTTCTATTTCATTCCGATGCAATTTCTGTGTTTCATAGTCATTACGAAGTTCAGAGGGATACAGTAAACCTGAAGCGAAGCATTGGAATCTATAACTAGTGTCACAGGAATAGTTCAAAACATAGACAATAGGAAGGGTCAATCTTCTTTTACTCAAGTCGGCATTGTGGCTTTTCTATTTAATTCCGATGCAATATCTGTGTTGCGTCGTCAATAAGAAGGTCCAAGGGATACAGTAAACCTGAAGTGAAGCAACGGAATCTATAACTAGTGTCACAGGAATGGTTCAAAACATAGACAGTAGGAAGAATCCGACTACTTGTACTTAAGTCGGCATTGTGCCTTTTGTATTTAATTCCGATGCTATTTGTGTGTTTCATGGTCAATACGAATGTCCAAGGGATACAGTAAACCTGAAGTGAGGCATCGTAATCTATAACTAGTGTCACGGGAATGGTTCACACATAGTCAGTAAGAGGAGTCAGTCTTCTTGTACTTAAGTCGGTATTGTGCCTTTTGTATTTAATTCCGATCCAATTTCTGTGTTTCATCGTCAATAAGAGGGTCAGAGGGATACAGTAAACCTGAAGTGAAGCATCGGAATCTATAACTAGTGTCTCAGGAATGGTTCAAAACATAGTCAGTAAGAAGAGTCAGTTTTCTTGTACTTAAGTCGGCATTGTGCCTTTTAATTCAATTCCGATGCAATTTCTGTGTTTCATCGTCAATAAGAAGGTCAGAGGGATACCGCAAACCTGAAGTGAAGCATCGGAATCTATCACTAGTGTCACAGGAATGGTTCAAAACATAGTCAGTAAGAAGAGTTAGTCTTCTTGTACGTAAGTCGGCATTGTGCCTTTTGTATTTAATTCCGATGCAATTTCTGTGTTTCATCGTCAATAAGAAAGTCCAAGGGATACAGTACTCTTGAAGTGAAGCATTGGAATCTATAACTAGTGACACAGGAATGGTTTAAAACATAAACAGTAAGAAGAATCAGTCGTCTTGTACTTAAGTCGGCATTGTGCCTTTTGTATTTAATTCCGATGCAATTTCTGTGTTTCATCGTAATAAGAATGTCAGAGGGATAAAGTAAACCTGAAGTGAAGCATCGGAATCTATAACTGGTGTCACTGGAATGGTTCAAAACATAGACAGTGGGATGGGTCAGTCTTCTTGTACTTAAGTCAGCATTGTGCCTTTTCTATTTAATTCCGATGCTATTTCTGTGTTTCATCGTCAATAAGAAGGTCCAAGGGATACAGTAAACCTGAAGTGAAGCATCGGAATCTATAACTAGTGTCACAGGAATGGTTCAAAACATAGACAGTAAGAAGAGTCAGTCTTCTTGTACATAAGTCGGCATTGTGCCATTTCTATTTAATTCCGATGCAATTTCTGTGTTTCAACATCAATAGGAAGGTCAGGGGGGTACAGTAAACCTGAAGTCAATCATCGGAATCTATAACTAGTGTCACAGGAATGGTTCAAATCATAGACAGTAAGATGAGTCAGTCTTCTTGTACTTAAGTCGGCATTGTTCATTTTCTATTTAATTCCGTTGCGATTTCTGTGTTTCGTCGTCAATAAGAAGGTCAAGGGATACAGTAAACCTGAAGTGAAACGTCGGACTCTATAACTAGCGTCACAGGAATGGTTCAAATCATAGACAGTAAGATGAGTCAGTCTTCTTGTACTTAAGTCGGCATTGTTCATTTTCTATTTAATTTCGATGCAATTTCTGTGTTTCATCGTCAATAAGTGGGTCAGAGGGATACAGCAAACCAGAAGTGAAGCATCGGAATCTATAACTAGTGTCACAGGGTTGGTTCAAATCATAGACCGTAAGATTAGTCAGTCTTCTTGTACTTAAGTCGGCATTGTGCCTCTTCTATTTAATTCCGATGCAATTTCTGTGTTTCTTCGTCAATAAGAAGGTCAGAGGAATACAGGAAACCTGAAGTGAAGCATCGGACTCTATAACTTGTGTCACAACAATGGTTCAGAACATAGACAGTAAGATGAGTCAGTCATTTGTACATAAGTCGGCATTGTGCATTTTGCATTTAATTCCGATTCAATTTCTGTGTTTCATCGTCAAAAAGAAGGTCAGAGGGATACTGTAAACCTGAGGTGAAGCATCGGAATCAATAAATAGTGTCACAGGAATTGTTCAAAACATAGACAGTAAGAAGAGTCAGCCTTTGTGTACTTAAGTCGGCATTGTGCCTTTTGTATTTAATTCCGATTCAATTTCTGTGTTTCATCGCCAATAAGAAGGTCAGAGGGATACAGTAAACCTGAAGTGAAGCATCGGAATCTATAACTAGTGTCACAGGAATTGCTCAAAACATAGACAGTAAGAAGAGTTAGTCTTCTTGTACTTAAGTCGGCATTGTGCCTTTTGTATTTAATTCCGATGCCATTTCTGTGTTTCATCGTCAATAAGAAGGTCCAAGGGATACAGTAAACCTGAAGTGAAGCATTGGAATCTATAACTAGTGACACAGGAATGGTTTAAAACATAAACAGTAAGAAGAATCAGTCGTCTTGTACTTAAGTCGGCATTGTGCCTTTTGTATTTAATTCCGATGCAATTTCTGTGTTTCATCGTAATAAGAATGTCAGAGGGATAAAGTAAACCTGAAGTGAAGCATCGGAATCTATAACTGGTGTCACTGGAATGGTTCAAAACATAGACAGTGGGATGGGTCAGTCTTCTTGTACTTAAGTCAGCATTGTGCCTTTTCTATTTAATTCCGATGCTATTTCTGTGTTTCATCGTCAATAAGAAGGTCCAAGGGATACAGTAAACCTGAAGTGAAGCATCGGAATCTATAACTAGTGTCACAGGAATGGTTCAAAACATAGACAGTAAGAAGAGTCAGTCTTCTTGTACATAAGTCGGCATTGTGCCATTTCTATTTAATTCCGATGCAATTTCTGTGTTTCAACATCAATAGGAAGGTCAGGGGGGTACAGTAAACCTGAAGTCAATCATCGGAATCTATAACTAGTGTCACAGGAATGGTTCAAAACATAGACAGTAAGATGAGTCAGTCTTCTTGTACTTAAGTCGGCATTGTGCCTTTTCTATTTAATTCCGATGCCATTTCGGTGTTTCATCGACAATAAGAAGGTCAGAGTGATACAGTAAACCTGAAGTGAAGCATCGGAATCTATAACTAGTGTCACAGGAATGGTTCAAATCTTAGACATTAGGAAGAGTCAGTCTTCTTACACTCAAGTCCTCATTGTGACTTTTCTATTTAATTCCGTTACAATTTCTGTGTTTCGTCGTCAATAAGAAGGTCAAGGGATACAGTAAACCTGAAGTGAAACATCGGACTCTATAACTAGTGTCACAGGAATGGTTCAAAACATAGACAGTAAGAAGAGTTAGTCTTCTTGTACTTAAGTCGGCATTGTGCCTTTTGTATTTGATTCCGATGCCATTTCTGTGTTTCATCGTCAATAAGAACGTCCAAGGGATACAGTAAACCTGAAGAGAAGCATCGGAATGTATAAACAGTGTCACAGGAATGGTTCAAAACATAGACAGTAATAAGAGTCAGTCTTCTTGTACTTAAGTCTGAATTGTGCCTTTTGTATTTAATTCCGATGCAATTTCTGTGTTTCATCGTCAATAAGAGGGTCAGAGGGATACAGTAAACCTGAAGTGAAGCATCGGAATCTATAACTAGTGTCTCAGGAATGGTTCAAGACATAGTCAGTAAGAAGAGTCGGTCTTCTTGTACTTAAGTCGGCATTGTGCCTTTTAATTGAATTCCGATGCAATTTCTGTGTTTCATCGTCAATAAGAAGGTCAAGGGATACAGTAAACCTGAAGTGAAACATCGGACTCTATAACTAGTGTCACAGGAATGGTTCAAAACATAGACAGTAAGAAGAGTTAGTCTTCTTGTACTTAAGTCGGCATTGTGCCTTTTGTATTTGATTCCGATGCCATTTCTGTGTTTCATCGTCAATAAGAAGGTCCAAGGGATACAGTAAACCTGAAGAGAAGCATCGGAATGTATAATCAGTGTCACAGGAATGGTTCAAAACATAGACAGTAATAAGAGTCAGTCTTCTTGTACTTAAGTCTGAATTGTGCCTTTTGTATTTAATTCCGATGCAATTTCTGTGTTTCATCGTCAATAAGAGGGTCAGAGGGATACAGTAAACCTGAAGTTAAGCATCGGAATCCATAACTAGTGTCACAGGAATGGTTCAAAACATAGACAATAGGACTTCTTTTACTCAAGTCGGCATTGTGGCTTTACTATTTAATTCCGATGCAATTTCTGTGTTTCGTCGTCAATAAGAAGGTCCAAGGGATACAGTAAAGCTGAAGTGGAGCATCGGAATCTATAACTAGTGTCACAGGAATGGTACAAAACACAGACAGTAAGAAGAGTCGGTCCTCTTGTACTGAAGTCGGCATTGTGCTTTTTGTATCTAATTCAGATGCAATTTCTGTATTTCATCGTCAATAAGAAGTCAGAGAGGTACAGTAAACCTGAGGTGAAGCATCGGAATCTATAACTAGTGTCACAGGAATGGTTCAAAACATAGACCGTAGGAAGAGTCAGTCTTCTTGTACTTAAGTCGGCATTGTGCCTCTTCTATTTAATTCCGATGCAATTTCTGTGTTTCGTCGTCAATAAGAAGGTCAGAGGGATACAGTAAACCTGAAGTGAAGCATCGGAATCTATAACTAGTGTCACAGGAATGGTTCAAAACATAGACAGTAGCAAGAGTCCGACTACTTGTACTTAAGTCGGCATTGTGCCTTTTGTATTTAATTCCGATGCAATTTGTGTGTTTCATCGTCAATACGAAGGTCCAAGGGATACAGTAAACCTGAAGTGAGGCATCGGAATCTATAGCTAGTATCACGGGAATGGTTCAAACATAGTCAGTAAGAGGAGTCAGTCTTCTTGTACTTAAGTCGGCATTGTGCCTTTTGTATTTAATTCCGATCCAATTTCTGTGTTTCATCGTCAATAAGAGGGTCACAGTGATACAGTAAACCTGAAGTGAAGCATAGGAATCTATAATTAGTGTCACAGAATGGTTCAAAATATAGAGAGTAGGAAGAGTCAGTCTTCTTGTACTTAAGTCGGCATTGTGCCTTTTGTATTTAATTGCGATGCAATTTCTGTGTTTCATCGTCAATAAGAGGGTCAGAGGGATACAGTTAACCTGAAGTGAAGCATCGGAATCTATAACTAGTGTCACAGGAATGGTTCAAAACATAGTCAGTAAGAAGTGTCAGTCTTCTTGTACTTAAGTCGGCATTGTGCCTTTTAATTGAATTCCGATGCAATTTCTGTGTTTCATCGTCAATAAGAAGGTCAGAGGGATACCGTAAACCTGAAGTGAAGCATCGGAATCTATCACTAGTGTCACAGGAATAGTTCAAAACATAGTCAGTAAGAAGAGTTAGTCTTCTTGTACTTAAGCCTGCATTGTGCCTTTTGTATTTAATTCCGATGTAATTTCTGTGTTTCGCCGTCAATAAGAAGGTCAGAGGGACACAGTAAACCTGAAGTGAAGCATCTGAATCTATAACTAGTGTCACAGGAGTAGTTAAAAACATAGACAGTAAGATGAGTCAGTCTACTTGTAATTAAGTCGGCATTGTGCCTTTTGTATTTAATTCCGATGCAATTTCTTTGTTTCATCGTCAATAAGAAGGTCCAAGGGATACAGTAAACATGAAGAGAAGCATCGGAATGTATAAACAGTGTCACAGGAATGGTTCAAAACATAGACAGTAATAAGAGTCAGTCTTCTTGTACTTAAGTCGGCATTGTGCCTTTTGTATTTAATTCCGATGCAATTTCTGTGTTTCATCGTCAATAAGAGGGTCAGAGGGATACAGTAAACCAGAAGTGAAGCATCGGAATCTATAACTAGTGTCACAGGAATGGTTCAAATCATAGACAGTAAGATGAGTCAGTCTTCTTGTACTTAAGTCGGCATTGTGCATTTTCTATTTAATTTCGATGCAATTTCTGTGTTTCATCGTCAATAAGAAGGTCAGAGGGATACAGTAAACCTGAAGTTAAGCATCGGAATCCATAACTAGTGTCACAGGAATGGTTCAAAACATAGACAGTAAGTGCAGTCAGTCTTCTTGTACTTGAGTCGGCATTGTGCCTTTTCTATTTAATTCCGATGCAATTTCTGTGTTTCATCGTCAATAAGAAGGTCAGAGGGATACAGTAAACCTGAAGTGAAGCATCGGAATCTATAACTAGTGTCACAGGAATGGTTCAAAACATAGACAGTAAGAGGAGTCAATCTTCTTGTACATAAGTCGGCATTGTGCCTTTTATATTTAATTCCGATGCAATTTCTGTTTTTCAACTTCAATTGGAAGGTCAGGGGGGTACAGTAAACCTGAAGTCAATCATCGGAATCTATAACTAGTGTCACAGGAATGGTTCAAAACATAGACAGTAAGATGAGTCAGTCTTCTTGTACTTAAGTCGGCATTGTGCCTTTTCTATTTAATTCCGATGCCATTTGGGTGTTTCATCGTCAATAAGAAGGTCAGAGTGATACAGTAAACCTGAAGTGAAGCATCGGAATCTATAACTAGTGTCAAAGGAATGGTTCAAATCATAGACATTAGGAAGGGTCAGTCTTCTTACACTCAAGTCCTCATTGTGACTTTTCTATTTAATTCCGTTGCGATTTCTGTGTTTCGTCGTCAATAAGAAGGTCAAGGGATACAGTAAACCTGAAGTGAAACATCGGACTCTGTAACTAGTGTCACAGGAATGGTTCAAATCATAGACAGTAAGATGAGTCAGTCTTCTTGTACTTAAGTCGGCATTGTTCATTTTCTATTTAATTTCGATGCAATTTCTGTGTTTCATCGTCAATAAGTGGGTCAGAGGGATACAGCAAACCAGAAGTGAAGCATCGGAATCTATAGCTAGTGTCACAGGAATGGTTCAAATCATAGACAGTAAGATGAGTCAGTCTTCTTGTACTTAAGTCGGCATTGTGCATTTTCTATTTAATTTCGATGCAATTTCTGTGTTTCATCGTCAATAAGAAGGTCAGAGGGATACAGTAAACCTGAAGTTAAGCATCGGAATCCATAACTAGTGTCACAAGAATGGTTCAAAACATAGACAGTAGGAAGAGTCAGTCTTCTAGTACTTAAGTCGGCATTGTGCCTTTTCTATTTCATTCCGATGCAATTTCTGTGTTTCATAGTCATTACGAAGTTCAGAGGGATACAGTAAACCTGAAGCGAAGCATTGGAATCTATAACTAGTGTCACAGGAATAGTTCAAAACATAGACAATAGGAAGGGTCAATCTTCTTTTACTCAAAGTCGGCATTGTGGCTTTTCTATTTAATTCCGATGCAATATCTGTGTTTCGTCGTCAATAAGAAGGTCCAAGGGATACAGTAAACCTGAAGTGAAGCAACGGAATCTATAACTAGTGTCACAGGAATGGTTCAAAACATAGACAGTAGGAAGAATCCGACTACTTGTACTTAAGTCGGCATTGTGCCTTTTGTATTTAATTCCGATGCTATTTGTGTGTTTCATGGTCAATACGAATGTCCAAGGGATACAGTAAACCTGAAGTGAGGCATCGTAATCTATAACTAGTGTCACGGGAATGGTTCACACATAGTCAGTAAGAGGAGTCAGTCTTCTTGTACTTAAGTCGGTATTGTGCCTTTTGTATTTAATTCCGATCCAATTTCTGTGTTTCATCGTCAATAAGAGGGTCAGAGGGATACAGTAAATCTGAAGTGAAGCATCGGAATCTATAACTAGTGTCTCAGGAATGGTTCAAAACATAGTCAGTTAGAAGAGTCAGTTTTCTTGTACTTAAGTCGGCATTGTGCCTTTTAATTCAATTCCGATGCAATTTCTGTGTTTCATCGTCAATAAGAAGGTCAGAGGGATACCGCAAACCTGAAGTGAAGCATCGGAATCTATCACTAGTGTCACAGGAATGGTTCAAAACATAGTCAGTAAGAAGAGTTAGTCTTCTTGTACGTAAGTCGGCATTGTGCCTTTTGTATTTAATTCCGATGCAATTTCTGTGTTTCATCGTCAATAAGAAAGTCCAAGGGATACAGTACTCTTGAAGTGAAGCATCGGGATCTATAACTAGTGTCACAGGGTTGGTTCAAATCATAGACCGTAAGATTAGTCAGTCTTCTTGTACTTAAGTCGGCATTGTGCCTCTTCTATTTAATTCCGATGCAATTTCTGTGTTTCTTCGTCAATAAGAAGGTCAGAGGAATACAGGAAACCTGAAGTGAAGCATCGGACTCTATAACTTGTGTCACAACAATGGTTCAGAACATAGACAGTAAGATGAGTCAGTCATTTGTACATAAGTCGGCATTGTGCATTTTGCATTTAATTCCGATTCAATTTCTGTGTTTCATCGTCAAAAAGAAGGTCAGAGGGATACTGTAAACCTGAGGTGAAGCATCGGAATCAATAAATAGTGTCACAGGAATTGTTCAAAACATAGACAGTAAGAAGAGTCAGCCTTTGTGTACTTAAGTCGGCATTGTGCCTTTTGTATTTAATTCCGATTCAATTTCTGTGTTTCATCGCCAATAAGAAGGTCAGAGGGATACAGTAAACCTGAAGTGAAGCATCGGAATCTATAACTAGTGTCACAGGAATTGCTCAAAACATAGACAGTAAGAAGAGTTTGTCTTCTTGTACTTAAGTCGGCATTGTGCCTTTTGTATTTAATTCCGATGCCATTTCTGTGTTTCATCGTCAATAAGAAGGTCCAAGGGATACAGTAAACCTGAAGTGAAGCATTGGAATCTATAACTAGTGACACAGGAATGGTTTAAAAACATAAACAGTAAGAAGAATCAGTCGTCTTGTACTTAAGTCGGCATTGTGCCTTTTGTATTTAATTCCGATGCAATTTCTGTGTTTCATCGTAATAAGAATGTCAGAGGGATAAAGTAAACCTGAAGTGAAGCATCGGAATCTATAACTGGTGTCACTGGAATGGTTCAAAACATAGACAGTGGGATGGGTCAGTCTTCTTGTACTTAAGTCAGCATTGTGCCTTTTCTATTTAATTCCGATGCTATTTCTGTGTTTCATCGTCAATAAGAAGGTCCAAGGGATACAGTAAACCTGAAGTGAAGCATCGGAATCTATAACTAGTGTCACAGGAATGGTTCAAAACATAGACAGTAAGAAGAGTCAGTCTTCTTGTACATAAGTCGGCATTGTGCCATTTCTATTTAATTCCGATGCAATTTCTGTGTTTCAACATCAATAGGAAGGTCAGGGGGGGTACAGTAAACCTGAAGTCAATCTTCGGAATCTATAACTAGTGTCACAGGAATGGTTCAAAACATAGACAGTAAGATGAGTCAGTCTTCTTGTACTTAAGTCGGCATTGTGCCTTTTCTATTTAATTCCGATGCCATTTTGGTGTTTCATCGTCAATAAGAAGGTCAGAGTGATACAGTAAACCTGAAGTGAAGCATCGGAATCTATAACTAGTGTCACAGGAATGTTCAAATCTTAGACATTAGGAAGAGTCAGTCTTCTTACACTCAAGTCCTCATTGTGACTTTTCTATTTAATTCCGTTACAATTTCTGTGTTTCGTCGTCAATAAGAAGGTCAAGGGATACAGTAAACCTGAAGTGAAACATCGGACTCTATAACTAGTGTCACAGGAATGGTTCAAAACATAGACAGTAAGAAGAAGTTAGTCTTCTTGTACTTAAGTCGGCATTGTGCCTTTTGTATTTGATTCCGATGCCATTTCTGTGTTTCATCGTCAATAAGAAGGTCCAAGGGATACAGTAAACCTGAAGAGAAGCATCGGAATGTATAAACAGTGTCACAGGAATGGTTCAAAACATAGACAGTGAATAAGAGTCAGTCTTCTTGTACTTAAGTCTGAATTGTGCCTTTTGTATTTAATTCGATGCAATTTCTTTGTTTCATCGTCAATAAGAGGGTCAGAGGGATACAGTAAACCAGAAGTGAAGCATCGGAATCTATAACTAGTGTCACAGGAATGGTTCAAATCATAGACAGTAAGATGAGTCAGTCTTCTTGTACTTAAGTCGGCATTGTGCATTTTCTATTTAATTTCGATGCAATTTCTGTGTTTCATCGTCAATAAGAAGGTCAGAGGGATACAGTAAACCTGACGTTAAGCATCGGAATCCATAACTAGTGTCACAGGAATGGTTCAAAACATAGAGATTGGAAGGGTCAATCTTCTTTTACTCAAGTCGGCATTGTGGCTTTACTATTTAATTCCGATGCAATTTCTGTGTATCGTCGTTAATAAGAAGGTCTAAGGGATACAGTAAACCTGAAGTGAAGCATCGGAATCTATAACTAGTGTCACAGGAATGGTACAAAACACAGACAGTAAGAAGAGTCGGTCCTCTTGTACTGAAGTCGGCATTGAGCTTTTTGTATCTAATTCAGATGCAATTTCTGTATTTCATCGTCAATAAGAAGGTCAGAGAGATACAGTAAACCTGAGGTGAAGCATCGGAATCTATAACTAGTGTCACAGGAATGGTTCAAACATAGACAATAGGAAGGGTCAATCTTCTTTTACTCAAGTCGGCATTGTGGCTTTACTATTTAATTCGATGCAATTTCTGTGTTCTCGTCGTCAATAAGAAGGTCCAAGGGCATACAGTAAACCTGAAGTGAAGCATAGGAATCTATAACTAGTGTCTCAGAATGGTTCAATACATAGACAGTAAGAAGAGTCAGGCTTCTTGTACTTAAGTCGGCATTGTGCCTTTTGTATTTAATTCCGATGCCATTTCTGTGTTTCATCGTCAATTAGAAGGTCCAAGGGATACAGTAAACCTGAAGAGAAGCATCGGAATGTATAAACAGTGTCACAGGAATGGTTCAAAACATAGACAGTAATAAGAGTCAGTCTTCTTGTACTGAAGTCGGCATTGTGACTTTTGTATTTAATTCCGATACCATTTCTGTGTTTCATCGTCAATAAGAGGGTCAGAGGGATACAGTAAACCAGAAGTGAAGCATCGGAATCTATAACTAGTGTCACAGGAATGGTTCAAATCATAGACAGTAAGATGAGTCAGTCTTCTTGTACTTAAGTCGGCATTGTGCATTTTCTATTTAATTTCGATGCAATTTCTGTGGTTCATCGTCAATAAGAAGGTCAGAGGGATACAGTAAACTTGAAGTTAAGCAACGGGATCCATAACTAGTGTCACAGGAATGGGTTCAAAACATAGACAGTTGGTACAGTCAGTCTTCTTGTACTTGAGTCGGCATTGTGCCTTTTTTATTTAATTCCGATGCAATTTCTGCGTTTCATCGTCAATACGAAGGTCAGAGGGATACAGTAATCCTGAAGTGAAGCATCGGAACCATAACTAGTGTCACAAGAATGGTTCAAATCATAGACAGTAGGAAGAGTCAGTCTTCTTGTACTTAAGTCGGCATTGTGCCTTTTCTATTTCATTCCGATGCAAATTCTGTGTTTCATCGTCAATACGAAGGTCAGAGGGATACAGTAAACCTGAAGTGAAGCATTGGAATCTATAACTAGTGTCACAGGAATGGTTCAAACATAGACAATAGGAAGGGTCAATCTTCTTTTACTCAAGTCGGCATTGTGGCTTTACTATTTAATTCCGATGCAATTTCTGTGTTTCGTCGTCAATAAGAAGGTCCAAGGGATACAGTAAACCTGAAGTGAAGCATCGGAATCTATAACTAGTGTCACAGGAATGGTTCAAAACATAGTCAGTAAGAAGAGTCAGTCTTCTTGTACTTAAGTCGGCATTGTGCCTTTTAATTGAATTCCGATGCAATTTCTGTGTTTCATCGTCAATAAGAAGGTCAGAGGGATACCGTAAACCTGAAGTGAAGCATCGGAATCTATCACTAGTGTCACAGGAATAGTTCAAAACATAGACAGTAAGAAGAGTTAGTCTTCTTGTACTTAAGTCGGCATTGTGCCTTTTGTATTTAATTCCGATGCAATTTCTGTGTTCGCCGTCAATAAGAAGGTCAGAGGGACACAGTAAACCGGAAGTGAAGCATCTGAATCTATAACTAGTGTCACAGGAGTAGTTAAAAACATAGACAGTAAGATGAGTCAGTCTACTCCGTAATTAAGTCGGCATTGTGCCTTTTGTATTTAATTCCGATGCAATTTGTGTGTTTCATCGTCAATACGAAGGTCCAAGGGATACAGTAAACCTGAAGTGAGGCATCGGAGTCTATAACTAGTGTCACGGGAATGGTTCAAACATAGTCAGTAAGAGGAGTCAGTCTTCGTGTACTTAAGTCGGCATTGGTGCCTTTTGTATTTAATTCCGGTCCGATTTCTGTGTTTCATCGTCAATAAGAGGGTCACAGGGATACAGTAAACCTGAAGTGAAGCATAGAAGTCTATAACTAGTGTCACAGAATGGTTCAAAATATAGAGAGTAGGAAGAGTCAGTCTTCTTGTACTTAAGTCGGCATTGTGCCTTATGTATTTAATTCCTATGCAATTTCTGTGTTTCATCGTCAGTAAGAGGGTCAGAGGGATACAGTTAACCTGAAGTGAGGCATCGGAATCTATAACTAGTGTCACAGGAATGGTTCAAAACATAGTCAGTAAGAAGGGTCAGTCTTCTTGTACTTAATTCGGCATTGTGCCTTTTAATTGAATTCCGATGCAATTTCTGTGTTTCATCGTCAATAAGAAGGTCAGAGGGATACCGTAAACCTGAAGTGAAGCATCGGAATCTATCACTAGTGTCACAGGAATAGTTCAAAACAATAGTCAGTAAGAAGAGTTAGTCTTCTTGTACTTAAGTCGGCATTGTGCCTTTTGTATTTAATTCCGATGTAATTTCTGTGTTTCGCCGTCAATAACAAGGTCAGAGGGACACAGTAAACCTGAAGTGAAGCATCTGAATCTATAACTAGTCTCACAGGAGTAGTTAAAAACATAGACAGTAAGATGAGTCAGTCTACTTTAACTTAAGTCGGCATTGTGCCTTTTGTACTTAATTCCGATGCAATTTCTGTGTTTTATCGTCAATAAGAAAGTCCAAGGGATACAGTACACCCGAAGTGAAGCATCGGAATCTATAACTAGTGGCACAGGGTTGGTTCAATTCATAGACTGTAAGATGAGTCAGTCTTCTTGTACTTAAGTCGGCATTGTGCGTTTTAATTGAATTCCGATGCAATTTCTGTGTTTCATCGTCAATAAGAAGGTCAGAGGGATACAGTAAACCTGAAGTGAAGCATAGGAATCTATAACTAGTGTCTCAGAATGGTTCAAAATATAGAGAGTAGGAAGAGTCAGTCTTCTTGTACTTAAGTCGGCATTGTGCCTTTTGTATTTAATTCCGATGCAATTTCTGTGTTTCATCGTCAACAAGAGGGTCAGAGGGATACAGTAAACCTAAAGTGAAGCATCGGAATCTATAACTAGTGTCACAGGAATGGTTGAAAACATAGTCAGTAAGAAGAGTCAGTCTTCTTGTACTTAAGTCGGCATTGTGCGTTTTATTTGAATTCCGATGCAATTTCTGTGTTTCATCGTCAATAAGGTCAGAGGGATACCGTAAACCCGAAGTGAAGCATCGGAATCT